>NC_089582.1:96140235-96740235 GCF_019320115.1 Miscanthus floridulus | reverse complement strand
TGGTTGTGGAGTAATTTGGATGGTTTGGAGAAATTTACGAGAGAAAAATACTCTTTCGAAGAAAAAAAAAAAAAGCGGATCAGTCCGGGCGCTATGGCGGGCTGCGGCGCTGCGCTGCGCTTGTGCCGAGCCGGCCATCAATGCGCGGCAGGGCCGTGGATCGCGACCGTCGCCAGTTCGAACTTCGAAGGGGCCGGAGCACTACGGGTCCTACACCTCAACACGCCGGCTACCCAACACCGCCAGCTATCGCCGCGGGTGCCGTCTCCATCCAGCGGCCAGCGTGACACCCGCTCCAACCGGAGGACCATCACAGCCGTCAATCTCAGTCTCCCCTCCGTAGGCCTCCGCGTGGCCGTGGTTGAGTGGTCACACGAAAAAGAAAAAGAAATAGAGGAGAGTCAGAGAGAGCCCAACTGAAAAGGCTACAGCACTGGGTGGGGCCCGGACGTCAGTGTCACGTCCGCGGCGAGTCGCGTCGGCTCCAGCTCCCCTTGCGGCCTTGCCATCTGCATGCACCTACTAGAGCCCTGCCTAGTGCCTAGTGCCGCCTACTAATCACACTCGAAGCTCAAATCCTCCCGTCTCCGTCTCCTCTGCTTCCACTCGGAACCTCGGCGCCGACGAGAGGTGAGGCGAGGAGGGGAGGGGCTTCTCGGGTCCATGGTGCGGTTGCGTGGGTTCGCGGAAGGGGCCCAGCAGCGCCGGTTGATCGGCCTGCTCGGCGGTGGTGCCATGGCCATGGACGATGCGGTGGCGGAGGCAGACCTTGCGGACCCGAACCCGGACGTGGGGGACCTGTTCCACCACTACGACGGCCTCTACTTCCGGGGCGCGCTTGCCGCCGCCGGATTCACCGCCCAGTGGCGCTCCTCGTCGTCACCACCACTGAGCAGGTTGGGGTTTTCCAGTTCTTGGCTACTCCGTACCTCCTAAACCTGCGCCTCTGGTTCGCATGTTCAAAGCCGCCCCTTTTTCGCGCAGTTAGGCGCTGGGTTTCCGCGTCCTGTACTCGATCTCTTGTGCTGCATTTTTCGGGTGTTTCTTTTAGGGTTGTTTCTCCGATAAATTCCGGGGCCTTGTTCTTGGAGTGCCGGTAAATCTTTTGGGTTCGGCAAATTTGGGCGCGGCTGGGTGTAGAACATGCTGCGCCCTCGCCATTTCTTTGATTTTGGTGTAGTCTGGTGCCCACCAATCCAGGCAGAATGTGTCTCGATCATCATCATACACCCTTTTCTTCCCTTCTCTTTGAGTAAATTTCTTACGGTTTTATTCTTGTATATTTTCTTCTTCCTTTTCTGGGAAGGATCATATGCATTCAACTCGTTGATCTTCACAAAAGCCTTAATTTCCCTTCAGCTCCAGGCACATGGAAAAGGAGCCCCTTTTACTGTGCTCCACTGCTCCATTCGACCATGATTGTTGAATCTTTACTGTAGTCTGTACTCTGTAGTTGAGTAGTTTTAGGATATGGAGCGTACTGCTAGTTACAATATGCATTATGATGTTGAGGATACCTCATTTGCTCTGTGGCGATCATGAAATGTTAGGTGAGGGGAAAACTTCATTGTCTGTTTGTAACGCAGGAATTTCACATGAATCGTTCATCTTGCTTATGAATTTATGGTACCTCTATGTAAAAGGGGAGCGAATGATACCTTTGGTTTATTTTTTTTCCCTTGGTACTTCAGTCCTGCATGATTGAATTGTTTATATACTACAAACAAAAGTTTCTGATCAGTGACAATATTCATCTGCAAACTGTTTGTAGTTTGCTTAGCTGGTTTACTAGGTACTTTGTATATGTATCCGACTTTTGGATTTATTAAATGGATGGGCAACACCTTGAAATTTAATGGGTAGTAAAAGCTTCGGTAACTTGAATTAAATATCACCAAAAGACAAAATAGGAATTTTTGTGATACCTTCAATGGTTGCTATGCTTAATGATTTATTTTGATGCTCGGATAACAGATATACTTGCCAAGAAAAGATCGTACTTGAAAAGTTTATATCCAATATTGGCATCCTCCATTTTATTGTTTTAGCTAAATGCATCCTTCTTTATCGATTTAGTTTTGAACTGAATTATAGAAACACTGATTTGGTTATCTATGCAGGTCTTTTGGATCTTGCACCTTTTCAAGACAGCAAAATACCATAACACTCTCCGAGTCGTTTCTGAAGTATCGCTCATGTACTGACCGGAAGAATGCATTGCTTCATGAAATGATCCATGCAATCATATACGTGAAGTTTCACAGGAAGGACCGGTAACATCTTCTGCTCTTAATTAAGAGTTATGTGCTTAAATTGCTGTCAGCTCTACCCTGCTTGCCGGCTGCTTAGATTTTTCTGTTAAATCATGCCAGCAATCATGGCGCTACTTTCCGTGCTTGGATGGAAGCCATTAACAAATGCCGCGCACAGGATCGCCAGGTTAGTCTTTCCTGTATGGAAACCTACTCATGCACTGTAAAGGACCACCAGGTTATGTTTCCTGTCTGAAAACCCATAAGCTGTTATGCCCTGTTGGTGATTTCTCTTTTTCTTGTGCTTCAGAGACCAGAAGGTGGGTACAGTATCACCACCCGTCATGATTTCATCCCAGAAGAGCCCCATAGCTTCAAGGGTATGGTGTGGAAGGTACTTCTGTAATCTGCTCATTGTGCTATCTCTCTTTTTTGGTGTAAGGTTTGTTTTTGGCAGTATTCTTATCATAATGTGGCATGCTCTATTACTACATTCCAGTGTAGGTCTTGTGGTGATACACTTCTGAGGGCCATAAACCAGGGTCCTCCATCTGATGCCTGCTGCATTGAGAACGATGACATCAGTGCATCCTGTGGGAACATGCTTTGTTACTGGCACAAGTAAGAGTTTTTACTATAACAAATAAAAGCTTATCATATTCGGACAGAGTGCCCGTTGTACCACAGGCACAATAAAATTGGAGATTGGGTCGTTTGAGTCTTGTTAAAAGGTTTATCCTACAAGAAGGTCACTAGCGAATAACTAATCAGTGCCTTTAGAACTAGATGTTGCATTTGTTCTCAAAATTTAACCTTAAACTACGTTAAAAAAATTTGACCTTAAACTTATGTCGGGGACCAATACTAGGGTACTCGAAGAGGAGCTAATGGCCAACAACATTGATTCAACCGAGCAGTCAAGAGCGCGCCTATAGCTCCAACTGACCCCAGGTGCGCAGGCTCCGCCTCGCTCGCCCCCAGGTGAGCGGGCTCCGCCTCGCCCGACCTCGAGGTCGCGATCTCCGCCTCGCCCGATCCCAGGTGCGTGGGCTCCGCCTCGCCCGACCTCTGGGGGCGGGCTTTGCCTCGCCCGACCTCTAGGCCGTGGGCTCCGTCTCGCCCGACCCCTTGGGTGCGGGCTCCGTCTCGCCCGACGGGGACCCATACCGCCGCTGACCACTCCAGGTCCAATCACATGGGCCTGGGTCAAAACTCTGATACCAAGGAAGAGACCGACACGCCTCGATGTAACCCGTGGCCACGATGGGCCATACTTGAGGATTCACATCAAGAACAGCGTCAGGCGTACCGGTGCTGTTCTGCCTAACCCTCGTACTAACACTGACAGGCGCATCAGTCCACCACAACGTCCGCCAGGACGGAGTGGAGCGCCATGGCCGGCAGATGACGCCTGCGCATGGCGCCAGTGACGGACAGGGCCGCGACGTGGAGCCGTCCCTATTGACATCTACAGGGTCGGCGGGACCCGCATGAAGGAGAAGGACCCGGCAATCCTGAAGGCCTTCTTCTCCCTCTCTGGTTCTTCTCTTTTCCTCCGCTGTAACCCGCACTTTCCCTTTGCCTATGAAAGGGAAAGCAGGGTGCCCCATGAAGGGGATCGACCCATCAAAACACGATCGGATCCAGATCCACACAAGAGCACGACACGGGCACACGGCTGGGCAGCAACCGAGCTCTCAGCACCCGCTCACTCCTTCCATCAGAGACTTAGGATCATTTCCCTCTCTCGCCCGTTTGTAACCCCTACTACAAACTTTCAGTGCCAGTAACACGAGCAGCAGCGACGAACTGGACGTAGGGATTTTCTGTCCGAACCAGTATAAACCTCGTGTCCTCTAAGCACACCATCCGAGCCAGACGCGCAATAATACAAATTTATTCGTCGGTGGTAACTCGAAACACCGACAACTTATCACTAAATTTACATTCCACTGTTGTGCTATTTTGGAATAGACTCAATTACTACACTTAAGAGTATTTCCAGATAATATTAATCAGCATATGTTTGCATTGGTGTATGCAAGGAGCTGTGTTACTGATTGTATTATTTTTGGCAGCCACAAGGATGACTGTTCTGGTACATACGAAAAAACAACGATGCTGAAATTAGAAGCACCATCTCAAAAGAAAGTTGCAGGAGGTATATGTCCCACGTTTCAATATGTAATATGCATTTATATTTGTAAACACTGATCTATGCAATAATGATTATGGAAGCTAAATGTGGCTGTCCAAATACACTTATACACATAAACTGAGCTAGGCGCATGATTGTTTTTATTCTTGATGCAACAAAAATTTTGTGCCGTGATAATTTTTTCTTCATGAGAGTTTCATGCTTGACATTTTCCTCGAACAACCAAGCAGACCGTAGTGTAGAAGATGATGTTGGGGCACTAAGCCACACTCTCAATGGGAGAGGGGCGCCTGTATTATAGGGCAGCTGCTGCTGCTATATATGGCAGTTTACAAATACAAGGACAGGAGTAAATCTCTGATCCTAATTGACTGGACTGCCTAAATATACAATATACAATCTCCTATTGCCTAATATATGCAATATACAATCTCCTATTGCCTAATACCCGCCCGCAGCCGAAGCGGGGGGCTTGCGGACGCACAGGCTGGTTCTGAACTCTGTAAACAGCGGCGTTGGGAGCCCTTTTGTCATAATGTCAGCGAACTGATGAGATGAAGGAACATGAAGGACCCGAATCTCGCCAAGAGCCACCTTCTCGCGCACAAAGTGAATGTCAATCTCAATATGCATCGTGCGCTTGTGGTGGACTGAATTTGCCGTCATGTAGATGGCGCTGACGTTGTCGCAGAAAACCACCGTGGCCTGGGGCAGCGGAAGATGGAGCTCCTGAAGGAGTTGTCGCAGCCAACAGCACTCGACCACAACGTGAGCCACAACACGGTATTCTGCCTCAGCACTAGAGCGGGAGACCGTGGTCTGGCGTTTGGAGGACCAGGAGACCAGGTTGTCGCCGAGATAGACGCAGAAACCAGAAGTGGACCGCCTGGAGTCAGGGCAACCAGCCCAGTCAGCATCAGAGTATGCGGTCAGCGTCTGGATGGAGCCGGCGCCAATGTGAAGACCGGAGGATAGCGTGCCCTTCACATAGCGTAGAATGCGCTTGATCAGCGCACGGTGGGGCTCCCTTGGGGCGTGCATGAAGAGACACACCTGTTGAACTGCATAAGCCAGATCAGGACGCGTCAGAGTCAGGTACTGAAGAGCCCCTGCTAAGCTCCTGAACTCTGAGCTGTCCTTGTCTGACAGTTTGTCGCCGTCTTGGGCGGAGAGCTTGGCCTGAGTGTCAACAGGGGTTGCCGTAGGATGACACTCAGCCATGCCCGCCCGCTGGAGGAGATCGACGGCGTACTGTCGCTGTGACAGGAACAGGCCGTCGGGGGTGCGGGTGACGGCGACGCCGAGGAAGTGGTGAAGAGCACCCAAGTCGGTCATGGCGAACTCAGACTGGAGTAGGGCCATGAGTCGCTGCAGAAGAGCGGGAGTTGAGGCGGTGAGGATGATGTCGTCGACGTAGAGCAGCAAGTAGGCGAGACTCGTCCCCTCAGTGAGAACAAAGAGGGACGTGTCGGAGGTGGAGGTGACGAAGCCGAGCTGTTGAAGGAAGGCCGCGAACCGCTGGTACCAAGCGCGCGGGGCCTGCTTCAGTCCGTACAGGGACTTCTGCAGGAGGCAGACGTGATCTGCAGCGGCGGGGTCAACGAAACCTGGTGGCTACTGGCAGTAGACCGTCTCGTCGAGGTGGCCGTGAAGAAAGGCATTCTTCACATCCAGCTGGTGGATCGGCCAGGCGCGGGAGACGGCAATGCTGAGAACGGTCCGAATGGTAGCCTGTTTGACCACCGGACTGAATGTCTCGTCGTAGTCAATACCTTCTCGTTGGGAAAACCCGCGGACCACCCAGCGGGCCTTGTGACGAGCGAGGGACCCATCGGCATGGAATTTGTGCCGGAAAATCCACTTGCCCGTCACAACGTTCGCGCCAGGAGGGCATGGAACAAGACGCCAGGTGTCGTTGTCGACGAGTGCCTGGTACTCAGCCATCATCGCAGCCCGCCAGTTGGCATCGGCCAGGGCGCTGCGGTAGTTCGCCGGTAAAGGCGATGGTGAGGGCGAGGAGGTGGCAGCGAGCCCCTCGTAGCTCACACGCGGGATGGCGCCGGTCCTGGTGCGCGTGAGTGGCGGAGATGGGGTTGCGGCCACGGATGCAGCCTGGGGCGCCGGTGCTGTAGGGACAGCCGATGGCGCAGGCACCGGCTGGGGTCGTCGACTGTAGGTCCGTGGGAACGGAGCCACAGGAAGGCCAGGCGGGGGCACGTGACCACACCCGCCTGGTGGTGGAGAAGCCGAACTGGGGCTAGGGGGCACAGGGCCGCGCCCCCCAGGCAGGAGAAGAGCCGGGTCCGGCTCATCATCAGGGGGCGGCTGCACAACGTCCAGGGTGGACGGAGCAACCGTGGTCGTTGAGGAGGGACCTCCACCTGCAGGAACAGTAGAGCAAGGCACCGAAACCGAATCGTTGTCTAGAAGAAAATCCAGGGAGCGAGGGAATGGGATGACGCTGGCGGTGGAAAAAGGAAAAACGGTCTCATCGAACACAACATGACGAGAAATAATGATGCGTTGAGTTGCCAGGTTAAGACACCGATAACCCTTATGAGAGGATGGATACCCAAGGAAAATGCATGCCGCGGAGCGAGGTGCGAGCTTATGTGGGGAGGTAGCCTGTAGGTTTGGGTAGCATAGGCACCCAAAAACGCGAAGGTGGCTGTAGGTGGGTGGCTGTCCATGGAGGCGAGTGAAGGGAACCTCATGGGATATGGAGGAGGAAGGGCGCCTGTTGAGTAAGTAGCAGGCGGCAGCAAGAGCCTCAACCCAGTATGCAGGCGGCATGGAAGCGTGGAGCAGCATGGTGCGAATTGAGTTGTTGAGGGTGCGGATGGTGCGTTCCGCCTTGCCATTTTGAGGGGAAGTGTATGGGCAGGAGAGACGGAGAAGTGTTCCCCGAGCAGCGAAGAAGGTGGTGGTGGCTGTATTGACGAATTCGGTGCCATTGTCGGTTTGGAAGCATTTTACAGGGAGGTTAAATTGGGTTTGTGCAAGAGCTGTGAGCTCAACTAAGTGTTGGTGGACCTCGGATTTGCGTCGGAGAGGAAAAACCCAACAATAGTGACTGTAATCATCCAGGCAGACTAAATAGTATGAAAAACCAGATATACTAGGTATTGGAGAGGTCCAAACATCACAATGAATTAGTTCAAACGGTGCATGAGAACAAGATTGAGAGGCACTGAAGGGTAGACGCGTATGCTTGCCTAGTTGACATGAATGGCAGAGGGAGCGGTCTACTTTATTACAGGAAACAACATGTATTTTATTTAACTGTTCTAATGCAGCAGGGGCTGGATGGCCGAGACGCTGGTGCCACATGGTCGACGAAACAGCCAGGAGAGCATGTGAGGAGGCGCCAGCGGTCGGAGGGATAGCAGGTATGGTGTAGAGATCACCGGTACTATTGCAGCGATGAATCACGCGTCCCGTCTGGGTATCCTTAACAGAAAAACCAAGAGCATCAAATTCAAGAGAGCAGCGATTTTCATGGGTGAATTGACGAACGGATAAAAGATTACGGACTAGGGAAGGGGCGACGAGAATGTTATTGAGGGAGAAGTTTGCTGTGGCGGTGGGTAGGATGGAGTGACCTCTAGACGTGACCGGAATGCTAGTGCCATTGCCTACTGTTATAGAGGAGGTGGAGGGGGGTAGGCGCTGGAGGAGCATACCATCGGAAGACGTCATGTGGGATGAAGCGCCGGAGTCAACAACCCATGAGGGGCTGCCCTGGACAGCCAAGTGCTGCAGGGCAGCAATGAGGTCGGCCGAGTCCCATGTCGGTCCACCAGTGTTGTTGGAGGAAGCCTGGACGGGGGCGAACGCCGTGTGCGCCTGAGGACAGGCACCGAGCACCCCCTGTTGGCGTGGGGGCTGCCAGGGGCGCCAGAACCGCCCTGGTCGCGCTCCCAGGGAGGTATGACGCGCTCGCCGGGGTTGACACGTGCACCAGTCCAAGGATCAAAACCCCAGGGCTGACGCTTGCTGTCACGCCGAGGGTTGTCGCGGCGGCCGCCGTTGCCGTGCTGTTGTTGGCGCGGCTGCTGTTGCTGGCGCGACTGCTGCTGCGGGACTCCGGCCGGGGGGGGGGGGGGGGGGGCACTAGGGGCGCCGGTGAAGGCAGCGAGAAGGGCCGAAGCGGCGCGGACCTTGTCCTTGTTCTTGAGACGCAGCTCCTTGAGGAGGAGTTGGTTCCTGGCAACAACAAAAGTGAGAGGTTCCTGGGCGGCGATGTTGTCGGCGACGGATTGGTACTTCTCGTTGAGGCCGCGGAGCAGGTTGAGGACGAGGTTGGGCTCGGTGATGGTCTGCCCGACGTCGCGAAGATTGTCGGCAGCCTCCTTCATCCGCACGCAGTACTCGTCGATGGAGGAGTCGCCCTGGGTCAACGAGTGGAACTCGTGACTTAGGAAGATGGCGCGGGGCGCCTTGTTAGCTTGGTATAGGGCGGCGATGGCTGTCCAGAGCTGGCCGGCGGTCTGCTGGGCGCCGGTCATAGCGAGGTTGAGTACGGAGTCGGAGACGGTGCCGAAGATCCAACTGCGGATGCAAAAGTCAGCCTGCACCCATGCATCATCGGTGGGCGTAGGGGAGACGACGTCAAGGTGCGAGAGCAGCCCGAATTTGCCACACATGGCGTTGAAAGCTGTGGACCACTTGGTGTAGTTGGAGGGTCGCAGCTCGAGGGTCATGGGGATGTGGGTCTTCACGTTTACCAGAGCATATGGGCAAACGGTTGGGTTGATGGCTTCAGCCATGGCTGGAGAGGTGGCGGAGGTGGTGGAGGATTCTGTGGTCATGATGGCGCGGCTGTTTGGCGGCGCAGCAAGGTTGGGCGGCACTCAGGGAGAGAGCGGCGCAGGCTTGAGGGAGGAGAGGGAGGGCCAAGATCAGATTGCTCTGATTACCATGTAGAAGATGATGTTGGGGCAATAAGCCACACTCTCAATGGGAGAGGGGCGCCTGTATTATAGGGCAGCAGCTGCTGCTATATATGGCAGTTTACAAATACAAGGACAGGAGTAAATCTCTGATCCTAATTGACTGGACTGCCTAAATATGCAATATACAATCTCCTATTGCCTAATATATGCAATATACAATCTCCTATTGCCTAATACGTAGCAAAAGCTTGACATATTAGAATCATTGTTTAATATTATGTTGTTCTGTGTATTGTGGTAATCCCACCGTCACTGGACAGTGGCATTTGATGCTTGTGATTCTAGTAAGGCCATGTTACCATATCAACTATTTACCCTCCAGGTGCTCAGTTGCTTCTGACTTTACCATCAGAAATGTCCAAGTCAAAAGGAGCCATTCAAGAATCCATTTCATCTATATTGCAGTTGCCGTGGAGTACTAAAGCCACAAAACCAAATACTGAAGACAAGCATCTTTGTCTAGGGAGTGGCAGCAATGGGAAACCTCAGGGAAGTAGCTCCTCGAAGAAAGCAGACAAGAGGCGCAGGCCTGAAATGGTTGGGGAAACCAGTGTTATGCCTGCTGCACCCCAAGGAAAACCAAATCAAAACCATGGATTGGTTGCAACGGTGAAGCAAGTGCCTGTGTCCGTGGAAGGCTACAATGATGCAAAATCACCTGGGAGAGATACATCAAAGAAAGCTGGCAAGCGGCATAAGCCTGATGATCTTCAGAAAACCAGTGTTCTCCCTTCTGGACCCCAGGGAACACCAAAGCTGAAGCATGCATTGGTGGCAACAGAGAATAACAAACTCTCCTCAGCAGAGCGCAGCAACAATGCAAAATCACCAATAACCAATATCTCAAAGAAAGCAGGAGAGCGGCATGAGCTCCTGATTGCTCAGAAAGCCTGTTCTCAGCCAGCTAACCCTCAGAAGAGACTAAAGCAAGACCCGGTTGCACCGGAAAAGAAAGAACTTTCCCCTCTGATGGGCTGCAGCAATGAGAAGTTATTGGACAGGAGCTCCTCAAAGAAGGCATACAAGCAGCATGAGCCCGAAGACATTCAGGAAACCCCTGTTCTGTCAACTGCCCCTGGAATCAAACCCATGGCATCAGTCTTTGTTGCATCAGAGAAGCAGCGAAAGGGAAAATGCAAAAGGAAGAAGCCTGTGAAGGAAAAGGAGTATGCTGTGATGAGTGCGTGGCTGAACTTCTATGAATCAAACAGGTCAAGTGGATCGCCCGAGCCCCTTGTAAACAAAAGAACAGAGCAAAGGAGAAGAGAAAGAGAAAGAGCAAAAATGAAGTTATTGGACAGGAGCTCCTCAAAGAAGGCATACAAGCAGCATGAGCCCGAAGACATTCAGGAAACCCCTGTTCTGTCAACTGCCCCTGGAATCAAACCCATGGCATCAGTCTTTGTTGCATCAGAGAAGCAGCGAAAGGGAAAATGCAAAAGGAAGAAGCCTGTGAAGGAAAAGGAGTATGCTGTGATGAGTGCGTGGCTGAACTTCTATGAATCAGACAGGTCAAGTGGATCGCCCGAGCCCCTTGTAAACAAAAGAACAGAGCAAAGGAGAAGAGAAAGAGAGAGAGCAAAAATGCTGACTTATTCACGGTCAAAGAAGATTAAAACCGAGCCATCGGTCAACTCTGGGACATATGCCTCTGTCAGTAAGCCTGGGCAAAATACCCGATACCCATTACCCGTACCCGAATTACTCGAACCCGGACCCGAATTACCCGAACCCGAGGTACACGATCCCAAATTCGGATAGCGATTTTGATTACCCGAAATTAGTTTGGGTAATTCGGGTAATATCCCCCGGTACCCAAACTACCCGAACTACCCAAAGATTTGTTTTTGTCTTTTTATTTATCATGTGTTGTTAGCTGAACCATTTAACTTATCACTTTATTAGAATATAATTCTCTCTATTTGAATGAGTGACTGTAATATATTATTCTCTACAAATTGCTATTGAAATTCTATACAAATTGCTGCTGAAATTATGTATAGATCGCTATTGAAATTTAGTGTAGTTGGTTGTTTTATGTAAATTTGGGTATATCGGGTAATACCCGAACCCGAACCCGAATTATCGGGTACCCGAATTTGCGGGTAGTGTTTTTTCGGGGGTAATATCGGGTAGCAATTTTCATTACCCGAATTTTGAATTATCCGAATTACCCGACCCGAAAAAATCGGGTAACCCGAACGCCCAGGCTTATCTGTCAGTAGCCACAGAATCGAGATGGCACCACAAGATGGATCGATGCAACAGTCCTGGCCACCATCTCCATGCTCAGACCATGCTGTTGGTACTACTGCTAATCAGGTGGTGGTGGCTCCAGCAACTGGAGATCAGTCACAGCCATCTGCTCCATGCCTGGATGTTGTTCCATTGCTTCAGCCAGCAGATCCATTAACTTCTCCAGATCAAAGCACTGTCCCTGAGATGATAGTAATTTCTGAGGATGACTGACCCTCTTCGATGATGATATCTAGCATATTTTGGATGGTTGCTGGGCTCATTGCTACAGGCAGTGCGTCGTATGGATGAGCAGCCAAACTCACTGGATGTGGCGAGTATGCCATACTATTGTGCTAGTTCTTACTAGAGAGTAGTGTCTGATGACCCCACGAAGTCTCTTAAATTGCTGAGAGCCATACAGGATATCTGTAATATTTTTAAACGTCCAACACTTTCGTGAACATGAGGTGAGACTGCAGGTGCTACAGCTTACTTGATTTCTTAAAAAAAAATCTTGTACTTTAATGCCCTGCGGCTTTGCCGCCTGTGCTTCTGTTGGTGATTCAATCAGCATTTAAGTAGTTTATTATATGTCGTCTTGATTCTAAAGCCTAGTGTGGATATGCATGTGGTACTGCATGAAACATCTCTAACCTGTATGGTGGCTGCATCTCATTGATAATTAGTTGCTGCTGGAATGTGACGCACATGTCAATACAACATACGTGCTGATTGCTAAGCAGTATGTGAACCAGTTCAACTCCGCAAGCCTTCACTATCAGCGCGGTTCCGGATTGGGTAAACGAGCCACCGGTAAGGAAACCCACAAGCATCTTGCTTCCAGCCAGCGCTTGTCAGGTTGAACCGGTGAAACTGCTGGCCCAATGCGGCCAGAACGGCAATGAGTAGCACAAAACATATAGTAAGCTAATAAATTTATCCAGAAAAGAGTAAACTGACCCGTTACCTCTATATCAGGTTATAAAGTCTGTCTGTAAATCTAGGATTTATGTACTAAACAGCAAAGCCAAACAGAAATGTAGAGGGAGCGGACAGACGAGACAGCCTTCGCATGGAGAGATGAGAGCAATTCCGCCTCATAGTGGTGGCCCTCCGAGCCCGTCATCGTTGTCGAACTCGTGCATGTGATCCAAGAGGTAGTTGGCGGCCAGCTCCTCGTTCTTGTTGCAGGCGAAGAACACTTCAAGGACAAGTGCCCGGTCAAAGCCCATCCCTTCAAGCTGCGCATGAAGAATGTGATGGGGTAAATTGAATATAAAAAACCAAGGTGGTGAGAATGCAGGTAAAAGCAAATGTGTAAGAACTAGTCAAGATCCATCAATCAACTTACACGAAGTATAGCTTCGTTCTCCTCTGGAGTGACTGCAATGGTCTCAGCTGCATCTGCCATCTGGTCCAGCATCCTGGTTCAGGAAGTACAAAAATATCAAACCATGTCGGCAGAACAAAAATAACAAGGACACCCCAAGGAAGAAGCACAAACATTTCATTCTCTTCGTCTCCCTCCAGTGGTTCATTGATCAACCGCATGAACTCTGCTTGGTTTTCCTGGATTAGCTGCATAACCTGGGGATTTTGTTTCCCCAATTCTTGAAGCAATGGCTGCACAATGCATACATGAATTATGGGTGAATGGATTGCAAAAGGGAGATTGTTTGAGACTCAGAGAGGATGAGCAACAGAGCATGGAAACAGACCTGCAAAATCTGAGGGTTAGCCTGCACCAAACCAAGCAGGTTTTGGAATTGGGTGTTATTACGCAAAACATCAAGGTTTCCTGCACCGGCATTAGCGGAAGCATTCGGAAGAGACTACAGTTCAGACAAGGGCAAATATGAGAAACAAATTTGACTAGTTGAAAAAATGTCAGTGTATGTGCACAGGGGGGGGAGTTACTTGGGGAAAGAGGTCAAGAGGGTTAGCATTGGGTCCAGATGAAGGAACTGCAGCTTGAGCTGGTTGTGCCGCCTGGACAGCATTGGCTGGCTGGGAACTCGGAGGTGGTGCAGGAGCATCCATTTGTTCAGGAATCCCCTAAACAGAAGATGAAGGACATTAGTGTCTACAATTGTAAAACAAAACTTCATAAAAGGGCAATTAACTTCATTAGGTCACGAAATATTCAAATTAAACATATGTGCATGCAGCTTCAATCTACTTTATGCAATAGATGATGTGTTCACTAGTTAAACGTATTTGGCCACACATAGATTGCTGAAAGTTCATCATATGTGAGGCCTAGAAAGTAGCAAGGGAGGACAAAGAATCATTCTTACAGAATATAAGTACTCAACAGCGCGCTCTGGATTGTTATACGCAGCCCGCAGAGCACGTAGTACAGTGTCTCTGTCCCATGTCCCGCCACCCATTTCAAGAATGGATTGAATTGTTCCTTCCAAGTTGCTGCCAGCAACTAGGTTTGAGGCAGCCTGACCATAACTATCTGCCTCAGTGCTGTTCAAGTGAACATAAAAGAAAAGATATATGTGAATGTGATTAGCAACTTTTAACAGATATTTTTAATAGGAAATATCAATACATCATCAAGCAAAATTATGCTTGTTACAAGATTAGTTAAATCATCTAAGATGGAAGGAAAATCAGGAACTTACGATACAGCAACAGCAGGAGCTGCTGAGGCTGTAGCAGTTGCAGCCGGTGCACTGACAGGTACACTAATTCAGAGAATGGAAGGAGTTAGCTGGCGATGACAATAGTAGTATAATGTGAATGGAAATTATACCCAACTTATGCATCGTTACACTCAAGTTAAGAAAGGACACATGACAAATCAAATAGTACTACCTCTGTCCCATAAAACTTGACATTCTAGTTTTGTCCTATGTCAAACTATTTTAAGTTTAACCAAGTTTATACCCAAAATGATACCGATATTCATATTACCAAATATAAGTACCATTAGATTCGTCATGGAACACATTTTCATAGTTGTCATAAATGTTGATGATCTTCTCGATAGATTTGGTCAAACTTAATTGTTTGACTTAGGACAAGGTTAGAATGACACGTTTGTAGTAAGAAAATTCCTCAAAACAGTAGAGCCAGAAATGTGGCATAAATCTGCAAATCTCACAGCCTGTCAACTACAGTGTCAAAGACTCAAAGACCGCACTACTATGCACAACCTTTTGTTTTGTTATAATTCAATACAAACATAGAACTGACACTGAAATCAGTAATTGCAAATGTTGTCTGCCCTAGAACCAACCGAAAAGGATCCATACTATCAATCCTAACACAAATCAAGCTTTTTTTTTACATAAAAATAAATGTGAAGCTCACATAGGTGCCGGTGCAGCTGGGGCTGCTGACGTTTGAGGTGGAGTAGCAGGCACTGTCTGAGTAGGGGGTGCCTGCAAAAGTAGTTTAAGTTAATGTCTATATCTCAACAGAAATATATTACAGTGCACACTAAAGCATATGTATTTGCATATTATTGTCATGTCTCTGTGTTCTTTTTGTCCTGTTTGTTTTTGTTTGTTGCTTTATGTTTTTAGCTTTCTTTTTACAGCACCATAACAAGGATAGATCCATTGAGGATGAAAAAAAACATCAACAAATGACAAAAACACAGAGAATTGCAAGTTCAGAACTTTTCTACTGTAGTTGAACCACTTTGGTTGGCTTAGAACTTTAGGCCTTTAGCTCTGGTGACCTTTGGCTCAATAAAACAGTGACCATATATATATATATATATATATATATATATATATATATATATATAACTAAAAAGCCAGTTGTTCAACAGACCTCATATATGCTTTGATTTGCATATATAATATATCATCAAATAATTAAAAGACTAAAACTGTGTCATAGCTAATGGCTTTATCCAGAGTGACAATATATAGAAAGGGTATCTTTTACAACAAATAAAAAAACTTAATTTTGACAAAAGTTCCTTATACATTAGTTGGGTCAAGAAAAAGTTAAGTACTGAAAGAAAAATAACAAAATGTGAAAAAAAAACAGTATCGACACAAACAAAATATTCTAACGTCTCACCTGATTCGCGGTTGCCTTAGCCGGTGCTGCACTTCTTGATCCCTTGTTCTGTGAAAGGTTACAATTTTACTGTGATAAGATATATAGAACATTTCTGATGCAATTGTAGCCATTCACATTCCAAATTCACGGTAGCCTTTGCATCCATATATACAATATTGCCTAATAAGCTAGCAATAGAAAATGAAGCACAAATTCTTTCAAACAATCCAGTGCACCATGACAGTTATTCAGTTAACATTATCGGTTATTCATATCTTGGCAATAACTTTCTTATCATCCCAAGTCATACACCCATGATTTGCCATGTGCCCATGTGTCAACCAGAATAACAAACACGTAGCCTACCTGTCTGAGCATTATAACAAGAAAATTATTCTCAATCACTTGGTTTTCCTCCAATGTGGTGTCATCCTTGAGCACCTTCCCCTGGTGTATAAGCACTTGTTGGTCAGCAGGATAGGAAGCCTGCTCTTGCATACTCTCTATGGCCTTTTTCACGTCGGCAACCTGTTTGAAGAACTCGTGTCAATAGCGGGCATGCAACAGCATCACTACCAATTTCTCATTAGATAGAAACTGAAAGAACCGGAAAAACAGGATGCTAATAGAATTTAAGATTGCATTATCAAAACCCTTATTTGTTAAGTAGATAACAGATATGAAGGAGGTATATACTAAAAAAAATCTTGCAAATTTGAAGCTTTCTTTTATGGCAGCCAACCGATTCACCTTCTTTGATCCACCCAACCACAGTACCAAACAAGTGAAATCCAGCAAAACATCCTAAAAAGCTGCCTAGAAACAAACTGTCCAAAAGTGTCACTTATTGATGACATCTAACATCGACGAGTCAATAGTAGCTCCTGTGCACAAACTGAAATTGACAATATAACTAAAACAGTACTTGAGCATATGAGGTATCACGTTGCCTTATATTTTTCAGTCAAACACACAACCTCCAGTGTTATAACCGGTATTGTGTACAAGAGAAGGGGAAGAAAGGAGAAGACCAGGACAGCGGCAGAAGACGTGGGCACGCCCACGATCTCACCCGCGAGAGGCGGCAAAGCATAGGGAGTTCAGTTGCGTGCATGCATTTCTATCCAACTTGTATTAGAGTCCAGGGATTAGGCAATTAGGGGGTAAGCAGGGCAACACAGCTGATGTCCCCTGCGCTTAGACTACTATGTTTCGGTTCCTCCTGGTTTCCGCATGACGATCATCATGGAAGCGCCGGCCGGCCACCGCCACTCACTCTTATAGTCTTAGATCCTAGGCTCTATAAAAAAAGGGCGTACCCAGTGCAGAGAGCTCCCGCTCTGTGCGGGGTCTGGGGAAGGGTGTCAGTGGCAAGCCTTACCCTCGCCTGTGCAATGCGAGGAGACCGCGACTTGAACCCGGGACCTTCTGGTCACAGGCGGTAAGACTCTACCGCTTGCACCAGGCCCGCCCTTCAGATCCTAGGCTCTATCATCAAGAAATTTATATTTATAACGGTGATAAAAACACATAATCTGCAGAAATTCATAACAGCAACAATAGATCGACCAGCTAGAAAGGGAAGCACAAATGGATTTGGGGCTTAACTGTTGATAACTTCACCGTGTCATCTGACTCTTGTATCCACCAAAAACATCACCTAGGAGGAACTCAAACCCCATGTCCACATCCACAAGCAAACTCTGCAACAGGCCAATGGCTCTCAGTTCTGCCAATTCCACTTGCACCACTGGAAACCAACAAGACTGATTTGTTCACCGTGCACATGTTTTGGCTGTGTGGATATAAGTGTGCCTCTATTAGTTGGACCATGTTGTATACATATGGTTGGTAGGCGTCATTGCACCTGTGAACCATTCCTATTTGAAAGATTGTCAATGTTTATCTTCCTCGTCATGCTTACTTTGCCTTATCTTGGTGCATAAGTTATCGATCCGATCAGAATCTTTATCTAGCATGTCAAACTATTAAAATAAGCGGTGTGAATCTAAGACAATTGCAGTAGGACGTGAACTGGGTAGTCAGGCGTCCTCATTTTATCCTAGCTGATAAATAAAGAGAAATCATCTCCTTACAATCTCTACTGCCAATTGTAAGCAAGTAAGGTTTATTTACTCCTTATATCTTAACCTTTATTGCTACCAGTTTCTTATCCATAGAAGGGGTGTTGATAGCATCCTTTTATTCATGAAAGGCCGAAAGGGCGATGATAGCATCAAAGGTTCGTTTTTTTTTTTACAACGGCAAGGTTCGTGTTATATGAACTTAGGTGAACTGAAAAATCTCAGATTTCAAAGGCTTTTTTTTTTATGGCATGCACCTATTTGATCCACTCCAACCAAATTACCAAATAGGTGAAAGTCCAGCATTACATCCTAAAGCTGCCTAGAAACAAACTGGCAGAAAGTAGCTTGTACTGATAAGATCTAACATCGACAAGTCAAGAATGGCTCCTGAGCGTAAACTGAAACCGCAATAACTAATCAATGCTCGTGCCCGCAAGGTAATGAGGTATCACGTTGCCTTACTTTTTTTTATCAATCAAACACACAACCTGCAGAGATGTATGAAATCGACAATCGATTGACTACAACTTATGCTCTATCTACCAACTATAAAGGGAGCAACCAATGAACTAATGCCTGATAACTTCGCTTTGCCATCTGATTCATGTATCCACGAAAACATAACTGGAAGGAACCCAAACTGAAACCAGAAAATCCACAGGCGAACTCTCCAACAGCTCTCCGTTCCGTCTGTTCCACTCGCATCACCGGAACCAAACCAGCAACCTACAGATTGGATCCACGGCAGCTTCGCTCGCGGCTTCCAACACTCTCATCGCCTCCGCAGGGGAACCAACCAAATCCTAGACCCCAAACGAACCTAACAAGCAGCCAAATCTAGCGAAGCAGCCCCGCCAATACATCCAGCAACTAGAACCATAGCGACAGATCGGGAGCGCAAGCGATGAGTACCTTGTCGGTGGGTTCCACTTCGATCTGGAAGCTGGATCCCTTGAGCGTCTTCACGGAGACCTTCATCTCGCCGCGCTGCCGCCGCCGCCGCCTGCGTCGAACTGGAGGGTTGGAGGCGGACAGCAGCGGTCAGGCGGAGGAGAGGGGACGAAGGCTAGAGGGGACGAGCTCCCTTCGGAGATTTCTATTCCGGTCCCCAGCCGAAGGGCGCTTTTTGCGGGTTGGGTCCTCTAGTTTGCTGAATTTATATGTTATGTTTCTGTTCCAGGAAGTCATCCAAATCGGTAGGGTTTTTGACGGAGCTCTTTTTATACGATAGACAAATAAGCCCAAGTAAACAGGACGGTAGAACGTCGTTAAAGTTGTAGTCGGATAGGGACATTTACTAGGGTGCGTGCCCCGTGCACATGGTTTTTTTTGCAATAATGACTTAAAAACGTTTTTAAGCCCCACACGCACGAGTCTCCCTACGTGCACGTGGGTTCCGATGGCGGTGGTGATGGCGCCGGCGAGGTGTCTTCTTCTTCTTCCTCCTCCTCCCACATTCAAACGTATTGGAATTAGGGTTCCGACGGGCTTATCCTCTCCCTTCCTCTCATCCCCCCCAACTCTGGTGGGCTTAGAAGAGAAGGAACTCACGGGAGGCAGGCTGGCCAGGCGGTGGGGACGGCATGAGGGTGGTTTAGGGTCCTAGCAGGCGGTCGAGCCAAGTCAGGGCCGGGGCGCCATGGCCATTGGCGACCGAGGGGGAAAAGGTGGTACCGCGGTTGTGCTAAGGTTTCGTCGGGCTCCGCGGTTAGCACGCCCGTGACAGGGCGGTGGGCCGCGAGGCGGTGGGACCGCGGGAGGAGGAAGAAGAAGAAGAGTAGCGCGTGCGGGCGTGAGGAAGAAGAGAGAAGAGAGAGCGTGCGTCTGTGTGGCCGTGCATTAGTAGATGCCTTTTTAGCAAAGTTTTTAGCTAGCTTTAGCTAATTTTTAGCTCTAGAAATTAGTCTTAACTTATCGAAACAAATCTAAAATTAAGATGATTGGATAATATCCTCATCAAATCCTGCTAACTGACAAGCAAAGAGATGCACAAAGCCATCCATATACGATCTCTACATATTAATTGCGAGTAAGGTCAATTTACTCTTTTTTACAATCATTTCCCTTACAAATGCTATAGGTTGATTAGTTGGTTGTTGTAACAATCATTTCCAATCTAGCTAGCTCCTCAGATTTGTTCTGCTTCTTGTTATTCTTAATAGGACGTTTAGTGTATGTTATTAAGTTTAGCTAGCATACATGTTCCTGCTTTGCAATAGGAGAAAAACTATCAAACATTCATGAAAAACGATGACGAAGAATGGAAGGTGAGGGGAGTACTACCTTTCAGGATGGAATATTTGCAAAGGGAATTGCTCGAAAAAGAGAACTACAGCTTGGAAGCTATTGATTATTCTCAATATAAGAAATCGGATATTACATCTATGCACTATAACATGTTTTTGATGGAAGCATCAACGGGTTATTTATGGTTGATTGAATGGGATTCTGATGGAGTGGAAATGATTAGTATCTATAAATGTCTAAATCCAGTGGATTTACTTCTTTTGATGGCATTATCTAAGGCTATATTATCTACCATGATTGTATATGAAGATCATCCTAACATTTCTTGATTAATTGATCTGAAGGATAATCATTATGCTTTCTTGAATCGACAACAAAATGTATTGAAAGTAGTCAAGATAGATCTGACGTATTATGTGTATCATATTCCGAAATCCGGTATCTTGGCAAATATGCATAGCTTTCAAAGCAAAGGGATCTTATTCAATCTTGTAAAAGAAATTCTCATTATTCCTATCTATGATAGCAAGACAGATAAGGTCATTCAATTGAATGGAATCACTCCTATAGGATATATCTATTCGTTTTATCTTTCCTATAATATATAAATTTGTTTTATGATGACCATGTATCCATCATATAAGTTAATGTCAGTAATAATATGATAATGTCCTATTAACTCTATCGAATTAAAATACATTTTTGATAGATTTTTTCTCCCATTGCAAAGCACAAAAATACTTAGGCATAAATATATCATAACTTTAATTTTCATACTATTTATGTGATGCTACAGTTAAATATCGAGTTCCGTGACTTTCTTTGAGAACCCATAAAAATATATAACTCATATCTAATTAAAATGGGCAAGGAGTTAGTTGTCGACATGTTAAGATTAGAATGTCGCCCATGATTATAGCGGGAACCTCTCCCCATTTTCTACGTGGCATCTCTTATCAAGGATTGCATGGATACATTTATTTGGACTAAATTAGATAACAAACTGTTTAAAAATTCAATTCCGGTTTGATTAGTTGGACCATATGCAAGTTTAATAAGAATAAATTTTGTTTCCAATCAAAGCTACGTGACCAATTTGATGGTGGAAATATTTGTTTCTATGGAAAAGACCAATGATTCAGCCTATAACGTTGAAACTATTTTTGTTTTTAAATTTTATGAAAAAACTGAAAAAACATGATTTGATTAGTTGGACCATGGGCGGATCCAAGTTTTAATAAGAATAAATGTTATTTCTAATCAAAATTACCAGGCTGTTTGGTTTGCTGGACGAGGCGGCTCCTTGCTTTTCTGGCGGACGAACCGAGTCCGGGAAATGAACTACAGAAAGGATCACCTGGTGCTGCATGTGACGGCTCCGTGCTTCAAAGTAAGGGGGTGTTTGGGACTGCTCCACAAACTCTGCTCTACAAACTTCATTGTGGAGCAGCTCCACAAAAAATTGGAGTTTGTGGAGTATCTCTTTAGGTACTCTCACAACTCCACCCTTTTTTCTCGAGCAGAGTGCGTGGAGCTGAAACCGTTTAGCTAAAAAACGTGGAGCGGAGCTGAAAAACGTAGAGCGGAGCAGTCCCAAACACCCCCTAAATTGTCAGGTTCGGATATAGGATGGGATGGCTCCAGAGCCAGCTTGTGATCCAATCGAAGCACGCCATGAACAACTTGGTGGTAAAAATCTTTGTTCACCACACGTTGTTTTTAATTATAACTACATAAACAATTTGGTGGTGGAAATCTTTATTTCCTAGGATTAGAAAAAAGGTCAACGATTCAAAGGTTCATAATGTTACATTTTTCTTTTGAATTTTACATAAAACAAAGAAAAAAACACTAGGAAACAGAAACATGCGGAGAAATAAAACCAAAACAAAAAACACAAAGAAGAGGAAAGAAGAAAAAAAATGGATATCTCTATATCTACCTAATATTAAAGAGTGAAACGTTTCTTCCAATCCGCCATTTTATTTCCAAATTAACCCCCGTTGCTTCTTCATCCACTGCCTTCCTCTAGCTCCGCCCGTTGTATAATTCGATTTCTAATTTCTTTGTCGTGTTTTACTCCATTTCATTTTTTTCTCGCATGCGGGTTGGTTTTGATTCGGTTTTCTAATTCTTTTTTGTTTTTTTCTTCTTTCTATCTATTGTTCCCTCTAGTTCGTTTATCCTTTTTTTTTTCTCTCCTGCTCAGTTTCCTTTCTTTTCTTTCGTCTGGTTTTAATTTCACATATCTCTCTTTCTTCTTCTCGACACGGTCACGAGCCTGGCATGGCGTGTCAGAGTAGCGGCGACGCATGGCGCCATGCATGGCGTGGCGTGGTAAGCGCGGGCATGGTGCAGTGACTAGGCCGACAGAGGGAGAAAGAGCCATGTGAGCGTCTTGGCACTAGTTTTCTGGCATTTTTGGAATGGAAAGATGCCCATGACCCTTTACCAAAGTTGGAGATATCACACGTCACACTATAATTCCTATTAAGGCTCCATGATGATTCGGGCAATGGTTTAGAAATTATAAGGCTCCCAAGTTGACAGTGCCAGGCTGTTTGGAAGCTCATGGACAGGGATGAAAACAGTGATTCTTGCACTTTTTTTACTTCAATTTTGAAGGTCAAACCTTGGTCCAATTTCATCGTTAACACCCCCAATCTCTAGTCCTATGTTTGTAGTGCAAGTTTTATATTTGGAGCATGAGTTATTGCTTAGCAAAAATGTAGAGCGCGCTACGGCAAAATGGAAATGTTGTCATTTCTCATCGACTTGGGGCATTTTCCAAGTCCAAGCATTTTGAACTAAAAGTTCAAACTTTGTTCTTCAATTTAAACTATCAAAACACCAAATCTTCGTCAATACTTTGCACTACATCAAAGCTCATGACCTATTCTACACTTTCATATTAGCCAAATTTGAGTTATTTAATAAAATAATTAGTTAAATGGCTCGCCAAAAGTCTATTAAGCCATTTATAGAAACTAGGGTTTTTGTTGTCTTCCATCCCTTCCTATACATAATTAAGGTTTGAAACCATAATGAAAGCTGTTCAACACTATGGATGGCAACGGGTACAAATTACCTATGTGCCCGTGGGTAAAAACCTGTTAGGGTGAGGATACGGGTACCATTTTGTACCCACGGGCACGGGTGCGGGTTTGATTTTGTGCCCGCGGGTAAAAAATTTACGGGTATGAAAATGCCTTACCCGTGCCTGTAAACCTGCGAGCCCGCCTGACATGTGGCTTGTACTCTTGTTATTAAGATGTTGAACAATAGTTGTGAACTGTTATTTGTGAACTTGTGTTGTTGTGCATTGGATTTGTGATTGTGAACTGTGAATTTGTGATATGGCTGGCGGGCACGGGTGTGCCCGCGGGTGACGTGTGCGGGTTCAATTTCGTGCTCGTGACGGGTCGCGGGCACAGGTACGAGCATAGGGTTTGCCTTGCGGGTGCGGGTTTATAAACCCTCTACCCGCGGGTAATGTGCCCGTTGCCATCCATATTCAACACCTTAATTAGAGTTCACAAGTCACATGGTTAGCTTTTGGTCATACGAGAACTCTTTAGGGTCGAACAGCACCTTGATGGAAGGATGATGATACTTGGACTCTCAAGTTGGACAAGCCTTGAACAGACAAATGCAGACAAAGGTAGGGGTGTACGCGCACAACACAAAGCATCAGAAGGCGGCGTATTGATCCGGGGCTTCTTTCCGTATTGCTTGCTTATCCTAACACGTACACCGGCACTTTTGCACCATGCGTGACAAACCGGAACTCGCCGCGTTTGCAGTCACGCGCAAGTTGAACGACCAGAGGGCACGAGCACAGTGCCGCGTCCGCGATCCATCCCTCTGCGACATGGCGGCGGCTTTCTGCGCTGGGCCGGGGGATTCTTTTCGGCCGCCGCACGCCATCCCTTTCTCTTCGTCCTGTCACGGTTCATCACTTTCTGCTACGTACTGTATTTGGGATGCAAGCCCATAAAAATTTGGCCTCTTGGGCCATGATGAGCCCATCAACCTCCAACACGAGGAACAAAAAGAAAAGAAAAGCCATCAGTTAGCTTCGATGAGACGAAAAGAAAAGACACCACCCATTCCTTCGCTCAGGGAGTGAGGGTGTATTCCTACTGCGATTCAATTGCTGTTCCATATAAAGGTGAGTTTCTGTATTTATCTCACAAGATTGTTTTTCTCCTTCAAAATGAACAAAAGATGGCACGACTAAGCAAGTGCGGCGGAGACCTAATGATCCAGGCTAATTGCCGAGGACTTAATGGCGGACAGGTTTTTGCAGATAATGGCGCAACTTGCTGAGAGAAATTCATATCAAAGTTTGCGCGCTTTTCGCGAGCTCTCCTTTTATACTCCTCTTTTAAAAGTCCTAAGGGAATCATGTTGATACAGCCTAGTCGCTAGTTTTCTCCATGATTACGCAGACAAAGATGGTCAAGACCCAGACGGGAAAGCAAAGCAAATCTGCAGCGCAGGTCAGAGCCCTGCATTCGTTCTTAGGCCCTGTCGCTCGAGCGAGATTCTCAAATCCATCTGATGTGCCCATTTATACTTGTGATTTCTCGACGCTACTCATTAGTCAGACGGATTATATATATATATATATATATATATATATATATATATATATATATATATATATATATATATATATATATATATATATATATATATATATATATATATATTTCACCTCGTGGTCGAGCTGGAAGGAGAGTGGAAGATTTCATTTGAAAACGGAGTGGAATTCGTAAAACAATGGCACGAGGATTTCTTTAGGGATCGCGTGCTCAGCGCGTGGGATCTTTCTTTCTGTGTGTATCTGATCGTTTGTTGTTGCCATGGAAATTCTATAGGTTGACTGACTCAGTTCAGTTGCGTATATATCCTGCTGCCAAGTCCAAGTGGGGTCGATGTGCAACTGCACGCCAGCGCCTAGCTAGCTTCTCCAGCGGCCGTTCTAAGAACGAACGGCGCAGGGAAAAAATTAGTACGATTAGCGTCATTACAAAAAAATGAGGAAAAATGGGTATGGTAATGGGCTAATGGCACGAGTTTATGGCGCGAGCTGCCTGCACGTGTGACAGCAACGACGACGGCACACACTGGACTAGACGGCGCGCGTTTCCTCCGGACCGGAGCTCGGTGATCGCCGAGCAGCGCTGACCGACGAAAAATTGGAGGGGACGCCGCACGCCGGTCGCCGGACGACACTGAGACCGGAAAATGCATCGAGACTGCACGTCAGGAACAGGAAGGAAACCGCGTGCGTGGGTGACCTGACCGCCGGCCACTCATGCCATTTTAACCTTGAATCGCCGACAGCGTTGCTGTTTCATTCTGTGCCTTTCACGCTGTCTCGCATTTCACCGACGTCGTCTGTGTCACACTCACTGACTCACACTCGTGCACCACGGTGCTGAAAAAACCATGGTTCCGTCAGGAAAATCTGGAGTCGTCTAGTTTGACGACGGGACCAGAGAGCTGTCGAGCCGTCGGTTTCTCAAGAACTGCCGCGTCTTACTCTTATACCTACCAGAAAGCTTCACGATGGTTCGTCTTTCCTCGACAGTTTAAGCTTTTACATTGCTCGCAGTCGCAGTCGCAGGCATATTACTGATGGAGGGTATATAAATTATAATTCATTCTGTTGAGATTCAGATACGGCACTGTCAGTGATATTTTCAGAGAGCTGAGAGAGCAGTTGAGCCATCATCAGCTTTCACTTTCAGTTTCAGGAGATCGCACACCATGCAGAGCTGCAGATTCAGAGAAAGCTCAGACAGAGCCCCTGCCCCATGCTGCGCAGCTCTTGCGAACCCAAGAATGGCAAGCTTCGCGTTTTCAATCATCGTGGCAACTGGCAAGCTTCATGAGAATGATTATCCGGTTTGTCGTGCGCGGCATTTTAATACGATATCCCCATCACAGAATTCAGATGCAACAAAAGAGCAGCATTTCTTGTTCTGGCACTACCAACTCATCATGCTGAACTTTTTTGTTCAGAAATTTTCAGATCAGATGGTTCAGAAAGCACTAACCCTCCTGATGAATTCCAAAACGTTCAGACAGTTTAGCTTAGTACACTATTCACCGTCCTGAATTCACAAATGCTCACGTAAGCCAACACAAAAGCTCTACTGGCTCTTTGCATCTGTGCATGTAAAATACTTCCTGATCTCAAGCTAATCAAGCTGTAACCAGCAGTCGCATTTGCCGGTGCACCGACTTCTTCGATTGCGAGTTAAGAGAGAAAAAATAAAATAAAAAGAACTCTCGTCAATCGGCTACAGCTCATCCACGCTGTGTTCCGTTCGTACTGAACTTTTTGTATTTTTTTCTGAACATATATGTCATGGATTCAGTAAACAATGGGTATATGAGAGGCCACAGCTTTTGTATTCTTCTCCGAAAGCCTAGCATCACACGGATTTTATTTCTCCAAGTTGCTGCCGGTGCAGAGAACTAGGCTACTGAAGGGAAACAAAATTGCTCGCCCCTCTGTCCCTATTCCTGTATCTTTCTGCCTTTTTGTTAACCTTTTGCCGCTCTGCAATAATCTATGCTTCTTATCAGAAACCTTTGCTTCAGAATCATCCGTGGTGGAAGCGCAGGTGATAGGGAATACAGAATAAAGCCACTCCCTGAATGAGATTGTTTAAGGGATTGACCAATCCATAGACACGTTAATGATACTCTAAACTAAGCCTGCAATCCTGCATGTTGCTGTCTAAGCCTTACAATTAGAACATTTGGTGCCATCTCGGCAATGTGCTGTCCTTAGTGCTCTGATTTTGGAACTTGTCCATGGAGGACCATAGTCCCTTTGTCCACATAGTACCATATAGTTGTCCCTTCTGCAATGCAGGGGGCAATACGTACAGGAAGTTTTTTTTTAATTTTTTTTATCTCTGTACTTTCTTTAAAAAATGGAATAACAGTCAACCATATAGTGGCTACTATATATATACACATCTAAATTGCATCATGTCTACTGTGCACGGCGTATACACTAGGCAAAATGCATTTATGTGGCATATGAATTCTGTAGTACCTTGGCACCTGATCTCTGCGTTTCTCGAAAATGAATTTCGGCTATGGCTGCAACAGATGTTACCATTTTAGAGATCTTTATGCCAATCAATACATAAATGACTTCTATAAGTGATACGCCACTACTTTTTCCATAGTGTCAAGATACATTTGGCCACATCAGTTAGCACTAAATTAATGAGTACGATTGCGTATTGTGTCAGGCATGGCTATTCGGTTCATGCTGTATGTTACAAGTATAGATTGGTTAGAGATAGCATATAAATTGGAACGGCTTAGCTTGCTTTTAGGCTGCCGTCTATGTTTTTTTTTTTTTGAACATGTCTATGTTTATTATATATATAGTCGGTACAATTGATATGTGTCTTAGTAGGGCTTTAAGTCTATTTGGAATAAAAAAATAGGCCTAAACATCTCCTATTTTATCTCTAGAGTTTCTATACAACTCTCCTATCCCTAACCGAATATCTATACTTCTACAGTCGCCATCAGTCGCAGTGGGAGCGAAGCACACAATTGTGATTGGATTTTAGTCCTATGCTTCCACCGTCCTCTTCACCTCAGCCACCGGCGGAGCCACTGCCAGGCGATCCCGGGCGGTCGTCTAGGCTTGTCGGCAAAATGCAAAGGAAAATTTTCTTTGTATTGAAGAAAAATATTGTATATTTTTAGATAAATTTTGCACAATGAAAATCGTGCAAGTTCCTAAAAACTTCTTACTCCCTTACCGACCTCAGGCTGAGGTTGAGGCCTCACCGTGGCTGCCGAGGCAGAATTGGGGATCCTTAGTTAACCATGGCAATGTGCACAGCATCGATCATTGTATGGGGCTCTGGTGCTAGTCGACAGAGAATACCAACCAGAGCGTTTCTCTACCACATAAACATCTCCGTCTCCGGTGCCTGTGAAGCATGCCTACCAACAAGACCAAGCGCACCTTTTTCTTCTCCTGCCAGAGGGCCACATTGGTATGGTCCTTAGTAAATCCTTTGATGCACTTGATCGACCGAGTTGAAGACCTATGGGAGAGACTTGGACCTTAAATGGAGGACCTAGAAATGTTTTGTCAACCGTGATTACCATCATTTTGTGCAGTCTCTGGAAGGGCAGGACTGTTAAGACCTTCAATGACTATGATGTCTCTGCTAGACAAATCCGCAGGAATGCGGCTTTGGATCGATCTTCGGCTCTAGTCGAACCGGGTTAGCAACCCGACTCGCACTGTTCTCTTCTTTCATTTTGGGCAGTGTTTTTTGAGAATGTAATATATAGCCCTTGACTCTAGAGTCCCCCCTTCCACAAATCTTGTATGCACTGACCTTTGCATGTCCATTTTTTTAAAAGTTTAGCCTAGCAATTAAGTACTGACTGCAGTTCCTCCGAAAATTTAATATATATTCCCTGTCGTGTAATACAACCCAATTTAAACAATTAAGATAACTTAAGGGAATACTCAAATGACACATATACCATAGACTAAACACAATTAAGGAGTTTCTCCTCAAATCATGGTTTCCTTTTTAATAAACTCTGTCAAATTTGAGTATGAACAATTTCAGTACAGATTTTGAAGGTGATAATGCATTATATTCTAGATGTAACGGTCACGTTGTTCGTTCTAATATGTATTGAAATAAGATTACATACCATTCATGGACGTATAAATATGTATTTCTAACTCATACGAGCATGGGTCATGAGTTTGGATCACAGATGAGATAAGGAGGAGACTAGGGCATTGTGGGAATTAAAAAAAGGCAGATGGCACAATCATTTCACTCTTTAATAATGAGTGTATAATATATATTCCACTTCATGTAATACAGTAAAAAAATTAAAAAATAAGATAACTTAAAGGAATACTCAAATGACACATGTATCATATATTAAACATAATTAATGAGTCTCTCCTTAATCATGGTTTCCTTTTTAATAAACTCTCAACTAGGAGTATGAACATTCAGTACCAATTTTGAAGGTGATATGTATTGTATTGGAGGACGGATGGAGTATATAAAAATATAAATATAGATATAGATAGAAATATAAATATATTTATAGATATAGAGGGAGGGATGGGATATTGGGAGCCCGGGGCTCCAAATAGTTAATGGAGAGCCAGCTCCCCTAGCCAGCCCAATCATTTAGGTACACCGTGTTGACGCGCACGTAGGTGGGGGACCAATGTAGACCAAACAGATCGGATATTCGGATGCATAAAACCCCATGTTAAGCTACGCAGAAACATTTTTGTCGCGACATTGCATAGAAATTAATCGTTGGATGAATGAAAATTAATTCATTGCTGTATAAAAACCTCTCCGCAAGCTGTACATTCCACCTGACACCACCTGACACAACTTGGCAAAGCTGACGCATGCATGCATGCACGCATCCAATTCAGAAATGGTTTTCACCATTGAACTCCTGACATTTTTGTGCGCGATTCAAGATCCATTGTGAATATTTTTTTTAAAAAAATTTAAAATTCATAAATTTGAAATTTGAATCTGGCATGTGATGGCCGATTAGATGCATAGAAACAATGGTCAAGATGCACAAAAAAGTTTTTTGCGCCGACGTTGCATAGAAATTAGTAGTTGGATGAATAAAAATTAATTTTGTTATCGCATAAAAATGTCTCCGCGAGATGGACATTTTACCTGACGCAACCGTGATTGTCTCCACCAACACCATGCTTCCCACTTTGGGGGTGTATAATTAATATGAGAACAATGCATAAAATATCGTCTTCTCTAAAATTTAAAAATTGAATCATGGCATGTATGGGGTGTGTATAATTAACATGGAAACAATGCATAAAACATGGAGCCGATCTCGTCTTCTTCAAAATTTGAAATTTGGATCATGGCACGTGATGGCCGATTGGATGCATAGAATCAATAGTAAGATGCAAAAATTAATTACCACCTAAAAACCTCTCCGCGAGATGGAAATTCCACCTGACACAACTATAATTGCCTCCACCAAAATCATGCTTCCCACTGTGGGAATGGGAACAATGCATAGAACATGGAGACCATAAGCGTAAAACATGGAGACGATCTCGTCTTCTCACAAAATTTGAAATATGAATCAGGGCACATGATGATGGATTGGATGCATAGAAATCAATGGTCAAGACGCGCAAAAAAGTTTTTGGCACCGACATTACATTGCAATTAGTGGTTGGACGAATAAAAATTAATTTTGTTATCGCCTAAAATCCTCTCCGCGAGATGGACATTCTACCTGACACAACCGTAATTGTCTCCACCAACATCATGCTTCCCACTATGAGGGTATAATTAATATGGAAACAATGTATAGAACATTGGGACTACAAGCGTAAACACATGGAAACGATCTCGTCTTCTCCAAAATTTAAAATTAAAAAAAAAACAAAGGGGAGGACGATTGGATGCATAGAATCACTGGTCAAGATGCGCAAAAAAGTTTTTTTAGTGCCGACGTTGCATAGAAATTAGTGGTTGAATAAATAATAATTAATTTTGTTACCGCGTAAAAACCTCTCTCTACGAGATGAACATTCCACCTGATATAACGGTGATTGTCTCCACTAACATCATGCTTCCCCATATGTGAATGTATAATTAACATAAGGACAATGCATAGAACATGGAGACCACACGTGTAAAAACGGAGACGATCTCATCGTCTCCAAAATTTAAAATTTGAAAAATAGCACTTGATGGACGATCACATTCGTAGAATCAAGAGTCATGATGCGCATAAATGTTTTTGATGCCGACATTGCATAGAAATTAGTAGTTCGATGAATAAAAATTATTTTTGTTACCACATAAAAACCACATAGAAACTGCTCCAAACACTGCATAGAATTATGCATCAACAAATGTATAGTACACCAACAATGTATACCAAGTTACAATTCAGCCATGTATAGAAACTTATACACTCAAGTATAGGAACACAAAATCAACAAACAAAACAATGAAGATGAATTCAACTTGTGTGGAAAGTTATGCAACTAAGCATAGAAATCATCCATCATCTTCGGAATCTCAGTTTCACCATGCATTAAAACCTATGCTTGCAAGCAAAAAAACCTAGATTACTGATGCTACCCAGGCCGCCAGGCCCTGTCCCAAACTCGCCCAGGCCGCTAGGTAGCAAGCCGGCGCGACGCAGTCGACGTTAGCGCGACCACCGTAACGTAGTAGCAGTCCCTGTGGCTGCCATGACGCCGTCGTCCATCGTGGTGGACCCGGTGGCCTCGCTGCTCGTCGCGTGGAGACGGGAGCCGGGGCGCCGCCGCTCCCCGTCGCCTGGCTACTCCTCACCCGCCTGGATCCTATCACCGTCCGTGTGGCCGAGCTCCTAGTCGTCCTCGTTGTGCCCCATCACCATCAACGCGGCCGAGCTCACAGTTGCCCCACCGCCCGCCCGTCGTCGCCGTCTCCTTCACCAGATCTGTCACTGCCACTCCTCGTTAGCCGCGCGCTGCCGTTGCCATCCGCCATAGTCGTACCTACGCGTGGCCATGAGCTCTAGGGCGCCGTCGCCATCTCAGTCCCCCAGCCTCATCGCGCACTCGCCACAGGCACGCGGCGGCTAGGATGCAGGATGCACCGCTCCTCGTCGGCAGATCCGACGACGCGTGCTCTAGGAGGGTGGTCGCGGCGCTCCAGTGACGGGGGGCCATGATCTAGGTGGCGAGGTCGGCGGGTGGCTCCAGGAGGCCGTCCATGTCGCCTCCAAGGACCGTCTTGTGCGCCATCGGGAGGGAGGAGGCTGCGCGCCCGGGGAGAGCATGGAGGTGCCCCGGTGGCCTCACTGCCAGATCTGGCGCCGGCTATCCTAGTCTGCTGCGCGCCGCTATCGCCGTGAGCAGAAGCCGTCCCCGCGCGCAGCTATGAGTTGCAGGGCACCGTCGTTGTCGCCATCACAGTGCCTGGGCGTGACGACCTCATCGTGCACCAGCCGTCAGTGCTCCAAGGCATGGCGGCGCGCGCTCCAGGGGGACGACCGCGGCGCTCTATGGCCGGTGGGGCGCGCTCGGGCAAGGGTCGACGCGGGGCAGGAGGTGGCGACTAGGTGTGGATGGGTGGGGATTAGGGTTTGGGCGGTTATATGGGGCATGGGAAGGTGGGGTGGGGCCTGGTGGGCTGAGTGGGCCGGTGGTGGGCCAGCAGGTTGGCTGGGTGGTCCGGTTGGATGGCTAGTCCGGCTGGCTTCTTGATTTGGTTGGACCAACAGGGTTTGGGTCAGGGCTTCCTACAGCTATTGGGAGCCCTAAGCTCCCAATATATATATATATACCATCCCCGCGCGCAGCTACGAGTTGTAGGGCACCGTCGCTGTCGCCATCACAATGCCTGGGCGTGACGACCTCATCGTGCACCAGCCGTCAGTGCTCCAAGGCATGGCGGCGCGCGCTCCAGGGGGGCGACCACGGCGCTCTATGGCCGGTGGGGCGCGCTCGGGCAAGGGTCAACGCGGGGCAGGAGGTGGCGACCAGGTGTGGATGCGTGGGGATTAGGGTTTGGGCGGTTATATGGGGCATGGGAAGGTGGGGTGGGGCCTGGTGGGCTGAGTGGGCCGGTGGTGGGCCAGCAGGCTGGCTGGGTGGTCCGGTTGGATGGCTGGTCCGGCTGGCTTCTTGATTTGGTTGGACCAACAGGGTTTGGGTCAGGGCTTCCTACAGCTATTGGGAGCCCTAAGCTCCCAATATATATATATATATATATATATATATATATATATATATATATATATATATATATATATATATATATATATATATATACTGGCTATAAAATAATTTATTCTATAGCCATTTTAAGTTACGATAATTAACATGTTAATTTACGAGATTATAGTAACTTCTTGCTAAGTGGTTTACTATAACGTTATGGAAAATATCTCATGTGTTATAGTAACCAACTATCGTAAATATGTATTAATAGTATCGTAAATTAGTATATAAAATTATCGTAAGTGGAGGTGATAGCTGGCTACTGAATATACTCTTATATATATAGGACGCCACTGGTTATTACAAACTCAAGATTCGAATTTTAAAATTCTCGAGTTACTATTCACAGCACTATTCAGATTTCACTATTCAAATTCACGTTTACTATTCAAATTCGGGATATGAACAGTGCCCGAGCACTCACCGAGAGTGGCTCAACCACTTCACTATTCAAGGCAAGCGTCGCTTTCACGAGCAAATATTTTATGCACGCTGGATGAGCGAGCGCGTGATTAGTGAATATAAAATTGATATGTCGCTTTCGCGATTAGCTAATCTGGTTCTTAGTGAATATGCTTATGCGGAATATTTCTAAGGATCTTCTGCAGGCTGGCGAGACCAAAAATTCAGCCGGTCGTGCATACTATGCTTGTGACAGTCCTACTCGGTACTCACCGTATGCATCACTAACTTGCTTCAGAACTAGACTATCCCGGTCTACTCCCTTGCTATCCCCAGCCACGAACACACAGGACTCAGGCTCTATCGTCTCCCCAGGCAGTTCCACCCAAGGGGAACACTTCTCTGCGCACACAGGGTTCTCTACAAACGCCGCTATCAGGGCTAACACGAGAACAACACACGCAGAGATTTCTCCTCTAGGGTCCCTAGCATAGAGACGTCGCCCCATATGAACGAGCTTAAAGGAAGGCAGGGATTCAAACGGAAAAGCTTAATTCATTTCCACAGAGCAAGCTTACATACGGCTTTCCCTTTCGGGAAACCCCAAGCACTTAGCACAAACCTTAGGGATTACCTTACAAGCGTAGGATGATCACGGGGACCTCCTTTATTCTCTAATTTACAAAGGTGGAGTGATACAGCGGTGGTGTGTGATTACTACTAATGGTGGATTAATTCTCAGAGAGCTTCTAAGATCATATGTTCATGGTGTATGTGTGTGGGTGGAGAGTTGGTGGAGTGGGTGGTGGATGAGAGTGTGTGTCTTCGGTGTCTGAGCTTTCTTCGATGGTGGTCTGGTGTTTCCATGATGAATGAATGCGCCTGGCTTCTCGTTTTATAGCACTGAAGGAGCGTCCTTCGCGCTTATCGTCTGAAGGAGCGAGCCTTATCATCTGAAGATGCCTTCGAGGTGAAGTCATCGTCTGAGGCACCTTCGTGATTAAGGAAGCGGCCGACGTCTTCAATTATCATCCTTTACTGTTGCCTGGACAGCTGGACATAGAATAATTGTCCTGGCTACAGTAGAGTGACTGTATATTCCTTTTGCGCTGTCCTCCATCGCGCACAGATAGTATCCTTCTGGATATTCTTTGGTATGGTATGGTCTTCCACGCCCGAATAATTGATGTTGCAAACATCAAATCAAGGATAGGCATGCGGTATTATCTCCATGGCATGTATTATTATCTCTTTTTTCCCCCCGGGCAAATTGTTGATAAACCTTATCAACATAAGGAGTATATTTCTTGTATGAATATATTAATATTGAACTGAGTCTATATTGTCTCTTCAATATTTTCTTCGTTGTCCACTTCTTCAGGTTGCCATATTTCATACCAGAACAACAATTCACGATATTCTTTTCGTAATTGACATTCTTTGCCATAACTTGGCTTTATTAGTCTGCCAACTTCTCTTTGTATTATACTTTATCTTCCATAGTATTCTCTTAAGAATACTTTTATTATTTTATTTTGGTACATCATATAATATTCAGAAGCAAATTTGGTATTCCCTTCTAATTCTTTTGCTTCACTGAAAATTCTCCAATTATCATGGTTCGTGTCTTTTATGAACAACTCTTCATAATTTTGCCATGAGTCTGAATTCCATGTAGTAGGAAATTTATATGATCCCTTTGTAATATATATATCATGGCATGCTGGTCTTATTGGTTGTGTAAATTTTGGGGGATTAGAACAAAACTTAATTTTGTATCTACCTTGAATGCATGCTAATTTCTTACAAGCTTCTTTGATAGCTATTCCAAGGTCTGATTGGAGTATCTCTTCAAGTGTACCATATATATCATGAACTAATCCATGATCAATAATAGTCTGCAAAGATATATCATCTCCAATATTTCTTTGTATACTTCTGAAATATTTTAAATTTATATCAGCCTTCAATATTAAGAATCTTTGATGAGGCTTAACAATTAATTTATCATCAAGATGAAGTAAAGGAAAAGTATTTGCATTCACAATTATTCCTAGATGTCTTTCTTTACCTTGGTATAATTTCATAAAGTATTTTTATATATCATGAAAGGTTTTGTAATGCCTTTCAGCATATTTCTTCCAAATTATATCTTTAACATCACGAGTAAAGTATGACAAAGTTTGTTCAGTCTTAAAACTTAATCTAGGAATGAGAAACTCTTGTGGAATATTGTTTAAATATTTGTTTCTTTTTTCCTCTAGAATTACTTCCTTTTCTGATTGCACTTTATTTTCTTCATATATTATTTTAGCTTCTGAGTTCTTTTTCATATTGCTTTGCTGTTTTAAACATGACATGCATGCTTGTCTTAAGCATAGCCTACATGTTGCTCTTTCTGCTGGATCTTGATAATATATGCAAAATACATAATTTATATTAGAATCACCTTTTTTATGATCCCACTTGTCCTCGCAATTTATTTAATCCATCATTTTTATCTTTAATCCTGCTAACTCATCAATTAAATCTAACTCTTCATCACTTGATTCTTTTTCTTCATCATATTCTATTTCATCTGTCTCTATAATTGAATATATTGATTCATCATCCATTATATCATCATCACAGACTAAGATATTTTCATTCACACTATCTATTATTTGAACCTTTTCTTGTTCTTCTTGCTTATTGGAATACCTTTTCTTGTCTTTGTTAGGACATGTTTTGCTTAAGTGATCTGGCGAGTTGCAGATAAAGCATCTACATGAACTATCATAATTTTTTCTAGGATTATATCTTCTCACATTTCTCTTATGGAGGAATGGAGCTCTATTGTCTGATCTTCTAAGGAAATAACGTCTCTTTGTCTTTACATTTCCTTTCTTATAATTCTTAGGATATTTCTTATTTCTAGATCTCTCTTCTCCATATGTCAATGGTATTTGGACTATTTTATTGCAAAAATTATAGTCTGATTGCTTCATTGATCTTTGGGCTTGTATATTCGTGCATATTTTTCTTAACTGTTTGAAAACGAATGTTATAGCCTGAGAGATATTATATTCTTTACCAATAGTTTCCTTTTTATATTCTTCTAATATCATAGAACCTAAAGGCTCTGGTAATTTATTAAAATATTTTTCTACTATACCTTGGTTATAGCCTTGCTTGGCAGTCGTAGCATTATACAAATAGTGTTGAGAAAATTCTTTTATTCCTTTTCAGCTTGTCAGTGACAATTTTTCTATTTCTTTTAATCTTTCATTTTGTAATACAGTAAAACCTAATTCAGGATCTTCACCTATTACAATGCTTGATATAATATTTGCAAAATTATATGGATTACTATCAGCCATTTTTAATTGGGCATAATGGTTAGGAAAAGCTTCTACCCATTGTTCCTATAAAACTTTGACTGATTCACCTAAAAATATTTCTAAATATATAATCATATCTTCTACTCTATTTCCAATATTATGCTGATTTTGTATATACTTTTGGACTATCAATCCTTTCCATATGCTAATTATATTTGACCAATCTATAGGATCATGTGCTGCTAAATTTAGTATAGCACCATCACTTTTATAATTCTGGAATTGCACCTTCTTTTCAAATTCTCTTCTTTTTGAACCCATATGCTTATATTGTCCAGGTATATATGTATATGTAGGTTCTTCTTTTTCTGGTGGCCAAGTTCCTGGTTTTCTAGTTGGTCTCTCACTTTCACCTTCTATCTTTATTTCAGGACCTCGTCTTCTTTTTGATGAACTTGGATCTATTTCCATTGCTACTATAGCATTATTTTTAGGCAACTCTTTATTTTCTAAGGGGTTTATGAGAGTTTCTGAGTTATTACTATATATCTCAATTGTATCTTCATCCTCTTCTTCATAGCTTTCTAGTAAGAGTTTATTATTAATTTCTCATTGCTCATCTTTACTTATATCATTATCTTCTATGTCATTTATCTTATCCTTGCTATGTTCTAATTCTTTTTGGACTTCCCTTACCCTGTTATCTATTTGTTTTGACACAAAGTCATTTTTCTTTATTGGAATGTTGAATTTCTTAGCATTTAATTCTCTATCTTTCTTGATATTTTCAAGTCTACATATTTCTCGTCTAAAGTAGAGTTCCCTTTCTCTTATAGCAGCCCATTTGCATATCATGGAGGTTTTATATTCATCATGAATTTTGCTTAGCTTCAGCTTATAATGTTTTATTTCATTGTCTATATCTAATTTTTCCATAAATTCACATATGCTATGCCTTCTGTTTTCTTCCAATTTTGCCTCTGAACTAGATGCTTCTAAATCATCTAAACTTTGTTCTTTATAATCTACAAACCTAATACTAGTCAAACCTCTATTATTTTCATAGCTTATGTAATCTTTAGGTTGTTTTAAAATTTTTGGTTCTATTAATGAGCTTATATTCCATTCTTCTCCTGCTCTTTCTTCAGAACTTATTTTAAGAGGACTCATAAATTTTATTCCTTTAGATTGCATACTTTCTACAATATTATTCACAATTACCTTATATCTGGTTCCACTTCTGTTGGTTAACCTTCCTATAAATTCTATGTTTACTAATAAATTCGTTCCTTTAAATTCTTCATATCCTTTGGTTTGAAATCCGAATGCCATCGTATCTATAAATTCTTTAACTGGCATTATTAAGTCTGGAGCTATATATGTTATCAACATATTTTCATTCATATCACCTTCTAAAAATCCTAATGCTGCTTTATTTATTGAATCCCATCTTTTATCTAATAAAGTTATTAGAACCTTGGTTCCTAATTTTTTCCTTGTCATTCCTTTAATTCCAATGATATACATTCCTTGGTGTATATATTTATACCCTAAATATTTTAAAGCATTCTCAAATTGTTTACTAACAATTCTTAGCAGAACTGGTTCTGCCAATACACTTAATTCTACTTCTCTAGATATTCTATATAATCCATTTTTATTTTCAAACCAACCCATTTGATATATTTGTTGAGGCCTTATTTTCCTCAAAGTATCTTTCTGATATCTTTCAAGATCTCTTTCTAAGTCTATCACTTCTTCTAAGGGTTCAATATCCTCACAACCTCCCTTTAGTTTATCTTTAAAACTTAGAGGTCTTATGTCTTTATTTACTAGCTGGAGTGACTTGTCTCTTCTAGACAGGCTCTCAGATACTTCTATCTTTCTGAATTTAAAGATCTAGTGGACTCAACTATTCTTGCTGATAATAACACAATTTCTTTGTTATGCTCAACAATATTATCAGTCTTCTTATATAGATAAGTTATATCTTTTTTAATATAATCACTATTCTAGCTAATTCTTCCTAGAGAAACTTTACTTTCTTCTAAAATTTGTAAAGCTAATTCTAATTTATTATTGATAGCTAAATATTGCTCTTCAAGGTGCTTATGTTCTTTTTGTAGTCTATCAAATTTTAGTTCTAGCTCGTCTTGCCTCTTTCCCCAAGATATGTAAAAGTTATGTATCAAATCAACTATTAAATTTATCTGTCCATGAGAGGTATGCCAAGTATGTTCTTCAGGACTATTTAGTCTGCACCTTATATTTATATTCTCTTTAGTAGTCACTGTCTTTCCTGTATTCACTTCCAAATTTAAGTAATGTAACTTTTCAATCTTCAACAGATTATATTAAAATCCCTTAAATTTAAATTTTAATAACCAGGCTCTGATACCACTATGGAACGCCACTATGGAACGCCACTAGTTATTACAAATGAACTCTAACTCAGGATTCGAATTTTAAAATTTTCGAGTTACTATTCACAACACTATTTAAATTCAGATTTCACTATTCAAATTCGTGTTTACTATTCAAATTCGGGATATGAACAGTGCCCGAGCACTCACCGGGAGTGGCTCAACCACTTCACTATTCAAGGCAAGCGTCGCTTTCACGAGCAAATATTTTATGCACGCTGGATGAGCGAGCGCGCGATTAGTGAATATAAAATTGATATGTCGCTTTCGTGATTAGCTAATCTAGTGCTTAGTGAATATGCTTATGCGGAATATTTCTAAGGATCTTCTGCAGGCTGGCGAGACCAACAGTTCAGCCAGTCGTGCGTACTATGCTTATGACAGTCCTACTCGGTACTCACCGTATGTATCACTAACTTGCTTCAGAACTAGACTATCCCGGTCTACTCCCTTGCTATCCCCAGCCACGAACACACAGGACTCAGGCTCTATTGTCTCCCCAGGCAGTTTCACCCAAGGGGAACACTTCTCTGCGCACACAGGGTTCTCTACAAACACCGCTATCAGGGCTAACACGAGAACAACACATGTAGAGGTTTCTCCTCTAGGGTCCCTAGCATAGAGACGTCGCCCCATATGAACGAGCTTAAAGGAAGGCAGGGATTCAAACGGAAAAGCTTAATTCATTTCCACAGAGCAAGCTTACATACGGCTTTCCCTTTCGGGAAACCCCAAGCACTTAGCACAAACCTTAGGGATTACCTTACAAGCGCAGGATGATCATGGGGACCTCCTTTATTCTCTAATTTACAAAGGTGGAGTGATACAGCGGTGGTGTGTGATTACTACTAATGGTGGATTGATTCTCAAAGAGCTTCTGATATCATATATTCATGGTGTATGTGTGTGGGTAGAGAGTTGGTGGAGTGGGTGGTGGATGAGAGTGTGTGTCTTCGGTGTCTGAGCTTTCTTCAATGGTGGTCTGGTGTTTCCATGATCCATGAATGCGCCTGGCGTCCCCCTTTATAGCATGGAGGGAGCGTCCTTCATGCTTATCGTCTGAAGGAGCGAGCCTTATTATTTGAAGAAGCCTTCGAGGTGAAGTCATCGTCTGAGGCACCTTCGTGATTAAGGAAGCGGCCGACGTCTTCAATTATCATCCTTTACTGTTGCCTGGACAGCTGGGCAGAGAATAATTGTCCTGGCTACAGTAGAGTGACTGTATATTCCTTTTGCGCTGTCCTCCATCGCGCACAGATAGTATCCTTCTAGATATTCTTTGGTATGGTATGGTCTTCCACGCCTGAATGATTGATGTTGCAAACATCAAATCAAGGAAGAGATAGATGCCATGGAGATAATACCACATGCCTATCCTTGATTTGATGTTTGCAACATCAATCATTCAGGCGTGGAAGACCATACCAAAGAATATCCAGAAGGATATTATCTGTGCGCGATGGAGGACAGCGCAAAAGGAATATACAGTCACTCTACGGTAGCTAGGACAATTATTCTCTGTCCAGCTGTCTAGGCAACAATAAAGAATGATAATTGAAGGTGCCAACCGCTTCCTTAAGCACGAAGGCTCCTTAGAGGATGACTTCACCTTGAAGGCTTCTTCAGATGATAAGGCTCGCTCCTTCAGACGATAAGCATGAAGGACGCTCCCTCCATGCTATAAAGGGGGACGCCGAGCGCATTCATGGATTATGGAAACACCAGACCACCATCGAAGAAAGCTCAGACACCGAAGACACACACTCTCATCCACCACCCACTCCACCAACTCTCCACCCACACACATACACCATGAATATATGATCTTAGAAGCTCTCTGAGAATCAATCCACCATTAGTAGTAATCACACACCACCGCTGTATCACTCCACCTTTGTAAATTAAAGAATAAAGGAGGTCCCCGTGATCATCCTGCGCTTGTAAGGTAATCTCTAAGGTTTGTGCTAAGTGCTTGGGGTTTCCCGAAAGGGAAAGTCGTATGTAAGCTTGCTCTATGGAAATGAATTAAGCTTTTCCGTTTGAATCCCTGCCTTCCTTTAAGCTCGTTCATATGGGGCGACGTCTCTATGCTAGGGACCCTAGAGGAGAAACCTCTGCATGTGTTGTTCTCGTGTTAGCCCTGATAGCGGCGTTTGTAGAGAACCCTGTGTGCGCAGAGAAGTGTTCCCCTTGGGTGGAACTGCCTGGGGAGACGATAGAGCCTGAGTCCTGTGTGTTCATGGCTGGGGATAGCAAGGGAGTAGACCGGGATAGTCTAGTTCTAAAGCAAGTTAGTGATGCATACGGTGAGTACCAAGTAGGACTGTCACAAGCATAGTACATACGACCGGCTGAACTGTTGGTCTCGCCAGCCTGCAGAAGATCCTTAAAAATATTCCGCATAAGCATATTCACTAAGCACCAGATTAGCTAATCGCGAAAGCGACATATCAATTTTATATTCACTAATCGCGTGCTCGCTCATCCAGCGTGCATAAAATATTTGCTCGTGAAAGCGACGCTTGCCTTGAATAGTGAAGTGGTTGAGCCACTCTCGGTGAGTGCTCGGGCACTGTTCATATCCCGAATTTGAATAGTAAACGCGAATTTGAATAGTAAAATCTGAATAGTGTTGTGAATAGTAACTCGAGAATTTTAAAATTCGAATCTTGAGTTTGTAATAACCAGTGGTGTTCCATATTGGTATCAGAGCCTGGTTATTAAAATTTGAATTAAAGGGATTTACTTATATTGTCAAGTTTAAAAAGTTTGCCTCAGTCAAATACTTTACTAATAATGGAAGATTTAGACAGTCAGATTCAATATTATGAGAAAAAATTAAGTATGATTCATGATGAATATAAAACTTCTATGACATACAAATGGTCTGCCATAAGAGAAAAAGAATTATTCTTTAGATGAGAAATATGTAGACTTGATAATATCAAGAAAGACATAGAACTAAAGAATAAATATTTTACAACACCTGTTGTGATAAAGAAACAGGAAGATAAGTTAAAAACTAAAGACAAAGAGACTCATGAAGTTAAAGAAGTTGTGCAGACAAATAATATTGAATACATTATCAATGAAGATGAGCAATGAGAGATTAATAATAAGTTTCTATTAGAAAGTTATGAAGAAGAAGAAAATAATGCAGAAAGTTACCAAGATTTTATAGACTCTTTAGATGATGAAGAGTTACTTAATCTTGATAATGCTATGGAAGGGTTAGATATAATATCTGAAGATATTAATAGTCCAAAAGAAACAAAAATAGAATTAATGAATCAAGAAGACTATGAACATGATTGGATAAAAGGAAGAGGTGATTATAATATAAAATATACTTTTTGTATATTTTACCCCAGTCAAGAAAATATACTTACATGTATTAAATGTTTAAAGTAAGCATGTGCTTCATGTCTAAGAACCAATAACCAAAAATGGAGACAAGAAGTAGAATTAGAATCAGATGATAAATTATTAACAAGTAGAGTCAGAAATTTAGAGAATAGAATAAATAGCTTAGAAGCAGAATTAGAAGAGCTAAAGAGTAAAATAGAACTCAACGAAGCTAATAAGATAGAAGGTAATTATAAAGGTCTTACTGAGTTAAAAGATCAAGCAATGGTAAATAAAAATAATAATAAAGCGTTACTATTAAAAGAAGCTATAATAAACTTTGGTAGCAAATACATAGTTAAATTACCATTTAAAGAAATTATAGGAATAAGAATACCTGTAAAAGTAAAATTAACGCCTAATATCTTTTATAAAATATTAGCACTAGTAGACACCGGTTGTACAAAAAATATCATACATGATAAATATTTTGTAAAGTGTCCAGAAATAGTTCATACAATAGATCAAGATAAAGTAGAAATATCTACTGATATGTCTGGGATAAAAAAGGTTCATAATCAACTAGCTTATGATGTTGAGGTACAAATAAATAACACAAAATATATAATGGATGAAATTACAATAAGAGATCTATCTATGATACATGATGATATGATATTAGGATTAAGATTTCTACAGTTCTCTTTACAAACAACTATCATACATGAGCAAGGAATAACATTTATTCCTTACCAAGACAATATTCCATATATAACTAAAGTACGAAAGACTATAAATTCTAATTCAGGAAAGACCAATTTAGAACTCCAAAGATCTGATGAGAATGTCCTTAATAATTATATAGATGAAGAGTTAGGTGAATGTATAGAAGAGTTTCATATAGCAAACTCATGCATAGAATATATCAGTTTGTAATCATTAGCACCAAACTGGTATAGAGATATAAAATATAAAAAGGATATAGATAAAATTGTAACAAGATTAGAAGATATTCAGATAATAGGAGAAATACCAATGAAGCATTGGGACAAGAATAGTATATTATGTAAAATTAACATAATAAATCCTGACCATATAATTAAGACAAGTCCTATAGAAGCAACATCTAAAGATATAGAAGAATTTAAGATGCATATTGAAGAATTACTAAAATTAAGAGCTATAAGAGATAGCCAAAGTCCTCATAGATCAGCTTCATTTATAGTTAGAAATCATGCTGAAATAGCTAGAGGAAAGTCAAGAATGGTTATCAATTATAAAAGACTAAATGATAATACCATAGATGATGCTTATAATATTCCAAATAAGCAAGAATGGATAAATAGAGTAGAAGGTAGTAAATATTTTTCAAAATTTGATTTAAAAGCTGTGTTTTGGCAAGTAAAAATGGCAGAATAATCAATAGAATGGACTGCTTTCACCTGTCCTCAAGGTCATTTTGAATGGCTAGTAATGCCCTTAGGATTAAAAAATGCCCCTGCTTTATTTCAAAGAAAAATGCAAAATATTTTTAATGAAAATCAAGAATTCATATTAGTTTATATTGATGATTTATTAGTATTCTCAAAATCCTATAAAGAACATATAGCTTATCTGGAAATCTTCTTTAGAAAGGTAGAACAGCATGGGTTAATATTGTCCAAAAGAAAAATGGAGATATGTAAGGAAAAGATAAACTTTTTAGGTCATGAAATAGGAGAGGGAAAAATCTATTTACAAGATCATATTGCAAAGAAAATCTTAGAATTTCCAGATGTCATGAATAATAAGAAAACCCTACAGCAATTCTTAGGAATAGTCAATTATGTTAGAAATTATATTGAAAATTTAGCTAAGTTAGCTGGTCCATTATATGCAAAATTAAGAAAAAATGGGCAAAAACATTTTAATACTGAAGATATAAAGTTAGTAAGAACTATTAAAGAAAAAGTCAAAGATTTAAAACCCCTAGAGTTACCTTTAGATGATAATTATTTTATTATAGAGATAGATGCATCAAGTTAGGATGGAGTGCAATATTAAAGCAAAAACCACACAAATATTATCCAAAGTTAGAAGAACAAATATGTAGGTATGCTTCAGAAAAATATAAGTTAAAAGCAATAAACAATACGGATAGAGAAATTTTGGCTGTTATAAATATAATAAATACTTTTAGACTATATCTAGGATTTAAAGAGTTCACAGTTAGGACAGACTGTGAAGCTATATGCAGATACTACAATAAAGTCAATAGTAAGAAAAGTTCAACTAGGAGATGGATTCTATTTGAAGATATTATTACTGGAAATGTATATAAAGTAATATTTGAGCATATAAAAGGCAAAGATAATACATTGCCTGATATATTTTCACGATCTTCTATTTTGCAGGAATGAAGAGAGGAACAAACCCTATTGGGGGTGAATGTTTCAATTTTGGAACTGAAAATAAGTTAAGAATATTTCCGCCTAATACTTATAAATTCAAACCTAGAGACCATATTGTTCTAGATGATATACAAGAATGCATTCTAGACAATTTCTGGTTCCAATATAATAATAAAAGAGAAGATAAAGGATATATGCTAGCAATATTAAATAGTTTGGCTGAATATTTTCATATGATCAATGGAAAGATACAACCGAAAGAATCATCTGTCAATATAGAGAAAAGACCCATATATGTTATATATAGGGGAAAGACACCAGGAATATATGTAACATTCGAATCAATTATAGCTCAACAGGTAGAAAGAGAAAATGATGGAGGTGTATCATGAAAAAAATATTCAGATATTGATCAAGCTCTCTCATATGCAAGAAGCATTTTGGGAGTAAATTATTTCATAGAACCAGCAGCAAAAGATTATATTCAAAAATATAAAAGGGCAAAAGATGTGAAGATAAATTTGCCAGGTGTTAATATAAGAGAAGAAGGATCTTCAAGGGTATCCACATATAAAGATGTTGTGAAAAGAGACACAGAATCATTGAATGAAGAAGTTCTTGAGAAAAAAAATAAAAGAAAGACTTGAAGCAAGAATTTCTTTATTGAAGAAAAATATAAAAGAAGAAGTCTTACAAGAAGTAAGACATGAAATAAATGAAAAATTTGAAAATATAAGAAAAGACTATGAAGAAAATATTAAGAAAGACTATGACTCAAAAATGAATATACAGATATCTGATGACGATGATAATGATGATGAGATGTCCGTGGTCATGGACAAAGACCAGAATATTAGATTTCAATATGATGAAAAGAATATCGTGAGTTGTTGTCCTGGTATGAAATATGGCAACCTAAAGAAGTGGACAACAAAGAAAATATTGAAGAATCAATATAGACTCAGTTCAATATTAATATATTCATACAAGAAATATACTCCTTATGTTGATAAGGTTTATCAACAATTTGTTCAGGGGAAGAGATAGATGCCATGGAGATAATACCGCATGCCTATCCTTGATTTGATGTTTGCAACATCAATCATTCGGGCGTGGAAGACCATACCAAAGAATATCTAGAAGGATATTATCTATGCGCGATGGAGGACAGCGCAAAAGGAATATACAGTCACTCTACTGTAGCCAGGACAATTATTCTCTGTCCAGCTGTCCAGGCAACAGTAAAGGATGATAATTGAAGACGCCAGCCGCTTCCTTAAGCACGAAGGCTCCTTAGAGGATGACTTCACCTCGAAGGCTTCTTCAGATGATAAGGCTCGCTCCTTCACACGATAAGCATGAAGGACGCTCCCTCCATGCTATAAAGGGGGACGCCGGGCGCATTCATGGATAATCGAAACACCAGACCACCATCGAAGAAAGCTCAGACACCGAAGACACCCACTCTCATCCACCACCCACTCCACCAACTCTCCACCCACACACATACACCATGAACATATGATCTCAGAAGCTCTCTGAGAATCAATCCACCATTAGTAGTAATCACACACCACCGCTGTATCACTCTACCTTTATAAATTAGAGAATAAATGAGGTCTCCGTGATCATCCTGCGCTTGTAAAGTAATCCCTAAGGTTTGTGCTAAGTGCTTGGGGTTTTCCGAAAGGGAAAGCCGTATGTAAGCTTGCTCTATGGAAATAAATTAAGCTTTTCTGTTTGAATCCCTGCCTTCCTTTAAGCTCGTTCATATGGGGCGACGTCTCTATGCTAGGGACCCTAGAGGAGAAACCTCTGCGTGTGTTGTTCTCGTGTTAGCCCTAATAGCGGCATTTGTAGAGAACCCTGTGTGCGCAGAGAAGTGTTCCCCTTGGGTGGAACTGCCTGGGGAGACGATAGAGCCTGAGTCCTGTGTGTTCGTGGCTGGGGATAGCAAGGGAGTAGACCGGGATAGTCTAGTTCTGAAGCAAGTTAGTGATGCATACGGTGAGTACCGAGTAGGACTGTCACAAGCATAGTACGCACGACCGGCTGAACTGTTGGTCTCGCCAGCCTGCAGAAGATCCTTAGAAATATTCCGCATAAGCATATTCACTAAGCACCAGATTAGCTAATCGCGAAAGCGACATATCAATTTTATATTCACTAATCGCGCGCTCGCTCATCCAGCGTGCATAAAATATTTGCTCGTGAAAGCGACACTTGCCTTGAATAGTGAAGTGGTTGAGCCACTCCCGGTGAGTGCTCGGGCACTGTTCATATCCCGAATTTGAATAGTAACTTCTTGCTAAGTGGTTTACTGGAACGTTATGGAAAATATCCCATGTGTTATAGTAACCAACTATCGTAAATATGTATTAATAGTATCGTAAATTAGTATATAAAATTATCGTAAGTGGAGGTGGTAGCTGGCTACTGAATATACTCTTATATATATATATATATAAATAAATAAATAAATAAAACGGTGGGAGTAGCACAAAATATGCCTAGACTGGGCAGCCCCCCCCCCCCCCCCCCCCCCGGCTTTTATTTTTCTCTGTTTATACTGCTCTTCTTGTTCAGTGAAAAAGGGTGACCAAACTGGCAAAAGGTCAATGTTTTACCAAACTTTTAGCCATTGAAATTAAATTGGGAGCCAAGTACGAAAAGGTATTTGACGAAATATGGACTGAATTAAATGCTTTCAAATCTAGCCCTTAGAATAAATAAGGAACATTGATGGTAATGAGCAACTGAGGGAGATTTGTCCTTTTTATACCCCCTCCGGACCAGCGTGACGGGTATGCCTATATATATAGCCCACAGACCCAAGCAAATCTGTGCATTGCCGGCCGCCGCCGCCGCCGTGGACGGTATCAACGCCCCCCCAAATCTTTCCGGCTCTCCTCCTTCAATGGCGTTCGTGACGCTCATGGTGTTGGCGTCCCCTGTCCTGATACTGCTCCTGAGGGCGGCATGGATCACCCTGTCCTACTACTTTCTGACGCCTCTCAGAATCTGCCGGATCATGGCCCGGCAGGGCGTCCACGGCCCCCCGCCGCGCCCGCTCATCGGCAACCTCCGCGACGTGTCGGCGCTCGTGGCGCAGGCCACCGCCGTCGACATGCCGGCGCTGAGCCACGACATCGTCGGACGCCTCATGCCGCACTACGTGCTCTGGTCCAGGTCATACGGTGAGTCTGACATGGCTAGAATGTAACCAGAGGCCGCCGCCGCATTGCGCCGTTGACCGCGTACCTTTAGTCCTTTACGACGGTGGAATGTTCTTGTGACGCGTGTGTGCCTCCGTGCGCTGCAGGCAAGTTGTTCGTCTACTGGTACGGGAGCGAGCCGCGCCTGTGCCTGACGGACGCGGCGCAGATCAAAGAGTTCCTGTCGTCCAAGTACGCGGCGAGCGCCACCGGCAAGTCGTGGCTGCAGCGCCAGGGGACCAGGCACTTCATCGGCCGAGGGCTCCTCATGGCCAACGGCGCGCACTGGTCGCACCAGCGCCACGTCATCGCGCCGGTGTTCATGCCTGACAAGCTGAAGGTCCGTCGAGCGCGCCGCCGCCGTCATTTCCATTCTTTCTCTCTTCTGTTTTTTTTTCGTTTCTTTTTCCTGGACTGGTCGTGGTGGCCGCTGACGTCACGGGGGTATTGCAGGGACGCGTGGGTCACATGGTGGAGTGCACGAAGCAGACGATTCGGGCGCTCCAGGAGGCAGCGTCGGCGACGTCGCCCGGCCGCGGGCGGCGTCGCGAGGTGGAGATCGGCGGGTACATGACTCGGCTCACCGGCGACATCATCTCGCGCACCGAGTTCGACACGAGCTATGATACCGGAAAGCTCATCTTCCGTCTCCTCGAGGACCTGCAGCGCCTCACCGCGAGCTCCAGCCGCCACCTCTGGATCCCCGGCAGCCAGTGAGTGATCCCGTCTCCTCGGCAACCCTCGATGCCGGCCGCCGGCCGCCGGCAACCAGCCCGTCGCTCATCTTTGTCTCGTAACCCGTGCACCTACGCAGTACGCTACGCACACGCTCACTGTCTTGCCTGGCCGTTGTCGCTACCTCTGTCCCTGCCCATGCCCGCATCTGCTCGATCATGCCGGCCTGCGACCTCAAATAACCTTAATAAGCTAGCTAATTAATTCTCATTGCTACTAATCATGCTTAAGCGATCGATTAATCAATCCGTTTCCACTCTCTAGTGCGCCTGTCCGGGGACTTTTGGACGCTGGCATGGCACGCACACTGAACTGAGGCCGAGGCTGCGAGGCATCAGCTTGTCTGATGCCTCGACTCGAAACGATTCCATCGTCACTAACACAACCCCATAGCCGTACGCCTGTCATCAGTAAACAACTCTCTGGACATGCACACTACCTGGTGCGTTGACGTACTTCGTGTCTGAAACTGTCTGGACGTCGCTGTGTGTGCAGGTACTTCCCGAGCAAGTACAGGAGGGAGATCAGGCGGCTGAACGGCGAGCTGGAGGCCGTGCTGACGGAGTCCATCGGGCGGAGCAGGGAGATCGCCGACGAGGGCCGCACGACGTCGGCCTACGGCCGGGGCCTGCTGGCCATGCTGCTGGCCGAGATGGAGAAGAAGAAGCAGGACGGGGCGGCGGCGGGACAGCAGCAGGAGCAGCAGTTCAGCTACGACCTGCAGCTGGTGATCGACGAGTGCAAGACGTTCTTCTTCGCGGGGCACGACACGTCGGCGTTGCTGCTCACCTGGGCGCTGATGCTGCTCGCCACGCACCCGGAGTGGCAGGACAGGGCCCGCGCCGAGGTCGCCCGTGTCTGCGGCGACGACCCGCCGTCGTACGACGACCTCTCCAAGCTCACCGTGGTACGTCCGTCCGTCCTATCCATCGTCGCGGTGATCCAGCCTGTTCGTTTGGTCAAATTTTCAAGCACAACAGTATTTTCCTCTCGCACCAGGCCAACAGTAATAATGGCATTGCCTTGTTCTGACGTTGTCCGTGTTCTTCTGCGCGCAGCTGCAGATGATCATCCACGAGACGCTGCGGCTGTACCCGCCGGCGACGCTGCTGCCCCGGATGGTGTTCGAGGACATCCGCCTCACCAGCGGCCTGCACCTGCCGCGCGGCCTGTCGGTGTGGATCCCGGTGCTGGCCATCCACCACGACGAGTCCATCTGGGGCCCCGACGCGCACGAGTTCAGGCCGGAGCGGTTCACGGCGGGCCGGCGCCCGGCGTTCCTGCCGTTCGCGTCGGGCCCGCGCAACTGCGTCGGGCAGGCGTACGCGCTCGTCGAGGCCAAGGTCGTGCTCGCCATGCTGCTGTCCCACTTCCGCATCGCCATCTCCGACGACTACCGCCACGCGCCGGTGAACGTGCTCACCCTCCGCCCCAAGCACGGCGTGCCCGTCCACCTCCGGCCGCTGCGGCCGTGAGCGACAAGACTGAAGACCCCCCCCTCCTCCCAAGATTTGTTTTGTTCGTTTGGTGCCCCGGCCGTGCGCTCCTTCTCTCGGCTGCAGAGTGGTTTAAGTTTTGTTCTCTCATGTTGGTTCCCGGTAGCGCCGCTGACATGTGGACCGGCATGTCAGCTGTTGATCAAGGTAGTAGCATGACGCCATAACCTGATGCAGTGTGCTAAACTGCGTACTACATAAGTGTAGGGTTGGTGGAGCTTTTGGTACCGACTTAGAGAGCATATATGTATGCAGATTAGTGATATAATTACATTGACTAATCACAAAGGATTAGCACATGGGTTTGCAAAGTTGAGTAATCGAGGACTCCGCGACATAGTACTATACTGTCGATCTGAATCATGCAGGTTACAGGGGACTGAAGGCATCAGGCTTAATCAGTACCACAGCTGTAAAGTACACATTTACTTATTTATTAAGAGGATGCAAACTAAACAACCAACAAAGAACAAACTGCTGAATTACTGGCAGCTGAAGAAAGGCATGTGGGCTGACCATGGTAGGGGCGCTATTTGAAGAACTGTCAGAGGACATATGCTACTTTCAAATTTAGCTTGGTTGCACCATTTCCAAGAGCCGTCCTAAAATTTACTCTCTAAATCATCATTTAGAAAGTCATTTGAGTAAAAATCATTTTCAATATCTTTGTATTCTTCAACAGCTTTTCTATATCCTGTGCGCAGTCTAGGGAGCCATCCTCGCTCTTCATATTTGGCTAGTGAGAAATCCAGAATAAATGATATCTATATTTGGATATTCAATTGAAAAAGTTGTTGGAGACTATTTTTTTCACTAAAATCTCTATTTCTATAAATTAGAAAAGATATAGTCTCTTGGACACGCTCTAAGACGGACCTTGAATTCAGCAGACTTTGCATCTGTGAGCCTTTAATTTTTCTTACTTCCTAACTTAACGTGCATGTGAATTGTGATACATAAAAGATTAGACGCCTAAGAGTGATTATTTTTTTCAATTGTCGGGAGATTTGTAGAGGAAATATAAACAAAGGGGCTTCAGAAAAGCTACTCATAGAATTACCAATTTACAAAAATAATTTAGGACTCGATGGGTGTGGAGAATTTAAGGGTGAATTTTAGAGCCTATTTGGCATTGTAAGCACTTCTTAACATCCGCACAGCCAAACTAGGACTCACGATGACCAAAGAATAAAGTGACCTATTGCTCTTGTTCAAAATTGTGGGTTTGTCCGCCAAACACAATAACCCCAATCTCGACTAACTAGACTACGCAGTGGAGTTGAGGACGCCCCACATGACATTAAAGGCAGCGGTTACTGTACGCTATGGAGTGCAAAAGACTAACGGGAACCTTCTCAGCAGGGCATGAAGTTACATCACCTTGTGCACCCATGGCCACATCCAAGAAGGCAATTAGCTCTAAGCGGAGTTGGACTTTGACAACCGAAAGTGACCACCTTTCTCGTATGACGTTGTGGCGGAAGACAATCTCCATGGTAATCTCTAGTTGGAGTTGACTTCGGCAACCGAAAGTGACCTACCTATGGGACTTTGCACAGACCTATGCATACTTGCATATCGCTGGCATGTCTGGCAAAAACTTAAGATGGAAGTTTGTTTCCGTTCTCTTTGACGAGAAGAGCTAAACAATGGTATAGTCGAACCATAGGAAATATATAAGGAGATTGGAAAACGTTATGCTCTAAATTTTGTTTACGTTTGTTTCCCATCTCTAAAGTAGTTAGCCTTCGGAAAGAGGTTATAAATTTTAGACAACTGGAAGAAGAATATCTTGGTAAATCATGTGAACGTATTAATAGTCTTATCACCACTGACACAGACCTTGCTATTTCAGACCTGATGCTCCTTTAATATTTTTATATGGGTCTTAGTAAGGATTCTGCGCAATCCCTTGATCACGCCTTTACAAGAGCTTTCCTTCATTTGTCTGTTAGTGAAATAAGGTCTATGCTTGATAGAATTAGTGAAAAGATTCCTTGCACTAGCATTCATGATGAACTCCCCAAGGAAGAGAAGGAATCATCTCCCGATCAGAAAGAAGTTTTGATAGCCGAATCAGAACCACTCCAATCCTAAGATTTAGCTATCAACCTTGAACCATCAATACCCCAGAATCTAAATCCTCCAAAAGAAGAAGAAATTCAACCTTTTGAAATTTCTTGTGAGGATGATCTTTTTTATGCTGATTTTGGAAAAAACTTAAACTTTCAGTTCCACAAGAGACCTTCGAGCGAATATAATTCAAATACTCTTAAGAAGAGATCTCTTAGAAAGTATCCTTATCCCCATGTAGGACATTGGGAAGAATTTAAGGATGGCATGTCTAGTGAACCCATAGAAGGAGAGCCAAGCCATCTAGAAACCAATCCTATCTTCTCTCCTTCTATGCCCACAACTGATACAAGTTTTAAACCCATCTCTGAACCCATGCTTGATCCCGATGAATCCCCTGATGCTCTTTTTCCTGTCTCATGATGATCCTAGAAATCCACCAAGACACCTAAAGCATAGGAGTCATGAAGGCCACAAGGAAGACCGAGAAAAGCAATGACAATGGCTAGAGGATATAAAGAATTCATATGCCATTGAAGGAATAGACAAGGCCGAAACCTTAAGGATAGAACCCAAACCTGATTCAAAGGGTGAGCTTAACTCAATCCCCTTAATAAACATGACTTATTCATGTTTGGAGTAGGCCTTAGATAAGATCAACCCGAGAGTCACCAATCCAAGAAAAATCTTAGACAATAAAATATCCAATGAATGTCCTAGGCATGAAATAATGGAGACAATGTTTCCGCCTATAGACATTCATGAAGAAACAACCTTGGAGCCTAAAAAGCAAGATGACATAAACGAGCATAGAAGTTATTTCATGAACACCTCATCAATTCCATGCTTACATGAGAAATCTTCTGAATCAATTGGTCTCTCCAACATTGCCACATATGAGATCTTCAACCCCCTCACACTCTCTGTTCATAAAGACTTTGAAAGGGTGGCTGTTGATGCATATGTTTATCATAAATATTGCAAATCTCGTTGGCGTTGGAGGGGAAACCACTTCACCAATTAAAAACGAAATTCAAAGATTTCCCAAGGATGAGCTTTTGTCCCAAAACAAGCACTTTCGGGAGATAACACGAGCTTTCACCTTTTGCTGTAATGCCTTTGTGAAATGAGCATAGAAATATAATTGTGAAAATATTCCTTCGGGTATTTTTGTCACTAACCATTCTAGGTTTGAAGAAAAAAGAATGAAGGATAACAACCCAAGGTATGTCCAAGCAATTATCATGCAACATTGAATCACCTTCATACATGAGAGATCTATCATCCAAACTTGATTTTGCTGCAAAATTCAAGCTAGGGGATGGATTTCTCTAAAAAATCCTATGCCATGTTGCTAATTCATCCTGGTTGTCTCTACCTTTAAGTCATGCTCAATAACAATCATGCTCTTTCATCTCCATTTGAGTAAATTTCTATAATGCTTTCATGCTACCTTTGTTTGCTATAGTATATGCTTAGGTTTTGAAGTATTTTCATGCACCTTTTAAATTAGGCATGGTGCTTATTTTAAACTATTTTCCTAAATTAAATTAGACAAGGTGTCTAGTTTGATTCTTGAATCAAAATGTGTGCTGATTTTACTTCCAAAGGCTTTTAAATTAAGCATGGTGCCTTCCTAAATCGAATTAGATGTGGTGTCTCAGTTGATTTTTGAGCCGATAGTATGCTATAGTAGATACTAGATATTTTCTTAGACCAACCCCTATAGGAAACTCTCAATTCAATTTGGGTAAGTCATGAGATGAATTCAAATCAAAGATGAAGCACGGCACAAGATGAACTCCAATAACATTGCGCAAAGAAGACACATCTCATTCATCATGGTTGGAATAACTGGATGAAACAATGAGTGAGCGGAAGGTCCAATAAGATGTCAAGATCAAAGAAAAAAAGAGATGGCATGACAAAAAGGATGAGAAAGAAAGGGTGCAATCTAGGAGACAAGAAGCTCATGAACAACTCAAAATGCAAGGCTAGCCGAACAAGAAAACTTTAAGCTAAAGGGAAGGACCATCATGAGTCATCTACCCTTCGTCATATATATGGTGTCATCGCACTCCAATAACAAAGGTAACATCAAAGGTAAATGGTCATTATTTAAAAAGCTTTTTCTTGATTCTGATAAGCACATAAATAAGAAATAAATATGTTTTGAGTTACAACTTGCTTGATCCAACCTGATTAACTAAATATGTTTTATTATTTAAGCTTGTTCTATGGCAGAACCGCCTAATCTAATGCCTTCTAGGAGTACTTGTCTTCCATTAGACACTAAGTACTCAAGGGAGGACACCAAATTATGCAGTTCTGTTGAGCACACCCCAAGGGAGAACCCGAAAATCCACATTTTCTATCAGGATCACAAATGAAAGAATAAAACTTACAACATTTTAGCCGTTTCTTACATTACTTTTAATACAACATCAGAGTTATGAGCAATTTAATTTAACAACAGAATATAAACATGTGATTAGAGTTACAACGGAAATAAATATCTATTCATGACATAATAAAGCATTGATATATAAACTATGACAACATATTATAAATCTTCCATTTATAAAAACATTTAGTGAGAGTTATAAATAAAGACTATGATCACAGCGTAAAGGAATCCCCTCTGAGCCTACCAGGAGGAATCCACACACAAGGGTCAGCTCTAGCATCCACCTGTCACCTGCAACAGTGGGAAATAAAACCCTGAGTACTCAATTGTACTCAGTAAGACTTACCCGATAGGAGGAAAGAAAAGACTACAAGGGTATGCAAGGTTATCTGGCTTGTGGGTTTATTGCATTTGCAGGAGCATTACTAAATATGTGTCCTTATGTTCAATTTTATTAGCAGTCAACATTAGTTCATTAACTAACCATTCTATGTAAGCACCTGTGCTACTTTCAAGCAGGTGGTAAGCAATCAAAATCATTTTACCATCTTTCATCTTCTAGTTCTTACTATGTTGCTAGACTGTAGACAAGTCATATCGGATCGCCTGACGATTCACGAATCAATGTGCCCAGCTGGGTACCCCAAAACACACGCCCCGCTTGTACTCCAGGCACAAGCAGGACCAACCCACCACTCTCCTATCATAGGGTCTAGATCCCCATCCAAGCTTGGACTCCAAGCCCCCGCTCCTGAGTCCCAGACTCAGTGCGGTGCTTAGACCTCCACCATCCCCGTCTCCAATCAGTCGGTCCAAAAAGAGCCGGAACCCACGACAAGAGAGCAACAAGCCTTCCCTATGCCTATATACAAGTATGTGCTTGGGCTAATAAGTCTGTGACCTGCCTAGAACCCAATGCAACGACCGGTCCTTAACCGACATAGGTGAAACAATGCAATTCGAGCCTCGCTCGAATACCAAACCAAGTCCAGATCCAAAGTACCATTCCGCCCGGTCTCCAATTATCATTCATGTATATTCCAGGTGATAATAATATAGTAACAACAATAATGTATTTCCCACCTCTCACGAGTGACCGGCAATCACTCGACTTCTATCGGAGTCCTATAGCATAGCAAACTACACAATCCTATCATACTAGTAAGACTCATAGGATAAAGATATATATACGCAAGTGGGTTTCGTTCAACTCCTTAAAACTTAATGCACAAACATAATATAAAGTGCAAAAAAGTAGGGGTTATACACTGGGGCTTGCCTAGGTAACATATAACCAAAAGTTAGTATTCCATCTTGGTGACACAATCTCCAAAAGTACAATCTCACCAGTAACTCCCGATGACTCCACGATCCATCGTTGTCCCTATTATGGTATGCAATGTGATGCAGAGATGATGCAACAGTTAATTAACAAGGCAACAACAACTCTTAAAACAGAGTACATACTACAAACTAACAAGCTAGCTCTAATGACTAACGTACTAATCTATGTATCAACATCATCGAGAAAGGTGTCATTTCCCAATAAGTGTTTTAGTTATACAATTCCAAGGTGTTTCTTTATTTCATTTATTTGATTTACTATATATTCAAACTAGGGCTCATTTTCTATCTTAGCAATTTAATTACTCTGCTACTACAAAAATTACAGTGAACACCTAACCATATGATGAATTTACCATAAAATTTTTAGAGTTAAAACTATCACCAATTTATCACAGAAATTCCTACAAGTTTGTCTTAACAATATTAAGCATATTAAAATAATTAAAGGAACCCTAAAAACATACAAAACCTATGTGAACAAAATACACTATCAGATAGATCATGATTTTAGAAACTTAACAAAATTGGTTTCACTCTTTTTGCACATCTACACAATTTTATTTTGAATTTACAAATTTACCTTATAAGCTAAATTAGAAATTGCTCTAGAAATCGAAATGGGCCGGCGGCAACGACCTCGGCCCAACGGCCCAGCACAGCCCGTGCGGGGGTGTGAACCTATGCAGCTGGCAGGCCAAGCCATGGCCCAAAATGAGGAGCCCACACGTGCACTTGCATTTTTTTTTGCAAAAGAGCCCTTAGCCTAGTAGGTTATTACGTAACGTCCACGAACACTATTTCAATTGAGCAGCGATTCACGTTTAGAACCCTGAAGTTCCTCATCTTCGCAAAGACCTAGTCCCAGGGCGGCGGGTGTAGGGCGCGACGCGCGAACAACGGACGGCGCTGCCGCTGCGGCTTCTCCCGGTCGGGGAGGGCCCACCAGTGGCCACGCAAGGACTGGTAGCATATCCCACCTATGGCACATGCACAGGGGCAGAGACATGGGGCACGACATGTCGCGACATGGCTAGCAACGATGACGGCCATGGCCATCTAGTTCAAGGGGGTGGCATGGACGTTCCGGTGGACCTACATGCTCTTGGAAAGGTAGAGGTGGCGGGATAGCATCGGGGCTCACCGCGGCTCCTGCTGTAGAGATGATTGGAGCGAAGGACGGTCGAGTCAGCCTAGCCATGTGTGAGCGACCAGGGTAGCGATGCTCTAAGGCGGACATGGCCGCGTCACCACGTCGCCGGCGAGAATGCTGGCCGAAGGAGGGTGAGCACCCGATAGAGGGGATCAAATCACGACTACTGGTGCCATTAATCAAACAATTACCGATGGTTAGGGCCTTACCCCCAATCGCGCTCTGCTCTAGCGGCGAGCTGACCGGCGACGACGAAACTCAGAAATTGGCCATCGCTAAAGCACGACTATGGCTAAATGTGGGTCGGGTAGTTGGCTAGCTCCGGGACCTAGCTACTGATGCGAAGAATTGACCTGAGACGACCCATGCATCATGAATTTGAATGGCGCATGCAGACAACAGCACGAGGGCGCGACACGGCATAGCGGGCAGCAGTGCATGACACAGGACGTGATTTGACTTGCTATGGTGTGAGAGCAACAAGGCGGCTACACTTCAGGACAACGGAAATAGGCGGCTACTCGACGGGTAGGTAGTTCACACGGTGGGGAAGGAGCCACATTGGCCGTACAGTGGCCGTAGTGACAATGGCACGACCCTACGCTCAGACACGTTAGTGGCGACCCCAACCCGACCTCGAAGAAACGAGCGTTGCCTACCCTGGCTCAAGGAGCGGCCGGTACCAGTGGGGCTAGCCAGCGAGCAGCGGCCACGGCCAAGAGCAGCCGTGGTGCCATACATTATGTGGTGACCGCGGCCATGGAAACCCAACGGCCGAAACAGCAATGCGCACAATTTTTAAAGCAATGCCAAGGCTGCCAAATAGTGCGGTTATGGTTCAACCAACCTCACTAACCCAATTTCCATGCCACCAGCTAGCTAGGGAAGTGCTCAGCGTGACCAAAGAGTGACTAGGGAAAAAGATACGAGAAGGCCAAGATGAGTTCATCGCTCAGTGCGTCGGTTCACGAACAGAGCACCGAACGTGGTTCTTCGTGTGTTATAAGGAGTTTAGGGGCAATTTTTGGAGCAACAACGCAATGCCAAACCATGCCACGAACTATACCATGCTATGGTACCCAAAAAGGTGCAATTAATAGTGCCAAAACATGATGCTAATGTTTAAGAATTTTGATCAGAATTTAAATTCTAATTTAGCATTGTCACACTATTTTTAAACTTGAAAATTGACCTTGAGTTGAATTTTGTTGAATTTATAAACGGTCTAAACTTCACCACACTTCACCAACAACCATTTCACGACATAGCACACACTTTATACCAAACAATAGAACCAAAACATCAGGGCATTATTTAACTATTTTGCATTTTAAAAATCGCCAAAAAGTGTACCTCTAACACAACTGCAAATTTCTGCCGATTCAACGAAAAGGACTAATTTTAATTTCCGATTTGATTTTTGAGTTGGCAAAAACCCTAGTCAACAACATTTATTTTCTAAAACCCAAGTTGCGTTTTCATCTACTTGACTTGTACTTCAATTTTTATTAAAATCCCAAACACACGTTCTATATTATTATTGCTTTATAAAAATCACTTTTTAAGTCAAACTATTAACTTATCCATATAACTAGGGATTAGGTTTTTCATTATCGCATTTGATTAAACTAACTCACTATACTTATAGATCTATTTCTCAGGCCATAATCTCAGTGCTTAGCGAGCTCGTAACACCCGAGGTGTTACATGTTCCTAGCACCACTTTCTTAGTCTTATTGTCTTAACCAAATAAGCTAAAAAGTGCACATCCTATCTCTAGAAGATGATAGTCATAATCATGTAAAGTTCAATACATTATGTAAAGATAGATAATCCTTCCATGGGTTAAGCAATTCAACCCTTTTGGCCAAATGTCTTCCAATGCTACATTCATGCTCAATCTTCTGATTTTATCGCTCATGTTATACTTGAACAAAGCACATAACATCAACTTCATCTTGTTCAATATGCCTAAGGATAGAGAAGAATGAATAAAATTTTGGTTCTGTTGCTGTTTTCTCACCAACAAAGCCCATGCACTTGATCTCTACCTTGTCTTTATGAGTAGGACATACTTCAAGCAAAGTATGGGAGAGTCAGTCGATTCCCCATATTTCTACAAGTGAAGGTTCTGAACCTGTCAAACCAAAATCAAACTCAAAACCAAGACAGATTTGGCGGAAGAAGGTGGCATCACCATTAGAGGCACCACTACAAGAATCCTCGTCTTTAGAGCAAATCGAAGTATTTGATCAATGAACTTCACAAGGAGAAGTCCGGTTCGAAGAACTTACAACACCGAACCCTCACTGAAAGAGCTAGCTTGGGGGAGAGGCACTCCCGTGTATCCCGGTAAGTATTCTTTCCCTTTTTGTTTTTGTTTTTAGTTTTTTTAATAGTTAAAAAATGGTGAATGAAAACAAAATAAAAATTTATCTTTGCATTAGTCATTTATAGTAATAATGTGTGATCTAGTAAAATTGAAAACAAAATAAAAAGGTGTATCTAGTTTGCTTTAATTTGTTTTTAAGAGCTAAATAAAATAAAGAGGACTCAGAATAATCTCTTAAATGGAAATAATGAATAGTTGCTCTGGTGTAATTTCTTTCAAGTACCTAGTTGTTAGCCTTGAATTCTCTTGAGTTTTGGATAAAATTATTTTGATATAATGATTTACTCTGAATTTAAAACTCGTGGGTAGCATATGCTTGATCTAAGTCTAGGTAATTGACATATATGATATGAGAAGGTCTGAGCTGCTATTTATCTTGTTCCAAGTGACACTAAAGTTCTAGAAATTTACTTTTTTTAAAAACACAAAAATGCTACATGATGAGTTCCTATCTGACAAAGCTTGAATTCCCATAAGAACCATACATGTTATTTAGGCTAGAAAAACTTCCACTTATATGCTGTCTGTTTTGCATTGAGTTTTATCAAGCTTTGTTGACCCTTATGAGAGGTTTGTCATGCTCTTAAAATCAAGATCACGTACACACGACCTACATATGCACTACTCCTACATTGAGGGTAGGCGCAAAAACATGCCTTCCATCTAGATCCACCCAAAAATGTTTTACTTCTATACTGGGAGTAAACACAAAAACATGCTTAATAGGTTTTTCACCCACCAAATAAATGCTCCAAGTTCTTGTTGCTATCTCTCAAAAGTTTTATTGTAGAAAAGAGGCATGGGCTATGCAAAGTTATTCATAAAAAAGAGACAAGAAGAAAAGAAAAAAAGAGTTAAGAAAAAAATGGACACAAAAGTGTCTGAGATATTTAAAATAATAGGTACTTAGATGTCCGCCTAAAAAATAGAGATGAATAAGATAGCCCCTGTTCTCTACCAAATGTTTCTAAGTTTCAAAAGAGAGATATGTTTTCAAGGAGCAAAGTAGAATTAGGTTAGCCACTATATATATCCACCATATACATCCACACACATGCACATCTTGATTTGATTGTATGACTCAACTCTTTTTGGATCCATTGTTTGACTTTACAATATATGCATTGCAAGTATGCTCTAGCTTTCTTCCTACCTATGAACTCCACATAACTTTTATTAAATTCACCCTACGGCACTGCCGCCCTAGAGGGCGGCACTGTCGGACCAAAACAACGACATTGCCACACCTGCAGACAACTTTGAGTTATAATTCAAAATTAGTGAACAGAAACTTAGATCAGAGAAATTTCTCAGCATACTGTAGGTATGATAGTTACAGATCAAGGGCTAGAAGTTGTAGGGACACCACACATAAGTAGATCGACTAGAAACCCTAGAAATCACCTCAACCAACAATATGAAATGCAAGTAATGTAAATCAAGCACAAGTGACACAATGATTTATCCTGTGGTTCGGCTCACCACCAAGGCTTACCTACCTCCATGTTGTTGAGGTTAGCCACTAAGACTTAGGGCTTTCCAACCCTTCCTCATTCTCAAGTCAAGAGAGTTAACTCTTGAGATGAGGGGTGAGTTTACTAGCTTCAAGAGATGGTTACAAACCTCCTGTGGCTGCCACACAAGTTGGCAAGCTCCACGGGCGATGCTCTAGCCGGCTAGGAGCCAAGCTCCAAGAGTAACAAACACAAGCACTGGCCAAAACGTGAACCAAGTGCTCTTTTGAGTTGAGGAATCAAGCTGCTCTCTAATCGAGTTTTGGACCCTTTTCTCTCAAGGAATGATGGGGAAATCAATGGATTTGCTTGAGAGCTCAAGGTCACTAATGGAGGGAGAGAGCTCCTTTTCTATTTTGGGCGTGCTGGAATGAGTAGGTGGTAGAAGATTATAGTTGGGGAGGAAGAGGATGGGTATAAATACCCCTCAGCCCCAACGATCACTTAAGTCATGGCAGTGCCGCACTGTGACATTGTCTCTCTTCAAGTGTGGCAGTGCTGCACCTGTCAAGTCAGCAAGGGTAAGAGTGAAGTTTAGGCTGTCTTAGCTATGAATCTAAGGATGCATGTGTATGTTTGAGCACTTGGTAGCACATGTTTGCTTTAAGCATTATGTCCCCCTTTATAGTATGGCTTTTCCTATACTCAAATTTAAAATATAAAAGAATTTAAACCTCCTTTGAGTTTAAAGCCATCAACATTTGTAATTGGGGGCTCCTCCGTTTCGTGTAGCATCCTCAAATATAAATTCCCTGCTTGTCATCTCGATAAATCTCATTAGTTCTCTAATTGCGTGGTCATTATCACTAAAACGCATAATTAGGTTTTGATTGCACTTTCACTTGGTATTGTTGATTTGAGCTATTTTGACACCGAAGGTTATTGAGCCTCAAATCACGGTGCCCACGGCTCTGATACCACTTGAAAGGTCCTAATGGCTAGATAGGGTGAATAGCCTATAACAATTTCTACACCAACACTAAGCAATGTGGTTAGACAAATACATGGCAAAGCAATTCTTGCGCTAGCCTACTAAAAATACAAGCCACCTACCACAATTCTATTATCTATAGTCTCTATCCACACAATGCTAGGTCACTACCACTAAGTTAGTGAGCTCTCAAAGACTAATTAAAAAGCCTCACTAACCACTAGACAAGACACAAGCTAGCTCTCAAAACTAATTACACTAAAGAGCGTAGCAACACTAGAAATGTAAGTACAAAAGAGGGGATGTGATAGTTATACCGCCGTGGCAAGAGATGATCAATCCAATCACAATGAATATCAAGAAGTCCTCGGAGACAAGATGACATAAGATTTTTCACCGAGGCTCACTTGCTTGCCAGCAAGCTAGTCCCCGTTGTGGCGAATCACTCACTTGGAGGTTCACGCGCTAATAGGCATCACACGCCTAACCCGCAATTGGGTGCCGCATAACCAACACAAGATGAGGATCACACAAGCCATACTAGAGTACCTTTTGGCTCTATGCCGGGGAAAGGTCAAGAACCCCTCACAATTACCATGATCATAGCCGAAGACAATCATCTTCCTCCGCTGGACGATCCTCACTACACCAAGCCATCTAAGTGGCGGCAACCACCAAGAGAAACAAGCGAATCCTAGAGCGAAACACAATCACAAAGTGCCTCTAGATGCAATCACTCAAGCAATGCATTGGGATTCACTCCCAATCTAAAAAAGATGATGAATCTATGATGGAGATGAGTGAGAGGGCTTTGGTTAAGCTCACAAGGTTGCTATGTCAATGCAAATGGCGAAGAGAGTGAGATAGAGCCGGCCAAACACATTATATAGGCGTCCCATCAAAATAGAGTCATTGACCCCTCACTGCACACAAATCATGGAGACCGGACGCGCTGGTCAGGTTGACCGGACGCACGCTCACTAGCGCCCGGTTGCTAGATCGGTGCCACGCGTCACCTCCTTCAAACAAGAGCTGCTGATCTCCAATGGCTATCTCCTAGCGCCCACATGGTTAAGTTAAGATCGGACATGATACTAGGCAGGACTAGACGCAGCGGTGCCAGCACTACCCGCGCCACCAAGTACTGACCAAACGCGCCGCTCCCCGTGGCTTCCCGACGTCAGGTCATTTCTAGTAAGCATCCAGAGAGGGATTTTGCTGACCAAACACGTCCATTCATGTATGATTGGATGCACCACAACGTTTGGTCCTCTCTGGCTCAGCAACAAAGCATACGTCAGCATACATCATGTGTGACAAGACGTAGGCCCTACTCGTCCGGTCACATTCACTGTGTAATGTCCGGTCACTGAACAGACCAAGCCTATGGGGGTATAATCCCTGGTACCCACGGCAATGGACATGGGCCGCACCACCAGGGGAGGTCCAGTCCATAAGATCAAGGCCTATGGTGCTCGACTCTGGTCGGCATGCACCGCAAGGCAATCAGAAGAATCTTGAAGATAGAGAAGGATCTATTTAGATATGATAGATATCGTATTCCTTGTAAATACTTACCATATAGCTAAATAGATCTAGATCTAACCAACTTGTAATCCTACTCCTAGACTATATAAGATAGACAGAGACCCCCCTTGAAATCATCTCATATTCAATACAATACAATAAAGACACATGACGTAGGGTATTACGTCAATCAGACGGCCCGAACCTATCTAAATCGCTGTCTCTGCGCCTTGTGTCACTGTCTAGTTCCTATTACGCGCACCTCCTCCAATCATCTACTACCATAGGTATACCCCTCGATAGACTTCTGACTAGATTTCATCGATAGTGGCACGCTAGGTAGGGGGTGTGCGTGCTGATCATCGGCGAATCAGATCGGATCCCAAGATTAATGATGTTCGTGGCAACTCCGATGGCTGCGATGACGTCCCTAGCCTACTGAATGAGGCTCGACATCGAAGCGTGTCAAGGCGACAACATGACATAATCTTGCAGCGCACTCTATGGTGGCATCATCTCCATCATCGCTCCGTGCTGCGTGTTCAAGGCTCCATGCTCCTACCATGCTCTCCACGAACGATGCCGTGAATCACCCCGCGTCACTTGCGGCCTGCTTCCACCAAACGTGGTGCTGGGCTAGGCTCCTATGTGAAGTGTGATCTGATCCAGACTGTAGCCCCTAGGCACCCTAGATGCATCTTGGACTACTGATCCAAGTCCATGGAGCTCATCTAGATTAACACCAGAAAAGCAAGCCACCAAATATGAGTCACGGATGGATTTGCATGGTGGAGCATGTATATAGCTACACAAGCATACACGTAGCCACAAGCAAACAATGACTACATGATCAACATGGCTACGCAAGCTAATTAGGCCTGCATGTATGTGCGTGAGCCGCATACACACGTATAACAACATGCAAGCCAAACCAATCTTGGTTTCTTGCATGTATACGTACATCATACAAGTAGGACAACTACACCTCTATGTATGATCTGGCGATCTGACTCAACACGAGGTCCTACAGCAATGACAACAACCTAGAAGATGACCAAGAACTACTCGACAACTACTTGGCTCGATCAAGAATCTACCAAAGAGCAGTTCTGACCGCTCGGCCTCGCGACATAAGGACAACGTCGTCTGGACTACCCATCCCAACCACCTGCCGTGTCGCAATGATGACTGTGACCGCCGCCATAACGACAGGCTGGAAAGCTCGAGGGTCGGGCAATTTCGTCGTCAAGCCAGTAGCATGCATGTCAACATCAAGAATTCGGCTACATGCGGCAAGCCAGTAGCATGCATGTCAACGTCAAGAATTTTGGCTGCATCACACAACATCTACTTGTCATCCTTCGGCAACGCTCGCCAGCCCTCATCAATGGCTCGCGTGGTCCTCGCTATCGACTCGACATTACGAGGCAATTCACGGCGAAGCATTGTGATTTTCACTAAGATCAACGCCAACAAGCAAAGGATGACGTATTATCTACAATACCATGCAAGATAAGTAAACAAACCATCATGGTGTTTTGAGTACATCTACATACAACCTCAAGCATGCATGCAAGAAATAAATTCCCTTGCTACCGATCTACACTCATGAAACGTGACTCCAACATCATCAATCCAAACGAGCTAAGTCATGTTTTTTCCATTGAATATTCTAACTAATATATAACTTTGTCTACCTTGATAACTTTCAACAGCAGCGGCGACCCTATGCTTTCTCCATTTGTTTTCCATAATTTTTATCAAATTACTTATTTCTCTATGCTAAAAATCTTTAAGACGACGTATACTATCGCCATTCAAATTAGACTATGCCCTCGCCTCGGTCGGACATGCTCAAGGGCTTCGTCTCCCCACGTGAATTGACTCCGCTAGGCTCCGATTACGCCCATTTGCCTATGACTCTACATAGCCATCGAGCCGCTCGAGATGCCGTGCCGTCGAGCCGTTCGAGCCATCGTGCCGCTCGAGCCGCCCAACGAGTTGATAAACGAGCCGCCTGAGTCATAATCGAGCCACGATCTCCAATTTTCTCCATGGTCTCTAAATTTCTCCACGGTCTCCAAATTTTGCCATGGTCTCTAAATTTCTCCACAATCTCCAATTTTTGCCACGGTCTCCAATTTTTGCCACGGTCTCCATATTTCGCCATGGTCTCCATATTTCGCCACGGTCTCCAAATTTCGCCATGCTCTCCAATTTTCGCCATGGTCTCCAATTTTTGTCATGGGTCCCCATATTTTGCCACGGCCTCCATATTTCACCACGGTCTCCAAATTTTACCACGATCTCCATATTTCGCCATTGTTCTCCAATGTTCACCACAGTATAGTGCTAAGCCCTCTCCAAATTTGACTCCAATGTCTAGTGATAAGCACAGGGATTTCATTCTTTTTACAAATATGAACAAATTTCAAATAAACATAAACTGCTCTATAAGATATAAAATTCACTGATATATCATTCCTGATAAACTATGCTCTGTTTTCTTCATCACTGCGTTCATATATTCTGTTATTCGTCCTACATATTTGTATTGCAGGATTATCGTGTAGATGGTCACACCACTTGGCCTTCGTATTTCTCCGCTGATCAACTGGTTGGACCGTAGATTCATGCCTTTGTCACTGACCAGTTGGTTGGACTGTTTGGCGTTCACATCTACTCGATGTCACTTCACCGCTGACCAGTTGTTTGGGCTGCTCGGCGCTAGATTCGTCGCCAACCAACTGGTTGAATTATCCATCCCTTCATCGTCATTGATGTTGGGGGCCCGCCTGCTAGGCTAGGAACTCTTTGGTGTTTAGATTCTTCATGCAACCATCGCCATTCTAAGCTAGAGACTCCCTGGGCGATTGGATTTTGCTAGGTCTCGACTGTCGATTCGCCTTTTGGCTCACTACATTTTGCCGACGCTGCATGTCATATCTGCTATCAAGGTGCTCCATGCTATCTAGATCAGGGTGCTGATCCTGGGCGGCATGTCAGGTGCCTTGATAAGTACATCTATCGTAGCTACCCAATGCTAAGCACAAGGACTTCATCCTTCACACTTAATTCTTTGATCCTGCCACAAGATGTTTCTCTATCTTACAGTAGGCTTAGGGACTAAGTGTGTACACTTCACCTTGCAGTGAATGTACTGTTATTCCTTCTTATTGGTTTTCAGCTAAGCTAGGGGCTAGTTGTGTGCTCGGCCATGCTAGGAATTGATTATCCTGATTTAGTGATTGTTGTAATTATTTGATCTTGACACCAGATGATGATCATCTGACTTCGCCAACGAAGCCTAAGTGTGTACACTTAACCTAAGGTTGATGTCTCTAGCAAGCTCCGTCATTACTTTCTCCGCCGATCAACTGGCCATATCGCTAGGTTCATGACCTTCTTCGCCAACCAGTTGGTCAAACTGTTCGGCACTCACTTCTACTTGGCTTTCACTTCGCCGCCGACCAGTTGGTTGGGTTGATCGGTGTTCATTTCTTCACCAACCAACTGGTCGGATTGTCTATCGCTTCATTGTCAGTTATGCTGGGGGCTCGCTAGCTAAGCTGAGGACTCCTCGGCATTCGGTTTGTTCATCGGTTCATCGCCAGCTAAGCCAGGGATTCTCTTGGCGGTCGAATGTTACTACATCTCATCAGTGTGCTATCAACTCACACCATGTTGTTCGGATTAGGGTGCTAATCTTGGGCAACACATCTAGGTCTTGATACACACACATCAGATGACGTTACAAGCTTTTAGATTTATTTTCTTTGACCCTGCTACAAGATTCATTCTTCATCTTCCAGCAGGCTCGTGGACTAAGTGGCTACACTTCACCTAGTGGTGAATATAGTGCTCTTTTCTTGATTTACCCTCCTTATTTGACTAAGTCATGGATGATTCCTCACAAACGGAGTCTAAGTGGCTACACTTCACCTAAGGTGGAGAATTTTTAAAATTTTATCTTAAGTCCCTTACATCCTTCTAGCAAGCCTTACTTGGTTAAGTCCGAGATCTACGTACCAGTTAAACTAGTTGGCTTCGATTTTCACTGCTCAGTTCACTAGTTAAACTGGTTGGCTTCAATTTCCACCACTCGGATCATCGGTTAAACTAATTAGCTTCATGTCAAACTGCTCGGACCTACTCAAGACGGCGTTGCTCAGCAAATACAAGGCGCTCATGGACTAGCTGTGGGGGGTATAACCCTAGGTACCCAAGGCAATGGACATGGGCTGATCAACCAGGGGAGGTCTAGCCCATAAGATCATGGCCTACGATGCTCGGCTCTGGTCGGCGTGCACCACAAGGCAATCAGAAGAATCTTGAAGATAAAGAAGGATCTGTTTATATATGATAGATATCGTATTCCTTGTAAATACTTACCATATAGCCAAATAGATCTAGATCTAACCGACTTGTAACCCTACCCCCCAGACTATATAAGGCAGGTAGGGACCTCCTTGAAATCATTCCATATTCAATACAATACAACAAAGACACAAGACGTAGGGTATTATGTCGATCAGACAGTCCGAACCTGTCTAAATCGTTGTCTCTACGCCTTGTGTCACCATCCGGTTTCTATTACATGCACATCCACCGATCATCTACTATTGTGGGTACACCCCTCGGTAGATTGCCGACCGGATTTTGTCAACAAAGCCCGAGCGTGCCACCTTCACTATAATTGACCGGACGCTCAACCATCGAGTCCGGTCACTTCGAAAGCTGAGTCCGGTCATTTAAAACAGTGACACCTCAACTCCAAACTTCACCAAACTTCACCACCCTTGAATAAATATGCCAACCACCAAGTGTATCACCTTGTGCACGTGTGTTAGCATATTTTCACAAACATTTTTGAGGGTGTTAGCACTCACTAGAATCTAAATGCATATGCAATGAGTTAGAACATCTAGTGGTACTTTGATAACCGTATTTCATGATGAGTTTCACCCCTCTTAATAGTACAGGTATCTATCCTAAATGTGATCACACCCACTTGGTGTCTTGATCACCAAAACAAAATAGCCCTATGGATTTCACCTTTGCCTTGAGCCCATTTTGTTTTTCTCTTTCTTCTTTTCCAAGCCCAAGCACTTGATCACCACCATGGCTATCACCACCATCATCATGATCTTCACTAGTTGCTCCATCACTTGGAATGTGCTACCTATCTCATGATCACTAGAGCAACATGTTAGCACTTAGGGTTTCATCAATTCACCAAAACCAAACTAGAGCCTTCACTCTGTCATCCACGTGACAGTGGAGTGTGGAGGAGAGATGGTGGTCATGGGTAGAGAAGGGCATACTAAGGGTGGAGATCTAGGGAGTTGGACCATTGTCGAATGAAGCGGTTGCAATGGTGACGACAAATGAATAGGCGGAAGCCATGAGGTGAGTAGAGAGGATAGGGAGCAGCATGGGGGAGGCGAAGAGGGTGCCAAGGCATAGGTCTTTGATGGTAGCGACAAGGACACCCTAGGCAGGTCACTCCCCACATCGCTGGTCACAATCTCCTCCCTCGTCGAATAATAGTTTGGTCACCAGGACTGACTCAAAAGCTTAAGATTATGACTCCTGGATCTTGTGCTCTCCTACATATTGTTTGCCTCTTTCTATCCTTGATGATGTTGCTGCTACTGAATCCACCTTTATTGCCCTTCTCCTGACCCTACTCATCCGAATGCAATTTTGTCATTAGCGACTGAAACCCCTTCCCCGTTACAAGAAAAGTTCATCATTTGCGCTGACTGAAAACTTCTGGATTTTAGGCTATATTTTTTACAATAATGATAGGGTCAGGGCATCCGTCCGCTTGGACGCTTCGCTTACTGGGCCTGCAGACCAGCATCTGGCCTCTCCAACTCCTGCAAGAACATTTCCCCACTCTCGTTCGTCGCAGCCGCTTCCATTGCGTCATCCGTCCACAACGGTCGTCTCCACCATGCCATTCGCCCGTCGCGGCCATGATGCGCCCTCTGCCCATGCCCACTCTGCCTTGCCACCACAGCCATCCTCTGTTGGGCCCCATCTTGTGCCGTGTCTGCCCCAATCCCGCACCACGCCACCATCCCGTGCCACGCACCATCTCACCTCGTCTGTCGTAGCTATGGCGTTCATCGAGCCACCACCACCTTGGCGCCACCAGTAGGTCACCGCCGGTGCCCCTGCGCCTGAGCTTGCTAGCTACTATAGTTCCTTACCAGGTAGGTCGTAGCTGTCGGTGATGCCGTGTTTTAAGCGTTTCAGACGTTTCAGACAGATGTTTCAAGTGTTTCATCCGTATATTGCAAAGTAGATCTAAGATGTTGCATATGTTGCAATAACAATATATGCATGTTGTAAGCATGCGTTTCAAGTGCTTTAGGTGTTCCAGGCATATATTTCAAGTATTTTATCTGAATGTTGCATAAGTAGATCTAGATGTCGCATAACATATATGTTGCAAGTGTTTGTTTTAAGTGTTTCAGATGTTTCATACGTATGTTGCAAGTGTTTCATCTAGGTGTTGCATATGTTTTGCAATTGCTACACACGTGTTTTCAAGTGTTTTAGGTGTTTTTGTAAGTGTTTCAGACATATATATATTGCAAGTGTTTCAGCTATTTCGAACATATGTTGCAAGTGTTTCATCTGGATGTTTCAAAAGTAGATCGGGATGCTGCACGTGTTGCAATGTGCCTCACCTGCCACAACCTCCTGCTGCAGTTGTTGGGGCATCTTGCATGCACGTGGGGAGCAGAGGGATGGAGCGCTGCTCAGTGGCGGTAGTGGGAAGCGGAGGGAGATGGTGGCAGGACGTAGGTGGTCCCCACAAGCGCGCAGGAAGCAGGGGAGCAGCGCGGGCGCAACAAGGAAGCGCTTGGAGCGGCGGGGAGGGGAGGGGAGGGGCGTGGAAAGCAGGAAGCACGGGGCGCGGGTAGTCCCCTGTCTATGTGTGCAGCAGGCGTTGGTACGGACGTGTAGCAGGCGCGGGCGTTTGGCGTCTGTCTAGACATCTGGGCGCTAGCACTACCCTATTTTTGAAGATGAGAAGTGTACTGTTTGAGGTGAAGCCACACACCCACAGTTATCAAAGTGGCACTGCTTACCTGGACCCACCAAACAACCCCTTGGACGACCATAAGGTCAAGGGCTAAACGTAGTCCTGAAAAGGCAATCCGTTGGAGACGCCCGCCCCCGCACGTGTGCCGCGCCGATCTATTTCTAGCTAGGAGCACCTGCACGCGTGCCCGTACTGCCACACACATCTCTCTGACGGATCGTGATGATCAGGGGGACAAGCAAGCAGCTTAAAGAAAACGAGGCATCGATGCATTACCAGCTAGTGTGCGCGCGCCATTTAATTAACATATCGGCAGGGAGTGCTATGGCGGAATATATATGAGTATATATATCTACCAAAGCCCAAGCACTAACTCAGTAGAGAGAACCTTATCTTTACCAGCTGCTAACCACGGGTTAGTTAAATTAAACTAACCCTCTAACCCTTCTATTTCTTCTTTACATCCTATCCTACCTTGTGGACCATGCATTACACTATGTATGTTGGATTGATAAACCTTTGTTTATATAGTGTGTGCAAAGTGGTCCATCTTTGTAACTAGCATAATATATATGATCCCTTATTTTATAGTTTGATTTAATTTAGTATTCCCTCTGTGACCCAAAAAGGTTTGTTCGTTCTAGACATTGACATGGCTAATAGTAATACTCGGACCACTGTTTTTTTCCTTTTGTTGTGGAAAAATGAAGCAAATGGGATCTCGCGCTCGGTGCTAATGCTTTATTAGTTTAAAGAAGTGCTGACTGCAATATGCTTTCATAGGCCATATACACAAGATATTTAAGATTGAAATGTACCATGTGTTTTTAAACTTTAGTCTATGTTTTGGATGTCAAATAGAAGACCTAAACATGAACTAATTATGGTCTAACAAAAACTAATAGAGGCTAATTGATGAGTATTTCTTATTAGAAAAAAAGAAAAATTCAATTAGTCCATATTTAATATCCCATGATCCAAACAGACCTTTGACATATTTTTGAAGAACCAAGGGCAAGAGAATACCGGGTATGTATTAATAGAGAAGAGACTTACAAAAAAAAATAACTAATAAAAGAATAAAAAAAACTCACGAAGGAGGGGCGACAGTAAAACTACCACCATAATAAAAACAACACTAGCGAACCTGAAGCAACGAACGTCAAAACACCACCCTGCACGTCACAGAGAACAAGCACGTACTAAGGCCCCGTTTAGTTCTATCCCAAAACCAAAAATTTTTGCGCAGTACCCGTCACATCGAATCTTGCGGCACATGCATGGAGTATTAAATGTAGACGAAAAAAAACTAATTGCACAGTTAGGTGAGAAATCGCGAGACGAAACTTTCGAACCTAATTAGTCTATAATTAGACACTAATTGCCAAATAAAAACGAAAGTGCTACAGTACCCCAAACCCAAATTTTTTTGATCTAAACACGCCCTAAAATAATTGCACGTCTCATTTTGCGAGTTAGTTATCGGTTAGCAAGCCGGTAGCTTTATTTGATGCGACAAGCGGCCGTGCACGCGCCATGTCACACGCTCGACACGAGATGGGGCAAGCAATACTACAGAATCGATTTTTAGGAATGACTCGTAATTATTTGTAGGAACGGTTTGGTCAGCCGTCCCTACCGAACCATCTCTATAAATCATGTATTTGTAGCAGCGGTTCTCAGGCCGTCCCTACAAATCGATTTATAGGGGCGGCTCGTATTACCAGCCGCCCCTACAAATCGATTTGTAGGGACGGCTGGAAACACCAGCCGCCCCCTACAAACAGGTATTTGTAGGGGCGGTTCAATCTAGAACCGCCCCTACAGTACGTTTTCCCGCAAAAAAAAAATTCAAATTTACAATTCAAAATCGCGTTGCCAAACGTCCCACGACCAACGTTTCGAACCGCGTTCGCATTATCGAATGCCCTGCGACCAACGTTCCGAACCGCGTTCGCGTTGCCGAACGCCCCGCGACCGCGACTACAAGCACAAGAGTGTTCTATAAACTATAATTACAAGTCCAATTCATAAGAATATATAGAAGCCATCATTAAATATACAAATTCTATACACATTCTTATCAACGTCCTAGAGCTAGCCTTTCAGTCTTACGAATGTGTTGGTACTGATGATTTGTACCTAACTTAGACTCTCGGTCATGGTAGGTGCCTCTGACGTGTACAATCTGGTCCAATATAAAGCTGCAAAGGTCGCCGACGAACTCTAAGAGTTGGTCATCCTTATATGGGTCTTTTTTCATTCCTTTCTCTTCTCTCCACTACAAGAGAACAAATTTTGGTTTAGTATTTGATACCATGTACGAAGTTTTTATACTACGGGTGAAGAAGTTTAAACTTACCCTTAAGGGGTGTCTCCTGTAGGCACCAGTGTTACTCATCATAGAACATATATAGTATCCACAATGTACACTCCCAGGTCTCTGCTTGGGGCACTGTTTGTTTTGCATATGAAAATGTCAAGTAATGCTTTTGATAGCCATGTAACGGAGTACTGAAGAAGTAAGTTACACTTACCGCACATAGTGTTTTTATAGCCAACTTTTCCTTCCTTGCTGGATCATGCCTTCCATGATGATTAGTGACATAGAACCTAAATGCCCTGTTTGAATTATTTTAGCAAATACAACTTGTTAGTTTCCAAAAGTGAACGTTACAAGTATGTATATAAACATATAAGCTAATGAGGATTGTCGATATGTATACGTCTTAAGAATCGATATGAAGTCTTTGTATGTCACCGTGTCCCTATCTAATGAATCAAAGACCCATGCCATGCTCCTCCCAACATCGACGGCTATACAAATCCAGTGGTTACTGCATGGATTTAATCATAGAACTAGATAAGCTCTTTTGCATCGAATAAAATATATCGAACAAAGCGTTAAGTATAGAGTTGAACTTACTCAAAGTTGTATGGTAGCCATATAGTAGAGTGTTGTTGGAGATTTTTGAAAGCCATGGCAATGTATGCTGCAACCTTAAGGGACTCTTCCCTTAGTTTCACCGTATGGATGCGCTCTTTCTCCCGAAGAGTCTTTGCAGCAGCTAGCTCTTTGGCATCGAGTGTCCACCGTTTAGGGTAATTAAAATTTGTTTGGGCTATAGCTTGAGGGTCTATATATCCGGCTTTCACACTTGGCATTTGTTTGACAATGTGCACTTGCATTCTACAATTCACGGCATGGGTTAGTTACAACAAAATTCAAAGATTACATTCATATCATATCGGGAGGACAAGGACTTATATGCACCATGTGCGAATTAGATTCATCTCCATTTCTCACAGGTGAAAGCATGTGTACATGTCATTGAAGTCAAAGACAATTTTCCTGGCTGGGCTTCCAAATGTGTCGGTGGGGAAACATGCTTGTATGATATCTATGCACGTTGGGAGAACACGCAAGTACCAATCATGGAACCTTCTCATTCCAAGTGATAGGCGCTGGATGTCCTGGTTTGGTAGAAAGGGTTTGCCTCTTTCATATATTTTCAGGCAATCCTTTGACCATTCGATGGCATCAACATTTGGATACTGCTTTGCAATTTGATGGAGTTTGCTAGTGACAGCCTCCTCAGAACCCCATGATGGGACTTTTTAATTTAGTTCTCAGGCTTGAACTGGTCATGGGAATACCACTTGGACACCGACGAGACGTCTTTGATCAGAACATAAACTGGCCTTATGTTGATTGGAATCTTCTTTCGGAGTTCCCATTCAGGCACGTCCTCATCTTCTTGTGCATCACCTTCTTCAGGAGGCACTCGTTGTTCATGTATCAGTTTTGCTTGTTGAGAAGACTATGTCATCTCATCATGCACTTGCTCGGTACGAGCTGGAGAAGGTTGTGGCATCTCATCAGGCACATGCTCGCTAGGAGGCGGGGAAGAATGTGGCATCTTAAGAATGTGGGGGTCACAAGACGGTGAAAATATCTCCCCGACCTCAACAACTTGCTCCAAATTTGGGAGAGGGGGAGGCAGCGAAGAAGCAGTCAATATAATGTCCCATTTGTGCCAGAGGATGAACTGCCCCATAACATCTCCGAGTAACACCAGCCCCTCAGGAGTTACGTAGTCTATCCTCCACTGCATAAACTCGGGCTGCACTGTATGCACCTCGACCCTAGTGTAGTTTGTCGGTATCTTATTATTGTGGTGTAAGCCACCGGGAGGATGTGCCACACCCATTGCCACCTCCATCACAGTGTTCTAACAGCCGTTGAGAAACACCAAGGTGCAACTTGTTGGTTCCCGTATACGATCGACTAGGGTTGTGGCTGCAGTGGAACCTTGGCTGCTAGGAACTTTCAAAGGGCTGCCAACTAATGCCAGTTCTCTCGGTGGCGTCACTAATATCCGTGGCTCCGTAGATAGTCCTTGCTCCTCCTGCGCCTTCGCAACTAGAGCCTTCACTTGGAGCTCAAGACTAGTCTTCCGGCCTCGGTCATGTTTCTTTTACATATGCCTATCCTCTTCGAATCCTTGCTTTCAGGTTGTCCTTTTCCCTATCCCCCTAGTGAGGCCTGTGTGCTCCTTGTTTCCCAAGCCAAGGCTAAGCTCGTCCCTCTCTCTGGAAGGATTGAATGAGCCCTTCTCCTTATCTTTAGCATATTTTAGTATCCTTGATACCGCCTCTTGCGTCTTCGGCTTATCAAACTTAAGATTACTGTCAGATGATTCTGTACTCCTCGCATATATCTAGTTCCTTGAGCATACCTTCAAATTTGTCACGTCAATATTCCCAGTAGCTGCGGCCTCTTCGTCCATCTTCCTAAACTGTTCTTCCTTGGCATAGTAGCCACCAGGGCCTAGATGATGGTGGTGTTTGTTCCTCTTCGCCAGCTCGGTGTTACAGGCCCTGAGCTCCAATGCCTCAGGTGAAGTCTTCTGAACCTTGAGCTCCTCCCATTGACTAGGAGTTATTTTGCTGAACTCGTTGAAGGGAGTTAACCCCTTTTGGATATACTTCATGTTGAGCTCCGACCTCCAACATTGGAATGACTCTCCCATCATCATGCATTTTTTTACCAATTCATGCTTACCCTTCAGAAATGTAAAATTGAGCTTCAGCTGCCTATTCCATGGTGCATTCTTTGTGTTCTCTAGTACCTCTTTCTAATTAGGGATTACTGGGTTCAATTTATCTCTTACTAGGGCCCCGATTGCATTACGGAATTGTCCTCTTAATTCTTTTGGCTCAAGGATCTCCCCTGCTGGCCCAACCTCTGTTATCACATAGCATGCCTTATCTGGATATAGATTTCCTTTTCTATCCCCTCGTTTCCTCTTAGGCTTGGTAGTCATGGTTGTGTCTTGAGGTTGTGGAGTAGAGGCATCGTGATCTGTCTCTATGGCCGTTGCCTCTACTCTCCTTTCCTCTACTCCGTCTTGTCCAGCGAGATGTCGTGGACGTCGATGTCGTCTTTTTTGAGTTTTAGGAGGGACCTGTATATATGATAGGTCAAAGTGTTAGCAGAGATAACACAGCCAAAGCTTTAGCAAAATTTACAAGCTAAGGCTTTTTCCCTACTTCCTCATTCAGGTCAAAATCCTTGTCCAAATCTTCCTCCGTTGGCTTCCTTCTGGCTTCACGTGGGAAAGGATCCTCGAGACTTTCATATCCCTCTTCTGAGTCATCATCATCATCATCCTCTTTTTCTTCGCCTTCAGCAGCCTCTCCTACTCTTCCTTCTGCTCCCCCTTCCTCCTCGTCACACTGCTCCTGAGTAAGCATCACTTCTAGATCCTTTTCTAACTCGTTATCGAACTGCTCCTGAGTTAGCTAGTCCTCTAGTGCTTGCTCCTCATTGGTTGGGTGCTCATCATGCTCAGGGCATCAGGCTACACTATCTGGTGTCCACGACATTATTTCGCGCTTTGTTCTAATAGATTCAAGAAAGTGTGCTTTAGGTACGCGAGAAGGTATAAGAAATCAAAAAGGGCTATAAACTAAAGTAGTCCTATAAAATAACAATATATCAAAAAAAGAGTAGTAGCAGTGGTAGAGGCCTCAGAAACATGTCAATCATCATCTGATCTTGAACTTGGAGCATCAAGGCATCATAACAGAGAAGAGAGGAGAAGGTAATGTAGGGGCGGCTGCTAATGATGCCAAGTTACTCACAAGTTCTTGATCATCAGCTCATATTTCATATAATGTATGGACTTGGACAATTTCATCATTGACAAAACAAAGGAGAGGAGAGGAGAGGGGAGATTTGGCAAAAAAACCAACAGCTGCTTAGCAAACATAGTGCAACAGCTGATGGCAAAAGACATGACAACAAGTCCTAGGCGAGTCCTAGGAGATTTGGCAAAAAAAAGCAATAATAGCCAACAGTTAGTAGCTAGAAGTAGCCACTTAGGAGTAGTAAGTAGAAAGTAGTTGAGTAGAGTGGTAGTAGTAGAGTAAGAGCAGTAGCCACTTAGGAGTAGTAGTAGGAGCATCACTGAAAGAAGAGCAGCAGTAGGAGTAGCAAGTACAGGGAGGAGGAGTAATAGGAGTTGTAAGAGGAGTAGTAGGAGTAGTAAGAGGAGGAGTAGGAGGAGGAGTAGTAGTAGTGGTAGGAGTAGTAGTAGTAGTAGTAGCAGTAGCCACTACACACCAGTAGTATATAAGCAAAAAAATAGAGAAGGAGTAGTAGTAGGAGCAGGAGGAGTACTAGTAGGAGTAGTGGTAGGAGTAGTAGTAGTAGTAGTAGTAGTAGTAGTAGTTAAGTAGTAGTAGTAGTAGCAACAACCACTACACACCAGCAATATATAAGCAAAAAAACAGAGAAAGAGTGGTAGTAGAAGAGTAAGAGCAGCAACCACTTAGGAGTAGCAAGTAGTAGTAGTAAGTAGAAAGTAGTAGAGTAGAGTAAGTGTAGCAGTAGAGTGGTATTAGTAGAGTAAGAGCAGCAGCCACTTAGGAGTAGTAGTAGGAGCATCACTGAAAGAAGAACAACAGTAGGAGTAGCAAGTACATGGAGGAGTAATAGGAGTAGTAAGAGGAGTAGTAGGAGTAGTAAGAGGAGGAGGAGGAGGAGTAGTAGTAGGAGTAGTAGTAGTAGTAGCAGCAACAACCACTACACACTAGCAGTATATAAGCAAAAAAACAAAGGAGTAGTAGTAGGAGTAGGAGTAGTACTAGTAGGAGTAGTGGTAGGAGTAGTAGTAGTAGTAGTAGCAATAGTGAAAGCTCTAGTTTGATTTTGGTTAATTGATGAAACCCTAAGTGCTAACCTAGTTTATCAAAGTAATTATGAGATAGGTAGCACTACTCCAAGTGATGAAGCAATGGCAAAGATCATGACAATGGTGATGATCAAATGCTTAAACTTGGAAAAGAAGAAAGAGAAAAACAAAAGGCTCAAGGCAAAGGTAAAATTGAAGGAGCCATTTTGTTTTAGTGATAAGACACTTAGTGAGTGTGATCACATTTAGGATAGATAGCCATACTTTAAGAGGAGTGAAACTCGTATCAAAATGCGGTTATCAAAGTGCCACTAAATGCTCTAATTCATTGCACATGCATTTAGGATCTAGTGGAGTGCTAACACCCTTGAAAATATTTGTGAAAATATGCTAACACACGTGCACAAGGTGATACACTTGGTGGTTGGCACACATAAGCAAGGGTGAAGAAGTTTGAAGTGAAATTGAGTTGGTCGCAAAGTTGTTGGCGTCGATCAACTGACTGGACGCTGGATCACCCAGCGACCGGACGCTGAAGGGCTGCGTCCGGTCGAGTTGTCAGATGGCATAGTGACTAGGGTGAAGCACCGGACGCTAGTTTGTGTCCGGTCAAGCATGACCGGACGCGTTCGGTCAGCAAAAGACGGTTTTGGGAGCTTACTGGAAATGTCCGGACACTGGGGTCTGAGCGTTCGGTCAGTTAATAGCCATTGAGATCTGGCAGCTCAGGTTTAACTCAGAATAACACGTGGCTTACATCAGGCGACCGGACGCTGGATCTAGCGTCCGGTCACCCTGCATTATGCCCAGTGAAGGGGTATAATGACTCTATTTCGTGGGGGCTTCTATTTAAGCCCCATGGCCGGCTCAAGCTCACTCTCTTACACATTTTCATTGACATAGCAACCTTGTGAGCTTAGCCAAAGCCCTCCCACTCATCTCCATCATTGATCCATCATCTTTGTGAGATTGGGAGAGAATCCAAGTGCATTGCTTGAGTGATTGCATCTAGAGGCACTTGGTATTCGTGTTGCGCTATGGATTTCGCTTGTTACTCTTGGTGGTTGCCACAACCTAGATGGCTCGGTGCAGTAGTGGAGGATCAGCATGAGTTGGTGATTGTTCATGGCCGTCTCCGGTGATTGTGAGGGGAGTTGTACCTTCCCCGATGGAGTGCCGAAAGGTAACTCTAGTAAATTGCTTGTGTCATTGAGTTACCTCACTTGTGGGTAGGTTCTTGCGGTGTCCAATCGTGTGGACGAGGTTTGTGAAACACCTCTTAGCCGCCAAACCACCAAGTGTTGGTCGATACAACGGGGACTAGCGTGTTGGCAAGCACGTGAACCTCAAGAGAAAAATCGGTTGTCTCTTGCCATTTGACATTCTCCTGGTGATTGGTTTCATATTCATCTTGTGTTTGGTTCATTCCTCTACATGGTGGTATAACCATCCTACTCACTCATTTATATTCTTGCAAACTAGTTGTAGCAAGCTCTTTAGTGTAATTAGATTTGAGAGCTTGCTTTGCTTTTTAAGTTTGTTTAGTGGAGCTCTTTAGAGGAGAAAGTTTGAGAGCTCTTAGTGAGTAGTATCATAGCAAATTGGGTGTCTAGCTATCTTTGCAACTAGAATTGTTGGATAGGTGGCTTGCAACCCTTATAGAGCTAGAGCAAGTTTGCATTTCGCTATTTGTCATACTAATCAAATTGCTCTAGTTGATTTATAGATTTTTAAATAGGCTATTCACCGCCCTCTAGCCATATTAGGACCTTTCAAGTGGTATTAGAGCCATGGTCACCATTTGATTGAAGGCTTAACAACCTCGGTGTCAAATTATGGCTCAAGTTGTGTTCAACCATGTGGGGGGCAAACCACCGTTCTTTGATGGCACATGCTATGATTATTGGAAGAGAAAGATGAGGATGTATCTTGGTTCAATCAATGATCAAGTATGGGAAGTGACCAAAAATGATTATGCTATCATTGATCTCGACAATCCCACCAACCAAGATAAGACCAACAAGCCATGCAACACAATGGCCCTCAACACCATATACAATGCCATTGATTCCAAAGTGTTTGAGCAAATCAAGGATTGTGAAAGAGCAAATGAGGTGTGGACAAGATTGGAGGAAACATATGAGGGCACACCGGTGGTGAAGAGTGCTAAGTTGTACATCCTCAAGGACAAGTTGACAAGTTTCAAGATGAAGGATGATGAGAGCATTCCGGAGATGTTCCATTGTTTGCAAGTAATTATCAATGATTTGAAGGCATTAGGAGAGAAGATCAAGGATGATGATGTCTCTCATCGATTCTTGATGTGCCTACCTCCAAGATTTGAAATGTTGAGATTGCTCATCATAAGAGGAGGATTGAAGGAGATCACCCCCAACCAAGTACTAGGTGATGTCATGACCCTAGAGACATACCGTGTGGAAAGGGAGGGGGATGACAAGGATGACAAGAAGGAAGAAGAAGATAAGAAGAAGAAGAGTATAGCATTCAAGGCTAGCTCATCATCATCTAAGAACAAGGGCAAGTCCAAGAAAGAATCAAGTGATGATGATGATCTTAGTGATATTGATGATGAAGCTTGGCCCTCTTTGTGCGCAAGATGGGAAAATTCATGATGAAGAAGGGCTATGGTGTAAGAAAGAGAAGAGATCACACCAAGAAAAAAGAGTATGTGAGAAGATGCTATAATTGCAAGAGCCCCGATCATGTAGTAGTGACAATGATGAGGATGAGAAGAAGAAGCACAAGGAGAATAAGAAAGAAAAGAAGGAGAAGAAAGAGAAGAGGATGACCTTCCAAAAGAAGAAGAAGGGTGGAGGTTATGTGGTCACATGGGATAGTGATGGCTCTTCGGATAGTGATAGCTCTAGTGATGATGACAAGAAATCTATCAAGAGAGCACTAGCAAGCATCGCCATCAACAACAAGCCCTCCATCTTTGACACACCATCAACGTGCCTCATGGCAAAACCTACCAAGGTAAAATATGATGTGAGTGATGATGATGAATATGAAAGTGATGCTTGTAGGAGTGATGATGATGATGATGATGAGTACTCCAAGGAGGAGCTCATGGCCATGTGTGAGCAAGTGCATACTTGCTTTGAGATGAAGAGAAAGGAGTGCAAGGAATTGAACAAGAAAGTCAAATTTCTTGAGCAATCCCTTGATGAGCTTAATGCCACTCATGAGAGGCTAATGGAAGCCCATGAGAAGCTTGGCAAAGCTCACTCTAAGCTTGAAAAGGCTCACTCCTCACTTATTGAGAAGGCCATAGTGGAGGAAGCCAAGAAGGAGCAAGTGATCATAACATGTGATGTGGGACTAACATGTGAACTTATTGATGAATCTATTTTTGTTGATCCCACTAACACTTCTTGTAGCATTCCACTTCCACTTCACCCTTGAGTGATGGTCTCCCTTGTGAAAACTCACTAAAAGTGGAAAATAAGACCCTCAAGAAGGAGGTGAATGAGCTCACTCATGCCTTAGGCAATGCCTATGGTGGAGATGCCCACTTGCTAAAGTGCTTGGGTAGCCAAAGGTTTTCTCTCAATAAGGAGGGATTAGGCTATACCCCCAAGAAAGGCAAGGCAACCTTTGTCACTCCCAAAGCTAGCTTTGTGAAGGGCAATGGTCGGTTTTATAATAGATGCAAGCAAGTTGGGCATATAGAGCAAAATTGCAAGACTAATAAGAACAAGCTACCTAATGTATCCTCAATCAAATTTGATTCTTGTTATATGCTTTACAATGGTGCCAACGGTGTGAAGGCTAAGTTCATTGGTACACCAATTGTGGGCCCAAAGAAGAAGGCCATTTGGGTACCAAAGACCTTGGTAACTAACCTACAAGGACCCAAGCAAGTTTGGGTACCTAAAAAGAATTGATCTTCTTTTATAGGTAAATTATAAAGCTGGAGGAAGGCATTGGGTGCTTGATAGTGGGTGCACACAACACATGACCGGTGATCCAAGAATGTTCAATTCAATCAATGAAAATAAGAGCAATGGGATTGATAGTATCCCATTTGGTGACAATGGTAAAGGCAATGTCAAAGGGCTTGGTAAGATTGCAATATCCAATGACTTGAGCATTTCCAATGTGCTACTAGTAGAGAGCTTGAACTTCAACCTATTGTCGGTAGCTCAATTATGTGATCTTGGTTTCAAGTGCATATTTGGTGTGGATGATGCAGAGATCATAAGTGTAGATGGCTCTAACTTGATATTCAAAGGATTTAGATATGAGAATCTATACTTGATTGATTTCAATGCTAGAGAAGCTCAATTGTCAACATGTTTGATCACTAAGTTTAGCATGGGTTGGTTATGGCATAGAAGGCTTGGTCATGTTGGAATGAAACAATTAAACAAATTGATTAAGCATGACTTGGTTAGAGGCTTAAAAGATATCACATTTGAGAAGGATAAGCTATGTAGTGCATGTCAAGCCAGAAAGCAAGTTGGTAACACACATCCTAAGAAGAGCATGATGAGCACATCTAAGGCATTTGAGTTAATGCACATGAACTTGTTTGAACCAACCACATACACTAGCATTGGTGGAAACAAATATGAATTTGTGATTGTGGATGATTTCACTAGATACACATGGGTCTTCTTTCTTGGTGACAAGAGTGATGTGTTTGCAACATTCAAATCATTTGTCAAGGGCATTCACAATAAGTTTGAAACAACCATCAAGAAAGTGAGAAGTGACAATGGAAGTGAGTTCAAGAACATAAGAATTGATGAGTTGTGTGATGAATTTAGAATTAGACATCAATTCTTAGCCAAGTATACTCCTTAATCAAATGGGCTAGTTGAAAGAAAGAACAGAACCTTGATTGATATGGCAAGATCAATGTTGAGTGAGTACAATGTGAGTCATTCATTTTGGGCCGAAGCAATCAACACGGCTTGCTACTATAGCAACCGACTCTATTGTCACCCCATGATGGAAAAGACACCTTATGAGCTATTGAACGGAAGAAAGCCCAACATAGCATACTTTCGGGTTTTTGGGTGTAAATGCTATATATTGAAGCAAGGCACTAGATTGAGCAAGTTTGAAAAGAAATATGATGAAGGTTTCTTGCTTGGTTACTCCACTACTAGCAAGGCTTATAGACTTTGGAATTTGGCTAGTGGTACTCTTGAGGAGGTTCATGATGTGGAATTTGATGAAACAAATGGTTCCCAAGAGGAAGATGAAAATCTAGATGATGTAAGAGGCACTCAATTGGTCAATGCAATGAAGAATATGGACATTGGTAATATAAGGCCTAGAGAGGTGATTGATGTTGAAGATGACAAGAATCAAGTGCTCTCTAACTCAAATGTGCAAGCTAGTAGTTCTCATGATCAAATCTGAGCAAGCGCTAGTGATGGCAATGTGCAAGATCAACAAATGGCTAGTTCATCATCTCAACCAAGTGATCAATCAAATGCTAGCCATCAAGTGCAAGTGCTTCAACCAACCAATGTTGCAAGAGATCATCCATTGGACACTATCATTGGTGATATTTCAAGTGGTGTGCAAACAAGATCAAGATTGGCTTCATTTTGTGAGCATTTCTCTTTTGTGTCATCCATTGAACCTAAGAAGATAGATAAAGCTTTGAGGGATGTTGATTGGATCAATGCTATGCATGAAGAGCTAAACAACTTCATAAGAAACAAAGTATGGGATTTAGTTGAGAGGCCTAAGGATCATAATGTGATTGGAACCAAGTGGGTCTTTCGGAATAAGCAAGATCAAGATGGGATAGTAATAAGGAACAAAGCAAGATTAGTGGCTCAAGGTTACACTCAAGTTGAAGGTCTTGACTTTGGAGAAACATATGCCCCGGTTGCAAGATTGGAAGCAATTAGGATCTTGCTAGCTTATGCTTGTGCCCACAACATCAAGTTGTACCAAATGGATGTGAAAAGTGCATTTCTCAATGGGTACATCAATGAGCTTGTGTATGTTGAGCAACCTCCTGGTTTTGAGGATGAAAAGAAACCCAACCATATGTACAAGTTGAGAAAGGCTTTGTATGGATTAAAACAAGCACCTAGAGCATGGCATGAGAGATTGAGAGATTTCCTACTCTCTAAGGGATTCAAGATGGGAAAGGTTGACACCACTCTCTTCATCAAGAAGCTTGGAAATGACTTATTTGTAATGCAAATCTATGTTGATGATATCATCTTTGGATCAACAAATCAAGAATTTTGTGAGGAGTTTGGCAAGATGATGGCAAGTGAGTTTGAGATGTCCATGATTGGAGAACTTAGTTACTTCCTTGGTCTTCAAATCAAGCAAATGAAGAATGGCACATTTATGAGTCAAGGCAAGTATATCAAGGACATGCTCAAGAAGTTTAAAATGGAGGAGAGTAAAGCTATTAGTACACCAATGGGGACAAGTGGAAGCTTGGATAGTAATGCTAGTGAAAATATGGTGGATCAAAAGATGTATCGGTCTATGATTGGAAGCCTACTCTATGTGACCGCACCAAGACCGGATGTTATGTTTAGTGTATGCATGTGTGCTAGATTTCAAGCCTCACCAAGAGAAAGTCATCTGAAGGCAACTAAGAGAATATTGAGGTACTTGAAGCATACACAACATGTTAATTTATGGTATCCCAAAGGAGCAAGATTTGAGTTGATTGGATATTTGGATTCCGATTATGCGGGATGCAAAGTTGAAAGAAAGAGCACATCAGGCACATGTCAACTATTGGGAAAATCACTTGTATCTTGGTCATCAAAGAATCAAAATAGTGTAGCACTTTCTACCACTAAAGCAGAGTACATTTTGGCCGGTAGTTATTGTGCTCAATTACTTTAGATGAAGGCTACCTTGAGTGACTTTGGAATCAAGTTCAAGCGAGTGCCGTTACTATGTGACAATGAAAGTGCCATAAAGCTCACCAACAACCTGGTTCAACACTCAAGAACAAAGCATATAGATGTCCACCATCACTTCATAAGAGATCACCAATAAAAAGGGGACATTTGCATAGAGAGTGTGGGCACTGAAGATCAACTTGCCAACATATTCACCAAGCCACTTGATGAGAAGAGGTTTTGCAAGCTAAGGAATGAATTGAACATACTTGACTTCTCCAATATGTGTTGATGCACCCCCACTATATGACATGCCTCTCCTTCGAGCCAAGTAAGGTAAAGTTGATTGACATATCATCCATCCATTGCTAAGGATTTGTTTAGTGCATCTAGTCATTCGTATCATGTCCTAGGCTCATTCATGTAAATCAAATGAATTTGATGCTTGTATGGTACCACTATTGCTTGTATGTTTGAAATGATCTAGTGGTAGCATATGATATGTTTGTGGGCTTGTAAACCTAGTGTTTGATCTAGAAAATGAGCTATAAGTGTTTAACTCAACATGGTACAAGATAACCTTTATTTGGAGGTGTGAAGAAGCTTGTCCTTGGATCAAACCGAGTTAAATATCTTTTGCAAGTAAACTAGATTGAACCAAATTGGAAAAATGATCCTCTTTTCACATGGTTTCACCCCAACCTATCTATAATTTGAGCTCACCTTTTGTGCTAATTGTTGACAAAGGGGGAGAGAAACAAATATATGAGTGATAGGGGAGTATTTGACATAAGGGGAGAGATATGATAAAGGAAAGGGATCAATTAAAATTTTGAGCACACAAGTAGGGGGAGCAAGCTTATAAACTTGTATGTTGCATTTCGATGTGCGTTTCATATGTTTGCTTGCATAGCACAAGTTTTAAATTTCAATATCCATGCTTGTGTGGTGTATGCTAGTTGTAGGTTTGAGTGATAAAATGACAAACTAGCATGCATAGGCTAAGTAACTAGACTCATGCTCACATTATGAAAACTAGACCCTTACTTTTAATGTTGATCTCATGGGGTATTCTAGTTTTTGTGTATGTCTAGTTACTAATGGTGCTAAGGATGGTATATTGGTGCACTCCGGTTGGTATCATGCTTCATAGGTCTATCTCTTATACCTTAGCATCATTTGGTAGAAATTGACTCCTATATTTCCTATCTAAGCATATGTGCAAGCTATAATCCAAACTCTTAGCACATATGTAGGGGGAGCAATTACTACTATTTGGAGTTCATGAAACTTGTCCATATTCTTTTACACATGATAGATATGCTTGGGCAAGCAACATGAACTCAATTAAATCTCAATTCATATCTTTGAAAAAGGGTTGTCATCAATTACCAAAAAGGGGGAGATTGAAAGCTCTAGTTTGGTTTTGGTTAATTGATAAAACCCTAAGTGCTAACCTAGTTTATCAAAGTAATTATGAGATAGGTAGCACTACTCCAAGTGATGAAGCAATGGCAAAGATCATGACAATGGTGATGATCAAATGCTTAAACTTGGAAAAGAAGAAAGAGAAAAAACAAAAGGCTCAAGGCAAAGGTAAAATTGTAGAGGCCATTTTGTTTTAGTGATCAAGACACTTAGTGAGTGTGATCATATTTAGGATAGATAGCCGTACTATTAAGAGGAGTGAAACTTGTATCAAAATGCGGTTATCAAAGTGCCACTAGATGATCTAATTCATTGCATATGCATTTAGGATCTAGTGGAGTGCTAACACCCTTGAAAATATTTGTGAAAATATGCTAACACACGTGCACAAGGTGATACACTTGGTGGTTGGCACACATAAGCAAGGGTGAAGAAGTTTGAAGTGAAATGGAGTTGGTCGCAAAGTTGTTGGCGTCGGTCAACTGATCGGACGCTGGATCACCCAATGACCAGATGCTAAAGGGCTGTGTCCGGTCGAGTTATCGTATGGCATAGTGACTAGTGTGAAGCACCGGACGCTGGTCTGTGTCCAGTCAAGCATGACCGGATGTGTCCGGTCGGCAAAAGACGGTTTTGGGAGCTTACTAGAAATGACCGGACACTGGGGTCTGAGCGTCTGGTCACTTGTGCCGGAGTGTCCAGTCAGTTAATAGCCATTGAGATCTGGCGGCTTAGGTTTAACTCAGAATGACATGTGGCTTACATCGGGTGACCGGACGCTGGATCCAGCGTCCGGTCAACTAGACTAGAGCGTCCGGTCACCCCGCATTATGCCCAGTGAAGGGGTATAACGGCTCTATTTCATGGGGGCTTCTATTTAAGCCCCATGGCCGGCTCAAGCTCACTCTCTTGCACATTTTCATTGACATAGCAACCTTGTGAGCTTAGCCAAAGCCCTCACACTCATCTCCATCATTGATCCATCATCTTTGTGAGATTGGGAGAGAATCCAAGTGCATTGCTTGAGTGATTGCATCTAGAGGCACTTGGTATTCGTGTTGTGCTATGGATTTTGCTTGTTACTCTTGATGGTTGCCACCACCTAGATGGCTCGGTACAGCGGTGGAGGATCGGCACGAGTTGGTGATTGTTTGTGGCCATCTCCGGTGGTTGTGAGGGGAGTTGTACCTTTCCCGGTGGAGTGCCGAAAGGTAACTCTAGTAAATTGCTTGTGTCATTGAGTTACCTCACTTGTGGGTAGGTTCTTGTGGTGTCCAATCATGTGGACGAGGTTTGTGAAACACCTCTTAGCCGCCGAACCACCAAGTGTTGGTCGACACAACGGGGACTAGCGTGTTGGCAAGCACGTGAACCTCAGGAGAAAAATCGGTTGTCTCTTGCCATTTGACATTCTCCCGATGATTGGTTTCATATTCATCTTGTGTTTGGTTCATTCCTCTACATGGCGGTATAACCATCCTACTCACTCATTTATATTCTTGCAAACTAGTTATAGCAAGCTCTTTAGTGTAATTAGATTTGAGAGCTTGCTTTGCTTTTTAAGTTTGCTTAGTGGAGCTCTTTAGAGTAGAAAGTTTGAGAGCTCTTAGTGAATAGTATCATAGCAAATTGTGTGTCTAGCTATCATTGCAACTAGAATTGTTGGATAGGTGGCTTGCAACCCTTGTAGAGCTAGAGCAAGTTTGTATTTTGCTATTTGTCATACTAATCAAATTGCTCTAATTGATTTGTAGATTTTTAAATAGGCTATTCACCCCCCTCTAGCCATATTAGGACCTTTCAAACAACCACTGCACACCAGCAGTATATAAGCAAAAAAAATAGAGAAGGAGTGATAGTAGTAGAGTAAGAGCAGCAGCCACTTAGGAGTAGCAAGTAGTAGTAGTAAGTAGAAAGTAGTAGAGTAGAGTAAGTGTAGCAGTAGAGTGGTAGTAGTAGAGTAAGAGTAGCAACCACTTAGGAGTAGCAATTAGTAAGAGGAGTAGTAGGAGTAGTAAGAGGAGTAGTAGTAGGAGTAGTAGTAGGAGTAGTAAGAGGAGGAGGAGGAGGAGGAGGAGGAGAGTAGGAGTAGTGGTGGTAGTAGTAGTAGTAGTAGCAGTAGCAGCAGCAGCAGCAACAACAACAACAGCCACTACACACCAGCAGTATATAACTAATAAAACATTTAGTGGGAACAATCAATAAGTAAACCTAGTCCAAATATATGTGAACATGTATCTGGAGTTTGCATCTAGTAGTTTATTTAGTCTTAGGACTGAAAACATTCAACGTGTGACAATTGTAAAACATCACATGCTTCTAGTTAATCTTGTCCAATAAAGTTAGGAAGTGCACAGCTAAAAAAAGGTGCCAGTAAAGCTTCATGACCACTGATAGAGAAACACAGGTGCCAACTCAAGTTCACTAGTAGAAGTACCAAGTTTCCTCCCAATTTCCATATATTATTTGATAACCAACATATTTGTTTATTTATATTTGCTCCCAAATTAGAGCGTTGCTGCATGAGGCAGCCTTCCAACGCTTGTTGGTGATCTCAGATCCTAGACGAACATGACAGTCCTCCTTAGCAAATTATAGGGTTTTTAGATCAAAGATTAAATGCCTAGAAAGACAGCAATATAATCGAGTACCAGGTTACTGAAGTTTTAGAACAGTACACAAATATTAAAAGTAACATAGGTTATATGCTCACAGGTTTAACTAACTGATCAGCAAGTAATCAGTTCAACAGCAGAGATAAAAATACTAGGCAGGTAATAAGACAATGCTGAAAATAATCAACACTACCCTTCACTATCACGTTGTCTCACTACACCGCATTGTATCATCGAGCAATTTAATCCGCCCACGCAATTGCAATCACACCCAAGTAACACAGTATTAGCAGATTGCACAAATGTAAATATTTGAACTAAAAACCAAGAGGGGCAATGGGTAACTCACAGCACATAGATTGCACCAACCCGAGAAGCAGAGGTACACCGCGTAGCAGGGAGCCCAGGAACCAGGCCACAGTTGACAGCACCAGAACAAAGCAGTATAGCACCACACAGGCGCACGTATAGCAACGGCACACCACCAGTGAAAACTAGCAGCACAACACCACAACACCACCACTACTAGTACCAAGTCACCGCCAGCCACCGGTGGAGGTGCGCGGAGGCCGCCCGTCGGTCGAGGTGCGTGGAGGCCGCCCACCGGTGGAAACCCTAGAGAGGCGCATGGGTACGGGGAGGAGCAGGCGCGCACAGAAACCCTAGGATAGGGAGGAGCAGGCGGGAGGGGGCATGGGTGTGGGGACCGATCGAGGTACGCGGAGGCCACCCGCCGGTGGAAACCCTAGGGAGGCGCGTGGGTGCGGGGAGGAGTAGGCGCGTGCGAAAACCCTAGGGTGGGGAGGAGAAGGCGAGAGGGGGCGTGGGTGTGGGGAGGGGGCGTGGGTGCGCGGAGGCCACCCACCGGTGGAAACCCTAGGGAGGCGCGTGGGTGTGGGGAGGAGCAGGCACGCGTAGAAACCCTAGGGCAGGGAGGAGTAGGCAGGAGGGGGCGTGGGTGCGGAGAGGGGGTGCAGGTGCGGGGAGGAGTAGGCGCGTGGGTGCGGGGAGGGGGTGCGGGTCTGGGAGGCGGCATCGGTGGAAACCCTAACGACGTCGGAGGAGAAGACCAACAACAGCAGGTGCGCGGCGTCGGAGGAGAAGAGGTGTCGTCCCTTTCTTTTATAGTCGGAGAGATTTGTAGGGGCGGTTCTTGATCCAGTCGCCCCTACAAATGCATTTGTAGGGGCGGTTCCTGATCCAGCCGCCCCTACAAATGCATTTCTAGGGGCGGTTCTTGATCCAACCGCCCCTACAAATATTTTTTATTTTTTTAAATAATTAATTCTGTATTATAAAAATAATTGTGTATATATAAAACAATTATGACCAAAATAAAAGTACTATAAAAACAATTGTGTATATGCACAAATATAAAAGTTGTTGTAAAATGTTATGACATTATATGAAATAAAATGAAAATGTTGTAAACATAAAAGTTGTATAACTCATCAACATGTACAACTTTTATTTTGGTCATCTTGTCATGTGACTTTGTTTGAACGATTCAAAATTTAAAATTCAAACATTTTCAACTTGAAACAATATTTTGAAAGAGTAAATGATTTCAGATGAAAAACTCATAAATACCAAAGTTGTAGAACTCATCAATATGTACAACTTTTATTTTGATCATATTTTCATTTGACCAAATTTGAATAGTTGAAATTTTAAATTTCACTAAATGGCAACTTCAAACAAGATTTTGAAACCTTAAATGATTTCAACAATAAAAGTCGTGAACATAAAAGTTGTTGAACTCCTCACTATCTACAATTTTTATTTTGATCACTTCTTCATGTGATAAAGTATTAGTAAATATTGTTCATAAATTCACATATGACTCATAGTTTCATGAACTATACGAGAAACATGTTGATTTATGAACAATGTTTACTATTACTTTGTCAAATGAAGAAATGATCAAAATAAAAGTTATAGATCTTGATGAGTTATACAACTTTGGTATTCATTACTTTTTTAGCTAAAATCATTTAATGGTTGAAAATCTCGTTCGAATTGTTATTTTTTTAAATTTGAAAATTTGAAGTGCTCAAACTTTAACAAATGAAATTTTGTACTAATAGAGTGGATGTTCAAATAGAGTCATCTAGATGTTGCAAAGGGTAGTCTCACACACATGCATAAAATGTAGTCTCACACACATACAAAAATATGTAGTCTTACACACGTACATAAATATATAGTCTCACACGCATGCATAAATGAAGTCTTACAAACACACACTTACACAAACACTCCACGTTCAACAACTAGCTAGCCCGCTGTAACGACTTTCCCTTTGACACCTTTTCATTCCCATGACATTATGTCTTTGGGGAGGTTATTTTCCACAACACTTATCTTCTTAGGAAAGTGTGTGAATAGCAGCATCTAATCGTAGTTATTGTAAGCTTCAACATCATCCACGCCATCAACTCCAATAATGTGTTGTTTCCTAGAGGTAACCACGTGCTTTGTCTTCTTCTTCGGGGGGAGGTTACTTTGTGGGTCAGACATATAGAAAACTTGTGCAATACGTGAAGCGAGCACCCAAGGGTCATCTTGGTAGCCTAGATTCTCGAGGTCTAGGACTCTAAATCCAATCTCATTCAGTTGGTGTTGTTTGATCCAGCGACATCGAAATAGGGCCACCATTATATCCTTTCCATAATCAAGTTCTCATATCTCTTTAATAATGCCAAAGTATTGGATCTTTCGCCCTAATCCATCGAGAGCCTCTATTCGAACGTCGTTGTTTTGGTTCACATATTTACTATCCTTTGCGTGGGTATAGTACGTATACCCATTGATGTCATAAGCATTCCAAGATGTCACTTGTCTCGATGGCCCCTCCACTAACTTACTGATGGTAATAGAGTCTATGGTTTCTCCAAGCGGTATATTTTGGTCCTTCAACCATGTAGTTAGTCATTGCTTGTGTTGTTTCATGACCCAATCATCTAAACGGCCATTTCTCTCAGCCATAATGATAGCCAAGTGTTCATCAATGTATAGTTGCATTAGTTGTGTACTCTGCAAGACACTGTAATGCGCCCGACTCACCTCTTTGTAATCATGGTCGACGAACACTTTTCTACCACTAGTGCCCTTCCCAGCTAGCCTACCCTTGTGACAAGAATCGAGTTTACCAATTCCTTTCTATACTTTTAGGTACTCTTGACAACACTCGATGACTTCTTCAGTACTGTAACCCTCTATCATGGAGCCCTCTGGGTATGCTCGATTATGCACGTATCGACTTAGAACCAACATGAACCGCTCGTAGGACCACATTTCATGCAAGTAGCAAGGGCCTAGCGCCTGTATTTGATGAACTATGTGAATCATGAGATGTGGCATTATATCAAAAAAGCAAGAGGTAAACACATCTCTAGTTGGTTTTGTGTCTCTACCACAAATTCATGTAGGTCACTCAGCTCTTGCTTGCCAATCGTCTTCTGTGAGATCTTCGAAAAGAAGTAGCACATGCGGGTGATGGCCATTTTCAAGAACTCTGGCTTTATAGCCCTGATTGCAATAGGTAGAAACACTGTCAGCATCACATGGCAATCATGAGCCTTGCAGTGTGTTATTGACAAGTCCTTCATCGACACTAGCTTCTTCACATTTGCTGAAAACCTAGTCAGGACTTTGATCCCTCTAAGGAAAGTGCATATAGCTCTCTTCTCGTCTGGTGTTAGGTTGAAGCACGCCACGGGCATAGTGTATTTTCCATTAGCCTCAGGTATCGGGTGAAGCTGTGGCATCACGTTTAGCTGCACCATGTCTTTTCGTGCTTTCAGACCATCCTTTGACTTGCCTGTGTCCATCAAGGTAGCAATGAGACTCTCAAAGACATTCTTCTGCACGTGCATAGCATCAATGGCATGGGGGACCTCCAAGTCTGGCCAATAAGGCAGATACTGAAAGAAGATCGATTGTATCTTGAAAGGTACGCCTTCGACAGGAGGTGTGCTTCTATCTCTGTTCGTCCCATCTAGATTCTTCTTTCCATAGACGACGCGTATGTTTTTCACCATTCTGTACATGTGTTCTCCGTTATGACGTCTCTCTAGAGGAGGTTCAATCTCTGGGGCGTTGTCATAAAATCTAAAGAATAATTTGCTGCGGTACTTGTGACTTGTCTTTAAGAAGCGTCGGTTCCTTAGGTAAACTATCTTTTTGGATGCATCCAGGTACATCCATGTAGTACCATCCAAGCAAACCAAGCATCCTATCTTCCCTTTGATCTGTTCAGACAAAGCAAACAACGTAGGGTAATTATTGGTAGTAACAAATATTATTGCTCTACATATGAAGTCCTCCTTTCGGAACGTATCGTACATCTGCTCCCCATGCCTCCATAGCCTCTCTATTTCTTGCATCAAAGGCTCGAGGAACACGTCTATATCAATGCCTGGTTGTTTAGGGCCAGAAATAAGAATAGTGAGGAGAAGGTACTTTCTCTTCTGACACAACCATGTTGGGATGTTGTACATGATCAAGATCACTGGCCATGTGCCATGGTCGCTCATCCTCTCATTGAAGGGATTCATTCCATCGGTGCTCAAGCCAAACTGTATATTTCTTGGGTCATCGCTGAATTCTTTGTGCTTCTCATTAAACCTTTGCCACTGACTACAATTAGCCAGGTGTGCAATCTTATCATCATCCACCTTGCGCTCATCATCCCACCATATCATGAGTGCGGCTTCTTTAGGGTTTAGAAAGATACGTCTCAAGCGGTCAGTCACTGGCAGGTACCACATTATCAAGGCAGGAATTCTTCTCTGCTTTGTATTGTTGCCTAATGGAGTGTCCTCTAGGGGCTAAGATTCTTGTACCACCTTTTTTGTATCCTTCTTATTCCTCTTTTTCCCCGTGGAGGGTTCGTCCCCACCGTAAAGGTCATTGTTCTTGTACCGGCTGGCCACACACTGGGGACATTTATCCAGTGACTTGAACGTTTCGCCACAAAAAAAGTATACAGTGGTTGGGACATGCATGGATTTTTTCAACCCCCATTGTCAATGGACTTATGACCTTCTTCGCTTGGTATGTGTTGACGGGAACTAAGTTTGGTTGTGGCAGCACCCATGACAGGAGATGCAATAGATCATTGAAACTACAGTCTGACCAGCCATACTTACCTTTAGGATGAGCAGCTCAAGCACAAAACATAGCAATGTCCAATGTGTCGGACAACCCTTTTCAACACCATACACAGTCTCATTCGATGCTTTTGTCACCCTTTCCAAATTTTCTAGACCTTTCGGGCTATTTAGTAAAATCTCTAGTCCAAGGGCTCGAATCATGTCCTCCAAATCATCTTCATCCCCGACACATGCTCCACTATCATTATTGGCACCACCTTCGTCGTTACCATCCCAACCACCAGCATCACCACCTTGTTCATTGCCAAACTCGAAATCCATTCATGCATCAAGCTTTACTGAATATTAGGACAGGGATTCTATGGTTTCGTCGTCGTATTCCTCTTCATCCTCATCGTTAACAATAACCGTTTTACCATGATGAATCCACACTATGTAGTCCTCAATAAATCCTTGCATAATCAAATGTAATCTGATGATAGTCACATATGTCCATGCCATACATTTCTTGCAATCTTTACAGGGGCAAATAATTGTATCCTTATTCTCTTTCAATATCATTGCATGCTTCTTTGTGGCTTCAATAAATTTATCCACCTCTTCACGGAAACCTGCCTTGAACCTTAACGAACCATACATCCAAGAGTTCCTGTACTCCATCTTTTACAACAACAACAAAACAAACATTAAAGGACTACTTATTCAGATATATATAAAAATAAATCAAATTAATAATTACTTAAGAATAAATGTATATACTTCAGATATATATAAATATAAATCTAATATAATTACATGAAGCATACAAACACACCATGATAGAGGAAAATTAATTAATGGCTCATTTATCCATAAATAATTAAAATACATATTTATTAATTACAATAAACAATTTCAAAGACAACAATTAGCAACAATTATACTTTATCCAATATCTTTCATACAAACCCTAGTCCAATTTCATCAAACATAAATTTACAAAAACGAAATTAATAAAAAAACTAAACCCTAGATCTAGATTCACATGCACATGAAACATCCATAAAATTAACTAATTGTTCACTAAAATCAAGAAACATGGGTATGATCTTGTTCTCATCCCTAATTTACCCTAGTACATTTAAAACTTGGGTCTAATTTGCTTTATAAGTAGCTCAAGCACCATAGAAGAGAGAGAAAAACAAAACTCTAATTACTCACTAACCAACCATTAAAACTACAAAAAAGTGTGGAATAGCATTTTCTTACCTTCAACAACCTCTCCACCAAAGGATTTGAGACCAAAACCTTCCCCCTTAGTAGAGCAATTTTTGGAAGATGCCTAAGGCCTCCCCAACTTTGTTTCACGGGTTGAAGTGAGTGACCCGAGGAGGAAGAAGGTGCTGCAGCTGTTTTATATGTGGATCATTTGTAGGGACGGCTGTTGATTGAGTCGCCCCTACAAATCGAAGCTATGTATACAGGGCCCATTTGTAGGGGCGGCTGGTGATTGAGCCGCCCCTACAAATAGCAACGCCAGAGGCGACTGGTGATTGGATCGCCCCTACAAATCAGACCCCATTTATAAGGGCGGCTTGTATCACCGGCCGCCCCTACTGTTCCATTTATAGAGACGGCTGGTGTCTGGGCACCCAAGCATACCACTGTAGGGGCGGCTCTATCACCAACCGCCCCTAAAAAAATGAACCGTAATAAATCATTTTTTATGCAGTGAAGTGCGCAACTTGCACGTACACGTCTCGCTTCATTTAGCCGTGAATAAGCATGTAGGAACAAATTAAGTGGTGCGAGGGCTTTATGCCAACTTTTTGTGGGTAATGCAGAATCATTACAACTTTTGCCAGTAGGCAGGCATCGAGACTGACTTTAGATATACTACCTTAAAATGGTGATGGACCCTTTCAGGAAAAACGTGTGCCATCAGCCTACCCGGATCGGTTTGGCCCGTGCAGCTGCGCGGTAGCATTATAAATTATTCACTCCCTTCCAAACTACTATGACAGTCAATTTAATTTTACCTTAAGTCAATCTTCTTTTACCTTGACCATGTTTTAAAAAAATGTTTATCTTTTATCTTACCCTTTTTAATAACAGGCAATTCTTCGGCCGGTTCATTTTTTTTAAATAATGTTTACATAAAAATAACATCAAATTAGTTTCATTAATTTTTACATGAAAATTTTGTCCTGACAGCACATTTGTGTGGCCTTGTAGATATTGATATTTTCCTAAAAAGTTGGTCAAACCTAGAGAAGTCTGGTCTAAAATAAAACTAAAAGTGACCTATAATCTGGAAAATGGGGTAGGTAGATTGAAAAAGCTACAAGACATCATGACATCTTGTGAGAATATCATGCTAAGAGATACAGAATAAGGTGAGGTTGGGGAGAAGTTGAGCCACCGAGCATGACAAGCTTCAATTCCTCTCCCATAAAAATCAATGTGGAATCTAGGAATTTCACATCATTTCAGAAAAAAAGTTCTAATCACTACAAGAATCAACAAAGAAAAACTTTTCATGACTCAAATGAGGGCATATGTGAGATTTTAATGCAAGCTATAGGGAGGCCATACATTGTGCTTTGCTATATAGAGAGTTTATCTTCCAAAACTCCCCAATTTTAAATGCGGGCATATCATGAAGCTACATTTTTAAGGGCATATATAGAGTTTACACTTCATGGCTCATGGACATCTATCAAACTAGAACGAGTTTAAGGGCATGGAGCTACATTTTTATAACTCATGGACATAATTGAACAAGAAGATTAAACACTACAAATTAGCAAATTTTCTAGACCGTGTTTACTTACATGTGGAAAACAACACGTACCTCTAATGAAGTATCTAAAAATTGTGTGAAATAATAAGTTTGTTGGAAATCGTGTTGGTGGGTTTTGTTAAAAGCTCTTGGGAGAAATAAGAGCATTTGATTTGTAGATCAATCCATTCTAAATGAGGTGATGCATCATAAGTTCATATCTCCAATTTAGTGGAATGACTCCATTCCTCATATTGATACTAATTATTAGCTAGTGAGGAATGAGGTGGTGATGCATCAACTCATTTTATTCTGCAAACCGAACAAAATAAATAAAGAGTGAGATGCTGATGGACTATCTCATTCTACAAACCAAAACCCCCATAAACTACGTATTACGTATACCACTTTTGAAAGATTTTTTAATGCAAATGGCAGGAGCTCTGCCTATCAATTAAGAGGAAGAGTTTTATATACAAGGATAGAGAGCCGAACAAGCATGTCCGAAGCAGCAAGGGAGCCCAAACAATAAGAAACTAAGCCCGACCACTGTTGATTTTGCATACGGTGTGCCCTTTTGTGGTTTTCCACGCTTTCTTTGATCCTTCCCGTGACTTGGAGGGCGAGTATACTAAAAAAAATCCTGCAGTTTTGCTCTTTCTAAACGTTCTACGTTGTGTAGATAGCTAGACCATTTTGAAAGCTCGTTTGCGATCTTTGGGGATCGAGGAGAGGGAGTGCTCCCTCTAGTCTGCCAGGGCGTTGAAGTTTGCATGTTGTGCCACATCAATAGTGTCAAAGTGCTCCCAAGAGGTAACAAGGCTCCAGACCGCCTAGGCAATGGGGCAAGCCAAACAAAGGTGGTAACTGGTGTCCGTGGGCCATTGCACAATGCACAAGAGCGGTGATGTGGCCAGCCTCGAAGCTCGAGATTATCTGCCATGAGGGTCCTGTTGGATGAGGATCCATACGGATAGTTTGCATCTATTTTCCGCATGCACCCTCCAAATAGACAGCCTGTTCATTTGGCTGTGACTTGTCGTAAACGATCGTAAATTTCTAACCGGAACAGTATTTTTCTCTCACACAAACCAGCCAGCAGTACTTCTTCACGAACCAGCAACGATACGAACCAGCCAACCGAACAGGCTGAGAGTTTGTTTTGTATCGTCGGTAGGTCCCAGAAACTGTGCTCTATAGACTGATTTGGAGCTATATTGACCATCTACTGTCTATTTCCAAAACATGTTATCTTCAACCTCCGGCTGCAACTGGAGGCGAATGGTAAAGATAACAACTGTATAGATATAAGTTGTCAGTCAATGATGGTAAATAACTGTAGGAAAGAACAGAATGCTCTTAGTTTAAGTTTAGGAACGGCCAATATAAGCACTTCACTGGGTACTGTTTCAAACCATTTCAGAATTTGTTTTTCAAGTCACTGCTACATTCCGACCAATCACAAGCGGTTCGTAAAGCCCATCACTAGTGCTTTTCGGTCTCGGCAGTAAGCTGTCGGTGGTGATGATATTCTCATCACAGGCGGTTTGCAACCGGCGGTGATAATAGGTTATGACAGTCGGTTGGTACTACCAGCCGATGATGATTTGAATTTTCAAAATTCCCCAAAATAGGCTTAAAAAATAGCAATTTTTTTGTTTCAATCCTAGGAAGCCCCCCTCCTCAACTAGCTCTAACTCTAACTCTAACTCTAACTCCAACTCCATGCTAGAATTCGAATCTGAGACCTTTGTTCTTTGCTCCTCTAACCACTTCACCCCTAAGTCACTTGTGTCTATATAGCATATCAATTCCCATAGTATTCACTTTTCATGATTTAAAATGAATATTTAGAACCCTAAATGGCTTTAGATGAAAAAGTCATAAACTACAAATTTGTTGTTCTAATCGAGATCTACAACTTTGATTTTGGTTGTTTCGCCATCCGAGGTCGTTTAATAAATTTGAATTTCAAAACGTCAAAACTTCAGCCAGACTTTTGGGACCTCAAATGATTTCAAATGAAAAACGCATCAACTACAAAGTTGTTGTTCTCATCGAGATCTACAACTTTAGTTTTTGTTGATTTTCCATCCAAAGTTGTTTGAAAATTTTGGTTTTTAAAATTTTAAAACTTCATATACAAATTTGAGACTATAAATGATTTCTAATGAAATAGTTGTCAACTACAAAGTTGTATATCTCATCGAGATCTACAACTTTGGTTTTGGTCATTTTTTCATCTATAAGGCCGTTTGTACAATTCAAAAAATTTGAATTTCAAAATTTGAGTGCTTCAAACAGAATTCTGGGACCATAAATGGTTTCAAATGAAAAAGTCATCAACTATAAAGTTATCGATCTCGTCGAGGTCTGCAACTTTTATATAAAGTTTGTTTTCAACTGACTTTATTCAAAAAAGTTATGAATTTATTTATGCTGCAGCATGGTTATCACCACTGTATCATACAACAATCTGGCAGTGAAAATTTCTTCACCGCTGGCTCATATGGCGAGGCGGTAATGATGAGGAGCACATTATCATCGCCGGTTGGTAAGATAAAGCGGCGGTGATTCCAACGTTTTAATGATACCAGCGGTGATAAATATATTGGTGATAGGTCAATATGTAGTAGTGAGTACACACAAGTAGGAGACGTCGCAATGCCTAGAAGGCTATAAAGTAACTTTTACAGAATTACATTATTCTTATTATGGGTCATATCAGATAGAGGAGCTTTTTATCTATCCAACAATGAATCGATTATTTTAGAATTTTAGAGAATCTATTACAAATCAATAAAAAGATAAATGTTGCCAAGGCATGCGGGCTAGAAAAAAATTATGAAACAGCGAAAGAAACAAAGTACATCTGTAATGTTTTTCACTTCTCCTATATTTTAGGTGTTTGATTTTTTATTTTGTTGTTCAAACACAACATGTGATTTTGTCATTGTTTGACTATAGAAAAATGTAAATTATCTTTTATGAGTCGTCCTTTTAGTTATACTACTTGGTTGCCTAAGAATGTGAGCTGAAATATAGTAACATTCTATTTTTCTCTGTTAGTGTACGTATGCGTTGTGGACGTCTATATTGTACTGTGTAATTCTAAAAAAAAGAGACATAACACGATGAAAAAAAGACACCATTCAATTGAAAAAAATAAAGAAAAAGAAAAAAACACTATTCGGAACACAATAACATGCATGATTCCATTAATCATGGAGTCTAGGCAAAAAAAAAATGTGAGGCCCCCTAGCTTATCTTTGACCCGAGGAACACAATCTATAGCTACAGTGCTAGCTACGCGCTGGATCAGCATCAAATCTATCAGCCGCAATTGTCTTGTACGAGTCCAGGAGCACCACGCGCGCGGTCGTGCATGCCAATTGAAGAATCAATCACAGAGAATATGGCCAGCGTGCACTTGAAACTTCTAGAAACTACTTGATCGACGACTTGCCTGATCATGCCGCATGACTAGATGGGCAAAGAAACTAGCTTTGTATATTTTGCGACTCAGGGGGTGTTTGGTTCCATGGACTAAATTTTAGTCCATGTCATATCGGACATTCGGATGCTATTTAGGAGAACTAAATATGAGTTAATTATAAAACTAATTACATAGATAGAGACTAATTTACGAGACGAATTTATTAAGCCTAATTAATCCGTCATTAGCATATATTTACTGTAGCACAACATTATCAAATCATAGACTAATTAGGCTTAAAAAATTCGTCTCGCAAATTAGCCACAATCTGTGCAATTAGTTATTTTTTTCGTCTATATTTAATACTTCATGCATGTGTCAAACATTCGATGGAACAGGAACTAAAATTTCCCTGTAGTAACAAACACCCCCTTACTTGTGTTTGTCTAGCTAGGCATAGACGAAAGAAAAGATAGAGGGTGCCACTGCTCACTGCTCAGCTCTAGAATTTGCACAGGATTTTTTGTCGTCCACGCCAGGCTACGGAGAGAGTGAGAGACACGTAACCTTTTCGTTTGGCTGTGGCTTGTCGTAAACGATCGTAAATTTTTAGCCGAAATAGTATTTTTCTCTCACACAAATCAACCAGCAATACTTCTTCATGAACCAGCAACAAAACGAACCAACCAATCAAACAGGCTGATATAGTACATGGATTATATTGTTCAATGATCTCTGGCCATGAATATGTGCTCCAAAGCTTATAAGAAAGCTCCCTAGCTAGTTAGCTTCACCCAAGAGGAAGACAGCTAGTTTTGAAAAGATTCTCGGAAATGCAACATTAGAGGTGGTTCAAAAGAAAAGAGAAACGGCACCATATTCTTCGACACTACTTCAGCAGTATTTTTCAGCGAACGAACAATGTTTTTCTCTGACAACAAATCAGTATAAGCATCAGCATAAACCAAATTTCAGCGAAATGAACAGGGCCCCCCTGAATGGCTTTAGCTAGAATTCAGGAGCGAACTTGCTTTTTGACAACAAGCAAATAAATCACAGTGCCTGCTGGTTCTACGATGTGTTGTACTGTATATGATATGTGTAGCTTCACTACCCTATGATACATATGTACCTATAAACATTAGTAGCATCAGGCCACCTGCACGGCTTGTCCATACAGATAGATACCACGTAGAGAGGGGTACAGGTATTAGATCAATAATAGAGAGTTAGGCAAAAGCGCCGGACAAGAGGGAGTTCCGGTTTAGCGACCAGGTCACTGATCTACATCCGCATTTTAGGCGTAACTTGGTACGTAACAGGGCTAGCGCTTTATCATAAAAATGATGCCACCACCCCAGCTTAGTGCGAGTTAAACTTGTGATTTGAGATATATGTATAGTTGATATTTTTTCACAGTGATGGAGCTGCTGTCTTAACAACTAAGTAACTCTAGGCCCCCTTTAGAACGCGGATTTTTTTCCTTTTCTTGTGCTTTTCTTGTGAAAAAATGAACCGATTTATATGAAATTGCTATACAATTCCAGTGAAATGTATATAGTACTAGCGGGCAACGATATGTATATAGTAGCACTGCTTATATATTACTATTCTCCTCATAGCAGGCAACAAAATGTAAACACGTGAGTCCTCTATAGACAGCTCCAACAATGTTAAAACAGTTAGCATATAGAATAGTTTATTCGATAAGAAGAGAGAATGATAAGGTACCTCAAAAGAGCTAAGCTCACATATTTTCCTATAATTTATTATTATGTATCTAAGCTTGCATCTATACTAATATGTTAGGTTATTTTCTATTTTTATCTTATTTTTAAAGTTCATTTGAGCAAGCAAGCATTAGTACATAAATGATTTTTTGCTAACGGTCAAAAACTATCTTTAGGTCCACTTTAAAAAACCACTACTATGCTGTCGATGATAAAAAGAAATGATTTTTAGGGACGCTTTTGAAACTGTTCTAGAAATCAATTTTCAAGAATGATTCTCTTAAGTCAACTGTCCTTAAAAATCGTTTAGAAGTAGTAAAAAATAAGGAATTTTTTTTGGCCTGGTAAAAGGCCATGAGGACTGATCACTATCACAAGATTTAATTTTTAGTTCGTTTTGCACAAGTGTAGCCGCAGGGACTCAAATTCACGACCACTGGCCTTGCGCATATCACCTCCAATAACCACCACACCACACTGTCATTTGTATACATATGACACAGTTCTTTTGTACTAATATACTGTAAGCAATATTTTGACTTGTAAACGATCTAAAATGGAAACATCTTTAATTACAAAGTTTTAGATCTCATTAAGAATTACAACTTTTATATAGAGCTTGTCTCTGTCAAGGTCATTTGAAAAATTTAAATTAAAATATGAGAACTTAATTTATATATCTAGAACCCTAAATGATCTCAAACAAAACTTTTATCAACTATAAAGTTCTAGATCTGGTCAAGCTCTATAATTTTGATATAAATTTTATCTTCATCCATGTGACGATAGCCGCCGTGAGGGTTCTGCCCTGGCCCACTGTACTAGCACCTCGAGTCGTCCTCTCGACTGACGTGGTGCTAACCTTTGGGTCATGCAGAGGTCCTTGGAGTTGCTACTCACAACCTCCACTCGCATGAGTTGAACTCACAGGATCAAGCTGTAGGATTTCGCTCCGCGAACCAACCTTCAAGGTTCACGCCCATCGTTTATGGCATTGGTACAAAAATAGGTGTTAATTGTATCTACGTAATTTTGATGAATGGTTGCATGTGTATCTCCGTACCTAGCACGTTGTTGCGATAGATTCTTAGAAATAAAACTATTGCATGTATGAGTTACACCTATATGTTTTTGCATATGTTTTTATTAAAATTAGTCAAGCCAATGGAAGAATCTAATAAAAATTAATAGGATTTGATCGAACTATAAGATGGAACAACAAAACAAATAGGAATATATGGACGATTTGTATATTGGTTATATATATTAAAAATAGTAATTGCACTTAGAGCATCTCCAGAAGTTTTGTAAAAAAAAATTAAAGTCTCTCTTTTGATTTCTTAGCAAAAAGGAAAAACACCTTCTAATACTTCGGTAAAAGAGCTCCTTACTGATAAAAAGTTGCCAAATATCCTCTCCAACTCCATAAGATTCCGCAGTCGAGAGAAACTCCATATTCGCTCTCCATCGGGCATTTTTATTAAGAGGTCGTAGTAAATTAGACGCATGAGTAAATTAAAAAAATAAAAGGTTCAGGGTGAGAAAACAATAAGGGACAAAGAACTATTAAAAGAAGTTTGGTTGGTTAGAAATACTTCGGGGTTCTGAGTGCAAAATCATTTAGGAAGCTAATATAGGAAAGTATTGGAGAGGAAATAAATTAAGGTTGCTACTTATTTTGTTAAGTCGCTAAACTTATTGATTTAGCAAGTTAATTATAGAAAACACCAGGAGTTGCTCTTAGTGAAAATGTGAAATTGATAGCTTGCATTAAGAGGTTGAAAATTAGTAGGGATGACATGACATGTAGCGAGAATTTTTTGAAACGAAACATGTAGTGAGAATGATGTGGATGACTAGTGAGAGACGATGTGAATGACTTGCATATTAGATACCCTCTATAATGCTTTTGAGCCACAATTGCGGTTTCTAAGTTACTAATTGTCGGGTTCATAAACCCGGGGTCCCCAATGGACCGGCTTCCCTAGAAAACCTGGCCTAGCAGGCGCCATAGCGACAGCACGCGCCTGGGCTAGCCCAGATACATAATGATAGGCCGAGATAATGATCCGGTCCCTGACCGGAAGGCCTGGCCAAGGTGGGACCGTAGTCCGACTCCAACCCTCTTCTCTGACTGAGGATACTCTAGACCTCTGCTCGTTGCTCTTTCCCGACCGACACGGTCGGGACCTACTGGGAACGACTGACTGGGGACGCCCGCTCGGTGTGGGCCCGAGGAGCAGGCGGAGCAGATAAGGTAAGGCGATCAACTCAACCGCAATACCGAGGACTATACTCAGCCATGCCTTGCGCACCTGCAGGACAGTGCCATTGGGGCATGTCAGGCGAACACGGTAGAGCCTGCTAGACACGTCAGAGTATAAACAGTATTGTGGGCGCCGTTGTTTGTCATACTAGGCGAACATGGTAGAGCCTACCAGATGTGTCTGAACATGAACGGTATTGTGGGCGCCGACGACCATCCCATACCTGATGGTGTGGGAAACAAGACTAGGCAGCACACGTATACACTCTCTCTCTTTTTCTCTGACTTATAAGGCCATCCCCTTCAACTATAAAAGGGGATGAGCTCTCTCCTAAAAGTTTGGCCCCCCAAAAGACTGGTCGACTCAACAGCTCAATAGCTCTAGGACTCGACAGCTACACAGTCTATAGGCTCTCAATAGCTGATAAACTCAGACACACAGAGCATACGCTCAAATACTTAGTGCGCGTTTGAGCATCCGTCACTCTCTTCCACTCAGTTCAGAGTCCGACCGGGCTTCTAACGCCCTCTTTCTCATTCATTTCTCATTTGTAATCCCACATCAAACTTTGAGCACCGAGGCTTAAGAATAAAGTCACCGACCAACCTCAACTGGATGTAGGGCATGTTGCCTGAACCAGTATAAATCCTATGTCATTGAGTACTAGGCCACATCCGATCATAACGCACGGCAAAACTATAAATATTTACTTGTTGGTCATTTTTCGCACCGACAGTTGGTGCCGTCCATGGGGAGGACGTCGTGCGTTCACACCTTTGGTCATCAGATAGCCCACCTTTCCACCATCTTTGGCATGGCGGGCTCGAGCGATACGATTTGCTTTGGCTCGTTGGAGTTTCTCACGCTCCCACTTGATGGGATGTGGGCTCCTCCCATCTTCGTGCCACTCCAGACCTTTCTCTTTGGGAGTCTGGACTTTGTCGCCGACTAGCTTGGCATACTTTGCCTCCGCGAAGAGGCTAAAAGGTCGAGATGACGGACTAGAGGGGGATGAATAGTCCTTTCTAAATTTAATTGCATCGGCTAACCGAAATAAATGCAGAATAAAAACAATCGGTCTAGCTAAGACTACACCCCTCTATAGAAGTTCACAAGCACCTTATAAAGATTCTAATTAGGCAACAAAGGTACCGGGCTAGCTAGAGCACACCTACCTAATTCTAGGAGCAAGGTCACACAAACCTATGCCACTAGTATTTTGCACACCGAGGAGTTCCTACACAATTCTAGTAAGCAAAAGCACAAAGCTCCTAAGCTCACTAGCAATGCTCAATAACAAGGTAACCAATGCCAAATTAGAGAGCGCAAATACTTAGCTACACAAACTAAGCAATGTGACTAACAAGGTTACACAAACCAAATTAGCCACGCAAGGGAGCTACTTCTATGCTACACAAGCAAGAAGATAACTAGTGAGCTACACAAGCTAACTAATTATAAGAGCAACTACACAAGCATAATGTATATGAAAGTAATTACAAGCTTGTGTAAGGGGATTGCAAACCAACAGGAACAACAATGTTGACACGGTGATTTTTCTCCTGAGGTTCACGTGCTTGCCAACATGCTACGTCCCTGTTGAGACAAGCTTCAAGGTTGCCACCGGTCCTCTTGCTAGTGGTGACCCGCAAGTCACACTCTCCCATGTGGAGTGCTTACCACAAGCTCTAGCACTTGCCTTGGATGGACCACTTGTCACCCTTCGTGTCTTGCTCTACTAGAGTTGCTCTTCGTGGCCCCCATGGGGCGAGCACAATGCCCCTCACAAAGCTCTTCTCTGGAGCACCGCACAAGCTTCTTGTGGGCTTCGACGGAGACCACCACCAAGCCATCTAAGAGGTGGCAACCTCCAAGAGTAACAAGCACCACCGGCTTGCAAGACGACCACCTAGTGCCACGTGATGCAACCTCATGGTGCAATCGCACTAGAATCGCTCTCTCACACAATCGGATGATAACTATCAAGCATATGTGAGATGGAGGGCTCCTAAGCACTCTCAAGCATGGACACAAAGTCCCCCAAGGTGCTCTCACTCAGGCATGGCCGAGACCCTCTTCTATTTATAGCCCTCACAAAAATAGAGCCGTTGTACCCCTTCACTGGGCACTGCTCAAGGTGACCGGACGCACTCGGCCAGCGTTCGGTCAACGGATGCACGCCATGCGTCGCCCCCGTTCAACCACAGTCGCTTGATCTCAACAGTCGGCTACTACGCGCCAACAGTCAAGTGATGACCGGGCGCACCTCTGTGCCAAGACCGGATGCATGAGCCTCAGAGTTCGGTCATTTCCAAAGAGCTCCCCGAGCCTCTGTTTTGAGACCAGACGCGACTAGTCCCTGGTGACCGGACTCGCCTCTACATCCAATCCCCTCTGGATCAACTCATCGTTCTACATCAGCGTACGTCACATTGACCGGACATGGCCATAGTGCGTTAGGTCACCTCCTTACCTAGTGTTCGGTCACTTGACCGATGCCTACGCACTCTCCGTTGCCACTGACCGGACATGCCGGTCCTGCCGAGGCCAGGATCCGATCACTCACAGTGACACCTTCTCGCCTTCGTTTCTTCACCGAGTTGATCCTCATCAACTCCAACTTCTTCTCCTTTGTAAATGTGCCAACACCACTAAGTGTACACCACCATGTGTATGCATGTTAGCTTTTCACAAACATTTTTCAAAGGATTAGCCACTCAACTTGCCACGCCACTCGATCCTAGCAATGATGCAAAGTTAGATCACTCGAGTGGCACTAGATGGCCGATATGCAAACAAGTTTGCCCGTCTTGATAGTACAACCATCTATCCTAAACCCAGTCATCAACTTCTCTACACACATATGACTGGTGAAATGAAATGCCCTAGGTTATACCTTTGCCTTGCGCATTCCATTCCATCTCCTCCAATGTCGATGCAACACATGCACCAACATGATCAACAATGATATGATCCACTTCATATCATCATGTGATCATATTGGTTCATCGATCTTGACTTCACTTGCTTTTCACCATTGCCTTTGTCCATCGGCACCAAGTATTGCTTAAGCTTCACCGCCACACGGACCATCGCTCCAAAGCCTCCAACTTGCCCTTCACGCTTGTAACCGGTCCATCAAGCCAAGTCATATCTTGATCTTCTAAACCTTGATCACATGACTCAATGTCATGTCTCATGTGCAATGAGCTCCTTCATCATCACATGTGTGAGATTTGCAACATCTTCAAGCCATTTCCACCTTCATGGCATATGTTGCTCACACACATGTACCTGTGGACTAATCTCCTATGTATCTCATATCAAACACAATTAGTCCACCTAGGTTGTCACTCAATTATCAAAACCAATCAAGGACCTTTCAATCTCCCCCTTTTTGGTAATTGATGACAACTCTACAAAGATATTGAAATTAAGCTCTTTTGGATTCATGTTGCTTGCCCAAGCAATTTTACCATGTGTAAATGATTTTGGACAAGTACCACAATCCCGAAATGGTAGTATTAGCTCCCCCTACATATGTGCTAAAGTGTTTGGTTTGAAGCTCGCACATATGCATAGATTGGAATTTTGGGAGAGTAATTACTACCAAATGATACTAAGGTGTATAGAGTAAACCTTTGAAGCGTGATACCAATCGGAGTTACACCTTTAAGTTCATCCTTAGCACCATGGTTAGCTAGATATCACTTGGAAATAAAATCACTAGATACCTCATGAGGTCAACATTAAAAGCAAGGTACTAGCATTACTTGAAAAGCATACCAAGTGTTTAGCTATCATTCTATGCATGTTACTTTTCATTTCATCAATCAAATTCTTCAACCAGCATACACCACACAAGCATGCATATTGAATTTAAAAGCTTATGCAATGCAAGCAAGCACATGACTATGCACATATCAAATGCAACCAATCAAAGTTCATGAGCTTGCTTTCTCTACTTGTGTGCTTTTCTTATCTAAGAATTTTGATCCATCTCTTTTCTTTAATGTTACTCCCTCTTTGTCCATGTCCATGTTCAACATCTACTTCTTTATCTCAATCTCTCCCAAAGCTTTCATATCTTTATACAATCTCTCCCCCTTTGTCATCAATTTTCATAAAAGGTGTGCTTCTTATTGATGCAAAGATTTGCATTTGGGGTAGATGGTTGAGGCTTGAATCTTACATTGTTTATGGACATCACTTGATTGTTGGAATGACACTACTTGTAGCCCTTGAGATACCACACATAGAATCTTTGACCTTAATACCAATTTGTGGGACACCTCCCCCTATGTCATAGCATGGCTCTTGTAGGTGAGGGATGCATTCTTCATTTGATGATCACTTAGAGTTGAGGATTACTTGTGGAACCATCATCTTGCATGATTGATACCACGTGTAGATGTGATACTACTTGAAAGAATTTTTTAGTATGGAACCACTTGTTGGATTTATCAATAAAAACCATTTCTTGAACCTTTGTTATCTTCATGAGTACCACTTATAGGATATCACTTGTGAGTTGATCTAGACATCACTTGTGAATTCTTGATGAAATACTTGAGTTTAGATACCACTTGAAACAAACAAACTAGATATCCATTTTCATTATTGTCTTGTGCTTGTACTCTTATCACTTATCATGAGCTTCTAAGTTGACTTGAACTAAATTGATTTGCCTAAGCTTCCAAGTCTGGTTTGAACCCTCTAAGCTTCTTCACACTCATTTGGAGGTTATCTTATCGAGGTTGTACTTGTCACTTGTTGGCAATCCAAATTAAATCAAGTACTTGGGTTCACTAGCTCATAAACAAATTTATATACTAACAACTAGATCAACTAATCATTCAAGCAATGGTGGTAGGCTATGAATTTAAACATTTCATTTGTTATGCATGATCCTATGAAGCATGTACTATATGCACTAATTGCATACTAGTAAGGGATGAAATGATCATGCACATTATAATGATATCTTTGCTATGTTGGAGTGGAGGATAGTCACATAGATTCCAATTCATTACTCTAATAGAAATGTGAAGTCCAATTATAAGCTCGGTGAAGACCAATCGTGAATAATAAAATTCATACTTCACCCATATGATTTGAGAGCCACTAATATGATCAAGTGCACTATCTTGTTGTGGTTAGCTTGCTTCATCTTTGGATCACTGCTTGCATGAGAGAACTATTTGGAATACCACTTGAATTGCCATGACTAGCTCTCTTTTGGGTGTAGCTTGCTTTTCTTGATCAACCCTTTTGATTATTTCAACTAAGCATCTCAAATGTCCCTCGGATTACCACTTCCATATTAGCCTTCCAAGCACTTGGTTTACCTACACATAGGCGGCAAGCCCCTACACTAGGGAGAAGTGACCTCTCTCCAAAGAATCATCCTTGATACTCACTTAAAATGACTTGATTGATTGATCCAAGTGATGAACTTAACTTGATGAGTAACCTTGATTCTTTCTTTAAGTCCTTTTCTTTCTACCAAATGATTTTCAATAGTCACTAGAACTTAAACTTCATCTTCAACTTGAGTTTGATCTTGATCTTCCAATTTGAGTACCAAATGTGTGCAAAGTACACTCCACGATCAAATGGCCTTTACTCTTTGCTTGTCATACTTCTAGATCATCTCAGACCCAAACTTAAGTGCCTCAATTAATTATAAACATGTTTCAATCTTGAGGACCTTTCAATCAAAGTGACTTCAAATAAATCCAATAATTGTCACTTTCTGGAATATTCTGTACTCTTCAAAGAAAAATTCATATCTCCCAAAGTACAAATCCAAATACCTCGAAATTTGGTGGAGATGTGCTTCACTAAGTTATATAGTAGATGTAAAAATTTGAGCTTCATTTGACTTTTATATTACTACCAGATTTTAATTCTTCCACCACTATTACATGCTAAAAACTGTTGTACTATAGCTGACAAGATCCACTCCAAAACCAAAGCATCTCTTATCTAATTCTCATAAAATTTGTACAGCATGTTATACCATAAGTCTAGGGCATATACACAAATTTTTATGTCAACCCAATAAGTTTTGATCACTCAAACATGGCTAAGATCACAACTCACTTAGATTTTAAATATAGGACATATTTCAATCACTTGAGCTATACTTCATCAAATGTGAATCAAACTTGAAACCAACTTGTTTGAATACTTTCACAAGATATAAATCCATTCAACCACACACTAAAAGTCATCTTATGAATTTATCTAACACAAATCAATCCAAACTTGACTACTAATCAATTTATCCATTCAAACATCTTATAGCAAGCAACATTACATATTTATCCTATTCAATCAACTCATATGCACCCAAATGAAATGATCAACAAGAGATATACCTTGATTAGCTCATGATCATCCAATTAGCGAGCTTCAACTCAAATATTTGCAAGCCATCAAATATATCCAATGAATCACCAACAACTTGAATTATAGCGCTTGTTTGTGGATAGCACTTGGACTTCACTCAATTTGTCATGGCATTGGGATAATGATCATCACTTATCAATACTTGGCTCAACTACATAATCGACAAGATGAATACCATTTGAACCAAGCCTCCAATGCCAATGGCACCTACAAACAATCATCCACTTTTTGATGGTACCCAAACAAGTTTGGGTCCTCTCAAGTTAGGAGCAACATACATAGGCAAAGCCTTAGTATGAGTAGAGGGATATTTTGCAATAGCAACCATAGAGGTACCATTATCATCCTTTCTAAGTATAGAATCATCATCAATTGAAATAGGCTTAAGAGTGTTACCTAGGGGACATGAATGTGCCATGTGTCACCTTTCCCGACATGAGTAGCACTTTCTCTTTGATTGAGCCTTCTCTTCCTTACTCATGTTGTGCTTCTCATTGCCTTGCTTCTCCTTGTTTGCTTGAGCCTTCTTCTCAAGCTTATTTGGGCAACCCGAAGCTAAGTGACCCAATATGTCACAACTATAACACCTCATGTGAGCAATCTTCTTCATTTTCTCTTCTTTGTTCTTACTCATTTGCTTTGCATCTTGACTCATCCTTGGACGCATCGCTCTTTCTCTTGCTTTTCCATCCCTTCTAGTTTTCTTCTTCTTTATCATCAAATCACCACCATTTTCATTGTTGATCTTGATTTGAGGGGTGTCTTCTCTTGCTCAACTTGAGGCTTTGGTTGAGGCTCTTTTAGTTGCTTCACCAATTGCTTGATTGGGCACATTGGGGTAAGATGACCCCAAGTGTGGCACTTGAAGCACTTCACATGCTTGAGCCTCTCTTCTTCTTTTATCTTCTTGAGCTTCTCAGTATTAGGGCAACCATTTGCAAGGTGTCCTGCTTCATGACACCGATAGCACATGGTATGAGAGAGCTTTCTTTGTTGTAGCTTCTTCATCTTTCTTTCTCTCTTTCTTTCACCCTTTGTCTTCTTCTTGAAGCCAAGGCCACACTTATCACCATAGTTTCTTTGAGTCTTCAACATGTGCTCAAAGATGACTTTTGATTTATAGCACCTCTCTAACTTGTTGCTTAAATTCTTCACTTCACTGTTGAGCTCATTGTTCTCCTTCAAAAGGTTAGTCTCACAAGACATAGAAGTAAACACAAGCATCTATTTATGAACAACATGGAATTTCTAATAAATCATCACAAGAGGTGGATACATGCTTCTTGCCTACATCACAAGGGTTAGCAACAATATGTGATTGATCAATTGACCCATGTGATGAGCTCTCACTAGTTTTAGTTTTTCCATTGGAAAGCTCCTTAGTGAGAAAAGCATGGTCTTGTACCAAGTTATCATGAGCAACACTAAGTTCTTCATGAGCCAATTTTAGCTCCTCATGTGAACAAGTAGTAACATAAAGTAGATGCTTTTGTTGTTCACATGTGTTCTTTAGAAAAGAGTTTTTATTTTTTAATTTCTTAGTTTTAGCCATCTCTTTTTCTAAAGCTTTGATCATGCAACCATGTCTATCTAGAAGCTCCTCATATGAATCAAGACCAATCACATTTGCATTACATACCTTAGTGTCACCTTGTGATATGAAGCAATGTGATGTAGTTGGAGAGCTTGAAGAAACATCACTCTCATAGCCCAAGCATGATCCATCATTATCACCATCAAGTGTGCATGGAGTAGCATCATCATTGGTATCAGAGCTAGGTCTCTCATTTGTGGTCTTCACCAACCCGAGAGGATGGCGTCTAGTGGGCTAGATGTTTGTGAGACACATATTTTTGATGGCATAAGCTTTGCACTTTGGAAAAATCACATGCTTGGTCATTTTTGTGAAAAGGGACAAAAGTTTTGGTGGATTGTCACTAGTGGTCTCACTCATGTATTGGACCATAGAAATCTCACCAAAGCTCAAAATGTTCTCTTTGAACTTGATGCACATGCTTGTTGTTTTCTAATGGATGCATTGGGTTTTGATTTGATGAAACAAGTAAACTACATGGGAACCACTCATGAGATATGGGAATCAATCAAACACACCTTTGGTGATTCTTCCACATGGGATGATGGCAAATTCAAGAAGGAGGATGAGCCCAAGAAGGAGGCGCATGAGTGTGTTGAGCTTGACTACAATTTGGTGATTGTGGAAGATTGCTCCACCTCATGGTCAAGTGATGATGATGATGATGATCATACCACAAAATCACTTGACAAGATTGATGATGATGCCACAAGTGACCGGTCCCTGGTGACCGGATTCGCCTCTGTGTTTGATCCCCTCTGGATCAACTCAGCGCGCTACGTCAGCGTATGTCACCCTGACTAGACATGGCCATAGTGTGTCAGGTCACCTCCTCGCCCAACGTCTGGTCACTTGATCGACACCTGCATGCTCTCTGCTGCCACTGATCGGATGCGCCGGTCCTACCGAGGCCAGCATTCGGTCGCTCACAATGACACCTTCTCGTTTTTGTTTCTTCATCGAGTTGATCCTCATCAACTCCAACTTCTTCTCCTTTGCAAATGTGCCAACACCACCAAGTGTACACCACCATGTGTATGTGTGTTAGCTTTTCACAAACATTTCCCAAAGGATTAGCCACTCAACTTGTTATGCCACTCGATCCTAGCGACAATGCAAAGTTAGATCACTCGAGTGGCACTAGATGACCAATATGCAAACAAGTTTGCCCCTCTTGATAGTACGACCATCTATCCTAAACTCGGTCGTCAACTTCTCTACACACCTATGACCAGTGAAATGAAATGCCCTAGGTTATACCTTTGCCTTACGCATTCCATTCCATCTCCTCCAATGTCAATGCAACACATGCACCAACACAATCAATAATGATATGATCCACTTCATATCATCATGTGATCATATTGGTTCATCGATCTTGACTTCACTTGCTTTTCACTGTTGCCTTCGTCTATTGCCACCAAGTCTTGCTCAAGATTCACCGCCATACGGTCCATCGCTCCAAAGCCTCCAACTTGCCCTTCACGCTTGCAATCGGTCCATCAAGCTAAGTCATGTCTTGATCTTCTCCACCTTGATCAAATGACTCAATGTCATGTCCCATGTGCAATGAGTTCCTTCATCATCACATGTGTGAGCTTTGCAACATCTCTGAGCCATTTCCACCTTCATGGCATATGTTGCTCTCACACATGTACCTATATACTAATCTCTTGTGTATCTCACATCAAACACAATTAGTCCACCTAGGTTGTCACTCAATTACCAAAACCAATCAAGGACCTTTCAGAGGTGCTTGTCCCGGCGCCCACTGGAGGAGGAGTGCCCTCCACCGACTGCAATGGGCCACTCGACGACCTCAACATTGAGACACCCGCGCTTCACCTCAATCCCATGCTGGGCTCAAACCCATGGTAAGTGATGTACATATTGTACTTTACTCACTATTTAACACCTTCCACCGACTCTTTGGAGGGACCCCATTGTCCCCACCATGACCACTGTGCGACTGGCTCCCCTATGGCTTTGTGTCCCCCATGGATGCGTGTGCTCGGGGACTCCGAAGGATGCTGACACTGCCCCCTCTCACATCTGAGTTCGTGGGGATGGTGGGCTATGCTTCTACCTCCTTCCATGACCTCATCGATGATGAGGTCGAAAGCGATGGCTCTAGCATCGGTGACGTCATGGCACCTGGCGACCCTCTGTCCTAGGAGTGTGCTATGGCAGATGCCCTGGGACAGCCACCAGAGGTAGTGGTCTCTACAGACTCACACCACTCTGGACCTCCATGCATAGGCCCTACTATGTGCGCAGCAGCACAATGAGGAGTTATGGTAAAGGCAGCAAAGCTAGTCGCCACTTGCGCCGGAGCGCCCGGCGCATCACACTATGCCACATGCATGTAACCTAGCGAGCGGTGCTCGGGGTCATGCCCGTTAGGTTAGCATAACATACTGGATGGAGGGGACGACCCCCCCTTAGTTTGCTCAGGCTGGCCAGAACATCGCTGATGCGGCGATGCTTCTACGCGGTCTCCCTGAGCCTATCGACCCTCAGGAACAGGCAATCCACTGGAACCTCTAGGTGCTAGTGGAGACTGCCGCCATTCAGCAGGCGGAGAGCTCCTCGTCGTGACACCAGCTTGTGGCCTCTTGCCCAACCAAGGGACTAGGGCCACAATAGTCGAATCACTCTGTCCACTCACCGCAATAGTTGCTAGGCGTGGAGTGGGAAGCCATGGCTACAATATAGCCTAACCTAGCACTCGCTCCACACCGACCACCTATGCGCAAATAGCTTAGGCCAAACCATGATGCTTGCGGTGTCATCAACAATCGATGCCATGCCTAGCACGATGATAATGCCCATCGAATGGCGGTGAGAGCAGGCAGCACGAGCCCCAGCCTAACCATTGAGGAGTACGAGAACATGCACCCTAGGCATGGTGATCAACCAAATGACCAGAGCCCTAGCTCGGATGGCCCAGGGCCATGGGCCTTTGGTCATCGCATCTAGAAAGCATCGTTCCCACAGCGCTTCCGACCACCCACCAACATCGCTAGGTACACCAGGGAATGAAACCCAGTATATGGCTTGAAGACTTCTAGCTCACCTGCCGAGCCAAAGGAGTAGATGATGACTACTTCATCATCTAGTACCTCCCCATCTATGTGGGGGAGCATGATCGAGCATGGCTTGAATTCCTTCCGCCCGACAGCATCCGTGACTAGGTGGATCTCAAGAGGGTCTTTGTTAGAAATTTCCAAGGGACGTATGTGTGTCCTAGGAATTCCTGGGACCTCAAGAGCTACCAGCAGGAGCCTAATGAGTTCCTATGGAATTACATCTTTAGGTTCTCAAAGCAGTGCAACTCCATTCCTGATATCGTCGACATTGACATCATCAGCGCGTTCCTCTCTAGGACAACCTATGAGTCCTTGATCCACAAGCTTAGCTGTGTGAAGCCCCATACCACCCATGACCTACTCGACATCGCCATGAACCATGCCTTCAGTGAGGAGGCAGTCAGGGCGGTCTTTAGTGGTGGTTGGGATAGGGGCAAGGCCAAGCACGAGGACCAAGGCGAGTGCCCCTCCATACAAAAAGGCAAGAAGAACAAGAAGGATTGGCCCCGACTGGCCAACCCAACTTTGGTCGTTGTGGCCGACCGAGTGGGCAAGCAGCCCTAGCAGGGCTAGCCCGACCACTTTGACAAGCTCATGGAGAGTCCATGCACCAACCACGCCTATCCCATCAAACACCTCTACAAGGACTACGAGCTCCTCAAGCGCTTCCTATGGCAAGCTGCCAAGCCAAAGGAAGAGAAAGGCATGGAGGAGGCAGCCATGAAAGGAGGCACAGTGGGCAAGGATGAAGATGACTTGCCTAACCCCAAGCAATGCCTCATGATCTTTGGGGGATCCGACACTATCCACTCCAAGCGCTAGCACAAGGTACGCTACAGAGAGGCATCCACCGCCGAGTTAGCCATCCACTCTTTCCTTAGCTGGTTAGACTCCTTGATCACTTTTGATCAGAGAGACCATCCTTCCAACGTCGCCTGACCAGGTCGCTACCTGCTTGTCGTCGACCCCATCATCCACAAGAAGCGCATCACCAAGGTGCTGATGGACAGAGGCAGTGGCCTCAACATCCTCTATGTCAACACCCTCGACGCCATACGCATCCCCCGGTCCAAGCTCCTCTCAGTAAGCTCTCCCTTCCATGGCATGATCCTAGGGGCGTAGGTGCATCCATTTAGGCAGATCGACCTGCCCATCATGTTTGGCGACCGCGCCAACTTCTGCTCGGAGGTTCTAACCTTCGAGGTAGTGGACTTTCTAGGGTCCTACCACGCCATCTTGGGGCGGCCATGCTATGCCAACTTCATGGTGATCCCCAACTACACCTACCTCAAGCTAAAGATGCCAGAGCCAAATGGCATCATCACCATAGGTAGTACCTTCTTGCATGCCTACATGTGCGATTGCGAGCATTACGAGCTCGCCACTACCGTCATCAACTCCACTGAGCTCTTGGAGCTTGGGAATTCGGTGACTCCAGTAGTTCCCAACTGCAACGGGCCAACCTCCTCGAGTGCCTTCCATCCGACTGAGGAAACCAAGGTGGTGGAGATCGACCCCACTGACCCGACCAAGATGGTGCGCATCAGGCCCAAGCTCCCGGCCAAATAGGAAAGCGAGCTCGCCGACTTCCTATGCGCAAATCATGATGTCTTCATGTGGAAGCCTTCTAATATGCTAGGCATACCAAGGGAGGTCACTGAGCATGCACTATGCATTATCCCGGGCTCAAAGCCCGCAAAGCAACGCCTGCTTCGCTTTGATGACAAAAGGCGCATGGGCATAGGCGAGGAGATCACCAAACTTTTGGCAGCCAGATTCATCAAAGAGGTATACCACTCTGACTGGCTAGCTAATCCTGTTCTTGTGAAAAAGAAGAATGGGAAGTGGAGAATGTGTGTTGACTATACTAGCCTCAACAAGGCATGCCCAAAGGATCACTTCCCTTTACTATGCATAGACTAGATAGTCGACTCCACCTCAGGGTGCGCGAAATCCTCTCCTTCCTGGATGCCTACTTAGGCTACCACCAGATCACAATGAAAAAGTCCGACCAGGTCATGACTTCATTCATCACCCCGTATGGTTTGTACTATTACGTAACCATGCCTTTTGGTCTGAAGAATGCTGGCGCCACCTATCAACGGTGCATGTAGCGATGCTTCACCGACCAAATCAACCCACTCGACCAACCTGACCAAGTCGAGCAGCCAAAACCAACAATCGCTGTCTATGTAGATGATGTAGTGGTGAAAATGGCTCAAGCTAGCGACCTAATCACAAACTTGGCCACAACATTCATGAACCTTCGAAGATTCATCATCAAATTGAATCTTGAAAAATATGTTGTTGGGGTTCCAAAGGGGAAGCTGCTCAGATACATCATGTTCGAGCACGGCATTGAAGCCAACCCCAAAAAATCATGGCCATCTCCAACATGGGCCTGATATGCAACATCAAGGGCGTACAGAGGCTCACCAGTTGTTTGGCCGCCCTGAGCCAGTTCATCTCCCGACTAGGCAAACAAGGGATGCCTCTCTACAAACTTCTCAAGAAGATAGACGCATTCATCTGGACAAAGGAGGCATTATAGGCTTTGAAAAGCCTCAAAACATCACTAATGTCGGCCCCAATCCTCGTCGCTCTCAAACAGGGAGAATCCCTCCTCCTCTACATCGTGGAAAGCAACCATGTTGTGAGCGCCACCCTCATCATCGAGAAAGAGGAGCCAGGTTACCCATTGAAGGTATAGCAATCGGTGTACTTTGTCGGTGAGGTACTCACCGACGCCAAAGTTCGCTACCCCTAGGTTTTGAAGCTTCTGTACACCGTGTTGATGGCGGCCTGAAAGCTCCTACATGACTTCACCAACCATGAGGTCATGGTCATCACCTCATAGCCACTTGGGGAGGTCGTCCATAACCACAATGCCATTGGCTGAATCTCCAAGTGGGCTCTCGAGCTCAAGGGCCATGATATAAGGTATGCCCCCTACACCGCTATTAAGTCTCAGGCTCTTAACGACTTCATCACCGAATAGACAGAAGTCCAGCTCCTGACCTTGGATGTCACCCATGAGTACTAGATGATGTACTTCGATAAGTTGATCATGGCGCCTGGCTTGGGGCTAGAGTGGTTCTGATCTCCCCGAATTAGAGCAGGCTCTGCTACGCGATCCGTCTCCATTTTTCAACCTCGAACAATGTCATAGAGTATGAGGCCCTCATCAATGGACTATGCATCGCCGTCAAGCTCGGTGTCACATGGCTGTATGTCCGTGGAGACTCAGAGGTAGTCATTGACCAAGTCATGAAGGAGTCCTCTTGCAAGAGCCCTCTCATGGTGGCATATTGCCAGGAGGTGCGCAAGCTTGAGGACAAGTTTCAAGGGATCAAACTCCATCATGTCCCTCAAAAGGACAACGATGCTACCGACCTCCTCCCAAAATTGGTGGCCAGATGGGAACCGCCCACCGATGGGGTCTTTGTAAACGACCTCCACCAGCCGTCTACCCACATCCAAGAGGATCCAACCTAGACGCACTCCAACACCAATCTGGCACTCGAGGGCTCCAACCCTCCTGACGTTCCCTGACCTAGACTGAGTGCTTGGGGGCTCTGACCTTGGCGCCTCCATGGCAACATCACCTAGCGACATCGCCATGATGGCACTCGATCCAGTCGACTAGAGAGCACCACTACTCGCCTACCTCCTCGAGGAGGTTCTCACACCAGAAAGGACTGAAGCCTGATGAATCGCTCGATGTGCCAAGACGTTCGTCATCATTAGTAATGAACTTTACAAGCGAAGTCCATCGAGAGTGCTCATGAAGTGCATCCTGACCGACCAGGGGAAATAGCTTCTCCTTGAAGTCCATGCCAGAATCTGTGGACATCACATGGCCCTAAGGTCGCTGGTCGAGAAAGCTTTCGCTAAGGTTTTTACTGGCCCACTATGCTGTGAGATGCAGATGAGGTGGTCCATAGGTGTGAAGGATGCTAGTTCTATACTTGATAGACTCATCTACTAGCGTAGGAACTTTAGACCATCCCCATCACCTGGCCATTTGAGGTCTGGGGCCTCGACATGGTCATACCCCACAAAAAGATCCTAGGTGGCTTCACTCTCCTACTCATGGTGATGGACAAGTTCACCAAGTGGATAGAGGCAAAGCCCATCACCAATATCCACTCAGAAGAGGCGGTCAAGTTCTTCCTCGACATCATCTATCGGTTTGGCATCCCTAACTATATCATCACCGACCACGGAACAAGCTTCACCGAGAAGAAGTTCTTGGACTTCTATGATGGATACGGCATCAGGATCGATTAGGCCTTGGTCGAACACCCCCATACTAACGGTCAGATCGAGCGGGCCAATGGCACGGTCCTCCAAGGACTCAAGCCCCACATCTTTGATCGACTCAAAAAGTATGATGGATATGGGTTGTAGAGGTCCCTATAATCCTCTAGAGCCAAAGAACGACCCCAAACCGGTCCATAGGGTTCACCCTTTTCGTCCTTGCATATGGAGCCAAAGCAGTGTTGCCCTTCGACCTTGATCATGGTGCCCCAAGAGTAAAGGCCTTCGACTAAGACTGAGCCATGGACCTGCTCAAAGAGGCTTGTGAGACGACCATCATCCACTCAGCTCGTTACCAGCTAACTCTCTGCATGTACCATGAAAGAAAAATTAGGGGGAGGATCCTTGAGGTTGGTGATCTCGTACTCCGGAGGACCCAGTCAACCAAGGAGAAACATAAGCTCTCTCCACCATGGGAAGAACCCTACATGGTGACCGAGATGATACAACCAGGCGCCTCCCGACTGAAGGATGACAACGGCAGCGTTCTCACCAACGTATGAAACATCAAACAGTATGTCGTTTCTTTCCCTAAAGCTTGGTCCTACCGTATATTCCATTAAATGCTTGCTCCTATGATGCCCTAGCCTAAGCACTCATGGCCTAGGTCGCTCAAGGGCTCCATAGGGGTGTGATACCATCCCCTTTTTTACTATCATATAGTAACACTTTTCACCCAAACAAAAGGGCATCACCCAAACAAAAGGGCATTTCATTCCTTTGATTACCCTACATAACTTGTGCTTTTAGCCTCCTGACTAATCACACCTCGCCATGACCTACGGTTATGAGCAACTGAGCCTCGCGGGCCACGCTCGGGTTCTTAAGGTTGTAGCCTACGGGTCAACGGGTAGATGCAAAAAAGAAAGGACACAAACAAAGCTATGTAAGGATAAAAACAAGGGCGGATGGGACAAGCTTCCCCTCACAAGTGATTTCATCACAAAAACAAACTTAAAATATTTACAAATGTAAAACTGTTCACATGGGGGATCCTCCATGAATTCATCTTTTACATAAACTGGCTATTTCTACTCTAACTCTATTATGGCCCCCCAGCGGCATCGGTTGATGGTACGGTTGACGAGGACAAAGGCAGCTCGGTTGTCGTCGAGACGACAACACTCAGCTCGGCTATGATCGGGATAACATTCGGCTCGGTTGGGGGTGGGATGATGCTCACCTCTGACCCGGCCTCTACTGCCTCCGCAGGCTGGACAACATCTTCCTAGCGCATGTCTATGACCATGGTCGAACGGTGAGCCTGCATCACCCGCTACGTGGTGACCTGCTCAGTGACCATCTGTGCAAATAGGACCAAACTCTTCCCCAGCGCATGGATTTTATCTGCACTCCACCCATTGGCGTATCCTCTACAAATGGCCGTGAAGTCCAGATTAGGGTAGTTGGTCACCACCAAGGTCAGCACCCCCGACATCCCATAGAACATGCCATCGGAGATGAGAGCCCAAACTTCATTCGGGACCTCCACCAGTTGGACGGCGGGCGTACTAGTGCTCGGTCCTGACCCGAACACCTCAGAGATGACCACCTATGCAATATTGCGAAGCTAGTCAAGCTCTCCCTCAAAAACACATCGCTCCTCAAGGGACTAGGCTAGCGCCTCCATGCTCTAACCAACCGCCGCTTTGACCGTCTCTAGCTCTTGCTCTAGAGAGTCGATCTTTCCACCAAGTTCTAGAAATTCAAGAGCAAAGGAAAGAAAAATTCAAGGCAGCAACCAAGGGCAGAACAGGTACGTACCGAGGTGGGCGCTTTTGAAAAAGGAATGCCCTTCCTCTTGCTGGCTCACCCCCTCGAACAGTCGAGCGTTCGACTCCTCTACCTCGAGCATCTACCCTCGTAGAGCGACCACTTCTTGCTCGGCGTCTAACCAGACCTTCCGCTCTGCCTCCAAAGCCTCCAAGGACTTCTAGAGCACTGCCTCAGTCTCCGCCAAGTGGGCCTTCACTGTGTCGAGGCCCCACTCGGTAGTAGTCACCTGCTCAACTGCACGTAGCTCCACCGCCCGTGCTCTAGTTGCCTCGATCGCCTAGTCTTGGGACTTGTGGCAAGCGGACTCTAGCTGGTGCCTGAGCTCGTCAACCCACCATGACGCCACTGCTTCTTGCTCCATTCGACCATGCTCCTCCTAGAGAAATTGAGACTTACGGATCGACATCATCTCTAGGTCCTACGAGACAAGAAGCAGGCATGCTAAAACAACCATTTAAAAGCCAACGAATCAAAGACAACACCAAGAACACAGAAAACTTACCTCTACAACACGTGGTAGGTCGATAATCATAGCCTGATGGATGAGCTCAACCTACTCCATCGATAGTCCTCTCTCCCCGAGTAGGTGCTAGAGCTCAACTCCTCATCATGAAGGATGAACCGGGCCTTTCCTGGCTCACCGGGGCAAGGCCACACTAGCTTGCGGGTTGCCCTAACCCGCTGGAACATCTAGCCATCGTAGTATCATGCGACGACCAGATCATCATCAACTCCCAGGACGGTGGGATGGCTGGTGGCTCAACCATGGTGTCTTCCTCGCCATCAAAGGGGATGTCCATGCTAGGACTCCATGGCTCACCGATGACTGCTCTACCTCTAGCCTGGCTGTGGCTCCTCTGGACCCCTCTAGCTCTAACTAGGCAGGCAAACCATGCGATCCTCCATCGAGCGAGACAGGGAGCCCAGTTTCCCTCCTCTCCACCTCCGCGACTAGCGGGGAGGGACCACAAGAGTCACCTCTAACCCGGCCTCTGCCGTCACCATGGGGATCACCACCATCACGGCTATCATTGTGCTTATGACTAGTTAGGAAGACACAACCCCCATTAAGGAAGGTTGCGCCACCACAAGCCTGCTTCCCCCCTCGCTCGTTGCAACCCGCAGCAGGTTGGGTCTCCACTCTTCTCGCATGGGAAGTGGGGAGATCCCTAATCCTATCAACTTCTAGCTGCTACAAAAAAGGGCACAAGCATAGGTTAGTCACACCCAAAAAACTCAACTATGAGGGTGAAGGGAAGCATGAAAACATACCCAGACAAAAGCGGCACAACCTTGAAACTTTGACCCACTAACGATGAGCTGACCGAATGAGGATTGCTCAGGAGTCACAGTTCGCGCCCCCTCAGACCAACTGAGGGTAAGGATGACACATCCGATCCCTGTTCGGCTCATGAACGGTCACGGCCACCAGCTTGCGGAGACCCTGAGGGAATAGATGGACGATCAGGCTCCTCCGATCAACCGGCGTGTTCTGTCACACTCGGAGTAGGGGGCTGAGAAGTTGACGGTGCCTCCAAACGGCATGGTGACTATGCCTGCTTCGCCTCTCATTCGATGGTGGTGTCTCCACTAGCGGTGCGCTTCCTCAACTCAGGAACATCGCCATGTGTCTCCATACCACACCCGCCGCCGACGGGCATGGCCATGGGCTCACGGTGCTCCACCAAGGTCACGGCAGCGCCCCTGTCTCCCTCATCCTCTGAGGCACTCATGTCATCACCCATCTCCGTGGGCTCCTCCAAATCGAGCTCCACCTCCATGTCGCTCTAGCTCTCGCCACTTCAGACCCGCCGGTTGATCTCCTTCTCCTTATCGAACCTCCTCCGAACCTTCTCGGCTTTCTTCTTCTTCTTGGCAAGTGCGGCCTCCCTCTAGGGAGCTTGCCGAACCATGCCTTTCGGGTCTCTCAGAAGATGCGGCTAGGATTTATAGCCCACGAGTCCCTTCGAAATGGGCAACTCAAAATCAATCAAAACATCAAAACAAGAAGGAAAAGGTCATGGGAAAAAGCATACCAAATTGGATAGCTTTGTGGCATGAAGGGGTCCGGGTGTCCCTTTGAGGGATTCTTCATCCCTCAACTACAGTGCCCGACCAAGATAACCCCGGACTTCATCTTTTAACAACTCCTCTGGCGATGCATGGTCAGGATCCATTGAGCCAGAGTATTCCCACATCGGTCGTGTCCTTTCCCCCAGTGGGGCAACCTGACAGCGGAAGAAGGTGTGGAAGACCCACAACCCATTGAGGCTATTCTATATGAGCTTCTAAAGCTCTAGCTCGATGATCGCCAGTTTTTTCTATTGCCAGGAAGGATCCCACGTCCAACTCTCCCTCTTCTTTGGCTTCCCCCGGTAAACATCGAGAATGGCGCCTCTAATGGGTTCCTGATATAGAACCATTCACCATGCCACCCCCAGTTGGAGTCACTTGGGGATTACGTAGGGTAGGGGATCGATGGCTTCAGCCTCTTTTGTAGGGCAAACCCCCCAACTGATGTGGTTCTAGGCGGTTTCCCCTTGGACAAGGCTCGCTCGATGAAGACTCATCGGAATAGATCCACATGCGGCTCCATCCTAAGGAAGGCCTCACAAACGGTGATGAAGCTAGTGATATGCAATAGCCCAGTTGGGTTGAGATGCTATAACTCCATGCCCCACTCGATGAGGAGACCACACAGAAACCAATGCATGGGGTACCCGAGACTATGCTCGTGGAATGCGAGGAAGGAGATGACCTCATTGGACTAGGGTCACGGAACAACCTCCCTCAATGCGGGAGACCTCCAGTGCACCACCTTCTTTGATGGAAGCAGCCCCTTCATAGCAAAGTCAACCAACACGGCCTCATCCACGTTGGAAGGCCTCCAGTTCGACATCGCACCTCAGATTTACGAATGAATCTATGAGTTTTTCCTCTCCCTCGCTCTACCCTCCTCTCTCCTAGAAATCATCGTGGCACACGAACAGGCTTGGCGAAAAGGAGGAAGGAGAAATGTTTGTGGTTGAAGAAAGGCGAAAGAACAAGAAGAAAACCCTCTCCCTTTCCCCTATTTAATGCGAAAAGGAGTGCGGCGAGATGTGGTCCTAGCTGATGGGACACGGCCTGCTCGATGAAACATTGCCTGGCCAACGGGACGTGGCCTAGGTAGAGCCCACAACTACCACAACCAAGGCATGGGAAATGAGGTGCAACCGCACGCAAATGACCATCTGCCTTCCTAGGCAGGGTTTCGAGGGGCCACCGATGGATCTCCATCGAGGAGAGGCCAACGGGTCACCCGAGTTGATCGGACGGCTCGGGCGGCTGCCAAGAGATAGGTAAGGAGCAGTGGGATGCCCCATGCGGGTTATGCCAACCTCATCACAAACGACGGACACGGATCCCACTTGGACACATCCGATGGGAGCTCCTTGGACCCGTCACTCGAGCCATCGAGGTAACTTTACCAACCCCTATTCTACTTTCCCAGTCCATGAGCATTTATTCATCCATTTTCATGCATGCATTCATACATTCAGTCATATATTCATCCATACATTCATCTCATACATCCAAGTATTGCATATACAATTGTTGCATACAACGCTTCGTGTCACATCACGAAGCAGTAGTCATCTCATTTGATATGAGCAACAACCGACTAGGGTTCGAAGGCTGGCCCACAAAGGGCTCAAGGCCACCTCGCGTCAAATAGAGCTAGGGGAGAAAACACATATGAGCCCTAGCGGCCCTCGTCCGATTAGCTCAGAAGCAGACAGGGTCATCTCGACCTTCGTGTTCGATCCTGACCTCAAGCCATGCCCATAGAATCTCCATCGAGGGGAGGCCAGTGGGCCACCTGAGTCAGTCTCCAGAACGGCTCGGGCATCTGTGGGGAGGCGGGTTAAGGAGCAGTGGAGTGCCACATGAGAGCTATGACAACCCCATCATGAACGATGGATCCGGATTCCACTCGGACATACCTGTTAACAGGCTCACCGTAGCTCACCACTCGAGCCATCGAGGCAAGTGGCGTCAGCTCAACCCCTCTGGTTGTGGAAACCACGAATGGGGTGACATAGGAAATCATGCGACCGACCCTGACCGACCCCTAGTGGCTCAGGGGGTCGAGCTACCAAGTCCCTACTTAGGAACCCGACCGACCGCACAGGTTGCGGTCGGAATGGACATGGGCGAAAACCTCAACCGGAAGAAACAGAAGAGTCTGCAGCCCCAGAAAAAGAGTACCAAGGTGCTTAGCCTCCAACCAACTCTCTAGTCAGCCGCAGGCTAAGGGGCTATGCCCACCTCTGTCTTGCCCGACCCTTAGGTGCGTGCTCCGTCTCGCCCGACCCTAAGGCCACGGGCTCCATCTCGCCCAGTCCCTCGGGTTCGAGCTCCGTCTCGCCCGACCCTAAGGCCGCGGGCTCCATCTCGCCCGACCCCTCGGGTTCGAGCTCTGTCTCGCACGACCCTAAGGCCACGGGCTTCATCTCGCCTGACCCTTGGGTTCGCGCTCTGTCTCGCCCAACCCTGAGGCCATGGCCTCCGTCTCGCCCAACCCCTTGGGTTCATGCTCTGTCTCGCCTGACTCCTCAGGTGCGGGCTCCTTCTCGCCTGACCCTAAGGACGTGGGTTCCGTCTTGTCCGATGACGACCCACTATCTTGCACCCACTGGGTGTGCTCGCACGCACCCTACGGAAAATAGATTACCAGCGAGTCTTCTCCTCAGGGGCTGGGCACCAATATCCCTCTGGCGCACCTCCGTGGCCTTCGCCAGTCCTCCCTACGGAGGCTGGGCACCCATATCCACTCTGCGTGCCTCCGCGGCTTTTGCCAGTCCTCCACATGGAGGCTGGGCGCCTAAATCCTACTCGGTTACCCTATGCAGTACAACAACCCGAGGGGGAAAACAAGAAGTTCCAATAACAGCCCGCCTCCACGGCACGATGGGTACAGGAATTACAAAGCAAATTCAAGCTTTCATTAAGCTAAAAACACAAGCCCCTAGCTTTTACAAATATCACGCGAAACGTGTGTGAACAGCCCCTTCATGGCTTCACAGAAGCCCCTTCACGGCTTCATAAACCCAGGGTCCCCAATGGACCCGCTTCCCTACAAAACCTGGCTCAGCAAGCGGCGTAGCGACAGCACACGCCTGGGTCGGCCTAGATACATAATGACAGGTCGAGACAATGATCTGGTCCTCGACCAGAAGGCCTGGCCAAGGATACACCAAACCTCTGCTCGTTGCTCTTTCCCGACCGACACCGTCAGGACCGACTGGGAACAACTGACCGGGGACGCCCGCTCGATGTGGGCCCAGGGTGCAGGCGGAGTAGATAAGGTAAGGCGCTCAAGTCATCCGCAATACCGAGGACTGTACCCTGCCATGCCCTGCACATCTGCAGGACGGTGCCATCGGGACATGTCAAGCGAACACGGTAGAGCCTGCCAGACACGTTAGAGTATAAACAATATTGTGGGCGGTGTCGTTTGCTGTACTAGGTGAACATGGTAGAGCCTGCCAGATGTGTCTGAACATGAACAATACTGTGGGCGTCGACGACCATCCCGTACCCGATGGTGTGGGCAACAAGACTAGACAGCACATGTATACACACTCTCTCTCTGACTTGTAAGGCCACCCCTTCAACTATAAAAGGGGATGAGCTCTCTCCTAAAAGTCCAGCCCCCCAAAAGACTGGTTGACTTGATAGCTCAATAACTTTAGGACTCGACAGCTACACAGTCTACACACTCTCAACAGCTGATAAGCTCAGACACACAGAGCATGCGTTCGAATACTTAGCGCACGTTTGAGCATCCGTCACTCTCTTCCACTCAGTTCAGAGTTCGACCGGGCCTCTAACACCCCCTTTCTCATTCCTTACTCATTTGTAACCACACAACAAACTTCGAGCACATAGGCTCAGAAATAAAGTCACCGACCGAGCTCAACTGAACGTAGGGCATATTGCCTGAACCAGTATAAATCCTGTGTCATTGAGTGCTAGGCTATATCCGATCATAACGCACGATAAAACTATAAATATTTATTTATTGATTATTTTTCGCACCGACACTAATTAAGTGGATCATCATAGTGAGCTAGCATGATCCAAGTTTGCAGATCTATCCAAGATCGATTTGGATTGATCTAATCACCTCCTACATGATTAGCTCTTTGACTAGAACAAGCCGTTAATGCATTGACTTCTCCCCCCATAACCAGGCAAAGGTGGATGCATATTGCAAGCCTCAAGGTCGATCGACCACTAGATAGAGATATCCAGCTAGCTAGTGACAATACTGCACGCGTGCGTGCATGAAATCTCGAGTACAAGCAACTGAAGAAAAAAAAAGAATAAGAAAAGAAAACCTGTACAGTAGATCATTCATGCGATTTGCTTGATCCAGTGTGGAGTTAGGGCTGGATATCGAGCCAGCTCGGCTCGGTTCAGCTCGGCTCGTTAGATTAACAAGTTAGCTTGACTCGGCTCGTTAATATTACGAGATAGAGAGTAGCTCGGTTTGGCTCGTTGCTGAATTTGAGCTGGCTCGTTTAGCTCGTGAGCTACTAAAAAAATAGGACACACATATTTATAATATTTATACTATATTAATTTTAGAAGGTGACGTCCATCGTTATGCAACCATACATGATTAATATATATCAGGTTCATCAAAAGTATTAATCATGTAACATAGCTGGTCCATCCATAATCATGCAGTTCCAGCATACTAACTAGTTGCTTGCCACCATAAATTTAGGAAAGTCCACAGATTCAACATCTACATCATCATCTTCTCTCTGGAAAACAATCCATAAAATCAGCATTTAAGTACCACAACAATTATAAAATTAAAATTCATATAAAACAGCTGAAAATAAGAATTACGTACCAATATAATATGTGTACACTTCTATATCAACATCATTATCTTCTGGATTTATGGTCGTGAGCTGATAGACCTCAACTTATTTTAGCTCATGAGCAACTCACGGGCTGGCTCGACGTAACTCATTAAAATAGCGAGCTACTCCCTCCGTCCCAGAATATCTGTTGTTCTCGCTGCCCGAGAAACAACTTTAACAAAATATATATTAAAAATATTATTATTTATGATACATAATTAGCATCATTGGAAAGATCTTTAAATCTAGTTTTTTAACAAATTTATTTGAAGACACAAATGTTGTACATACTTTATATAAATTGAGTTAAAGTCGTGGCACGGACACCGAAAACGACAGATAAATTGAGACAGAGGGAGTAGGCTTTTAGTTCTATCCCATGAAAAAAGTTAAAACGATCCGATCTGACTCGGCCACAAGTCAGCCCCGGCAAATCTCTGCAAATTGGCGAGTGGAGCCACAAGTCAGCCCCGGCAAATCTCTGCAAATTGGCGAGTGGAGCGGCCAGCTAACTCCGAGCCGGTGAGTGGGCGCTAGACAGCGCGAAAGAAAAGCCGTCGAAAGGCAGGGCAGCTGTGCAAGGCCACAGAGGTCAGGTATGTGTGTTGTACTACCCGGCCCTGAGTCCCTGACGACGTACGAATGTGCGTGCAGTGGCAGGTATGCTGCTCACGACGACGACTACGTACAGTAGCAATGACGGACGCGACCGCAGTTCGTGTGACACAAAGTCCATGATTATACTGTTTGCTTCGTCGTAATCGATCGTGGAATATTTATCGGTGGTTAGTTTGATGTAAGAGAAAAATACTGTTCCAGTTTATAATCTACGATCATATAAGGGCAAGCGAACAAGCTAAATGTTGGTGGCACCATGCATGTTCAGGGCTGTCTCTTGTTGCCGCGAAAAAATAAATTCTACTGTTAACATCTGTCTTTTTATATATACTAGCAAATATACACATGTGACACGCACGTGTTTATCGAAAACATCTTTGCACAATAAATATTACGTAGAAAGACTAAATCATTAGCTTATTCAAACTCCATGAATATACGTTCCTTACTTGTTAAAGCATATATCAGTAAAGACGACAATGAAATCAATAGTGTCCAGGAGCTTAATTAGGATAAAAATATGTGTCTACATACATGAGCAAAGAACCCTAACCAATTAGCAATACTACGAAGTTTGGATAAGAATAGAAAAGAAAATACCTAACCTTCACCAAGTCGTGCTTTATTAATTTGACGAAGCGAATGATCGAGAGCAGGCATATGCACGCATAGACGCGAGCGACCAGTTGGTTGTAGCCTTGTCATAGGCCCTAAGTTCGTTGTTGTACACAGTATCATCATCAGTGCTGGACCTAGGATTTAATTTAAGGATATATTTGCACTCTGGTTCAACGTTTAAACACTGCATAATATGATAAGTCTTAAATTAAGATTAAGTTTGAAACTTCCATATAACAACTTGAACAATTTCACAAATAAAATACATGTACCAAGATTCAAGAAGCCACAACGCTCTTCATAAACAATTGTGACGAGAGATAATAGAAATTAGAACGTACTCCTAGATGATACTGCATGTCCAAATGTGATCTGAGGGACGGAGGGGATTAGGGCCGGGCGGCCGGCAACACCGTCTTTTTCGGGCCTGTTTAGATTGTGCCTCCCAGCCAGCTCGGCAAGGCTCCCAGGCAATCGATTTCGGACTGGTACCTGGTGCTGCGACGAATCGGCCCACCGCCTGATCCGCACGACCTTCGTCGTCCTGCTGGGCTGCTTCGAGGAGGCCTTTTTTATGAAAAAAAAAGAAAAAGAAAAAGGAAAGCGGCCTGTTGTTAGTAAGCCCGCCCTGCCGAGGGGAACCGATTCAACACACCACCGCTCCGACCCGTTGTTTCAGGTCTAGTTAGATGTTGTTGGTCTTGAAGCTGTTTCTAATAGGCTGGTGGGCTTTTCTTCTTCCTTTGAGGAACGGGCCATTACTTGTTGCGCCAGAATTCAGCCCAAATGCGACGTTTTTCAGTCCAACGTTTCTCAAAAAATGTTCCTCTAGTCTTTGTTTCGTGATTTTTTTTTATTTATTTTAGGGAATATTCTCTTCTTTTTGGTTGGAAAAAAAAAAGAAGGTTTGAGGTCTTTAGAATCGACTCGCAGTAGCATGGGCATTCACATCTTTCTGCTGCCATTTTTTCATTGGCAATTCAGCACGTTGATCACGCGCGCGGAGTTGTACTACTATGCGTCGTGCTGCATCATCTGGTCGCTAGTAAAAGATATCCCAACGTGCCATCTCTCTGTTGACTACGTGCGGTCCAAATGATCAGGTCAGACGGGACTGAAACTTCAGTAGTCTTCATATATCTTCAGTTTAACCGTATTTTTTTTTCTTTAACAGAGCTGGCAGGTGCGCTGCCTTTTCATTAAGCAGCAGAGCATATTCTGTATATCTACGGGTAAGAAAAGTTCAATTTAACCATGGTGCCACGTACGAGCAGTTGCAACCAGTTTGGGTGTTCTTTCTCGATGAAATACAAATTATGGCCACATGTGAGAGCAACTCGAGTCTATACCGATCCGGCATCAGCCTCTCCACCACAAATGCATTGCACGGGCACGGCACTCGTAACATGACATATATATGGGCATGTCGGGATCCACAAAACTAAAGTTGTCTAAATTTAGCGGTTAGGGATCCAAACGACTCATCTAAAAGACCAGCTAAGCTTTAGCTGAGTTTATCTGTTTCAACCTAACTAACTAAAGTTTAACTTAGACTATTAGTCGGAGGATCCACAAACACCTCAGCTAAAGTTTAGCTGGGAGAACCTTTTAGCTAGCTAAAGTTTAGCTTCGAAACTTTAGTTGAGTGGATCTAAACAAGACCATATTCCGTTGAAATCGCTGTAGCTTCAGAACCTGGTTGGTGAAGTTCAATTACATATATAATGCTACAGTACAACACAGCACCCATTGCCATTTTATGGATTGCACCAAAGATGTGGTTTGCATTTAATATTTTGCCATGTATATAAGCTTTGGCAGTTGGTTGGTGTACGTACGTCGTTCTCGTTGGCGCCAAGTCCTGCATTATTCGTTGGCTCGCATTGCCGCTATGGCACGCTAGGTGGACGATCCTGCCGGCGGCCCGGCCACGTCCGTTCCACGACAACGATCCATACCAGATGAGATGGCCGGTACCGGTTCTCCTACTACGCGATCCATATGTATCTACACATCAATCCATCATGGAAACTACTAAGATACTGTGACATGGAAATGCAGGAAAATGGTGCAGAAACGCGTCATCCAGTTGACAAAGCTAAGCTGCCTCTATCACACACCAATGATGAGCCATCAAAATCCCCTCTCTTTTTTTCCTTTTCTGGCTCTTTTCAAAAAGCAAACTGACCGCCATTGCTTGGCTCTGACAAAGATTCGCAGATTAACAACCCGGCGCAGCCATTCAAGTGCTTAATCTATTTCTCGCATAGTACATGCGGGTACCCCAAAAGGCAGGATTAATAAGTTAAGTGATCATGAGGAGAAGAATACAAAGCGATCAAACAGCACCTACCATATCTAGTCAAAAGTGGTTGGTTTGCAGCAGCTGCTAGCTAGGTGCGTGCAGCAGCCTTCTTATTTGGCTTCTAGGGCTGTGGGCTGATAAGATCAACGGAGTCATGGGAAGTTTGTTGGCTCTGCATTAACTTACGACCCTGTCTGATACTACTTACTCTGATGACGCACTCTCTTCAGAATTATTAAAATAAAAAAAATGCTAGCCGTCCTACTCATCTTCAGCTACTACCACTGTTCTCTTCTGTCCAGCATTCTGTCTCGTCCACTGGTTATTCGCTAGCAGCAATTGTTAATTTCTCCAGCACACCAGAATGTCTCAGCTGGAGACCAAAACTACCGAGGTGTTCTGATCAGTGTTAGGCCAGTGGTAGACTGACTTGGTTGCCAAGTCTCAGAAAACACGCGACGCTGTCGGCGGCTGGCGACTATATACTAACAAGTGAGGATTAATTACCGCGAGTGATTAAGCAAATTAAAAGCTGGATTGGAGTAATGAAGTGTACCGGCTCTCAGGCTCTGGTTAGGTTGTGTGCGAGGTGCGTTCGTCATGCTGCGCATTTACAAATAAATCCATCCCGGCCCAAAAAGGGGATTAGCAGCGACTAATCGCAATATATTGCCAACTTCGACTGGCCTATATACAACACGTACCTGCCCCTAACTTGATTAAGAACTCCTAGTAGAGATTTTTAAGCTCGCTAATTAAGATTATCGTCCCGGAGACGGTCAGCATGACCCTGGAATAGGGCCGGCGTCGCTTGCTTGCACTGCATGCTACCGCGGCCGCTTTTTCTGGATTTGTTTGGGTTTTTTTCCCCACTTCTGAAGAACAGGAAAGAGCTTTGCCAATAATCATTGAAATAGTTTAGACATGTTTGAGCCTCATCAATTGCAAGTACTACAATGGAAATGCATGGGTCCTTCTTCAGGCTGAATTTAGTTTGGAGACAGTTTAGATTACCACATTGTTTATGACTCTGATGTATATGAATGTACTGTGGGTGTAAGCCTGCTGCTGTGGCCTGGTGACGTGCAGGGAAGCAGCAAAGGCGGGAGCGCAGGCATTTGAATCCAAGTGCCGGAGCGCAGGAGCAGTTGCTGTGGAGTCTGGTGACCGCGCCCACGACGCGGCAGTTGCATTGATAACCCTTTGTATCTTGTTTTTTTTTTAATTTCCTGTGTGCATCACCGTGTGTTTAGGCTATTGGTATAAATAGCTGGGTGTTAGGAGAGCGCATTAGCACATTATAACTGAACTCGTCACATTTGTGCTATCATCGCATATCCGTGGAAAACAGCACTGCCATCTGACAGTTGTTCGCGTTCATCAGCATTCTTGTGCGTTCTTGTTCTTAGGCTAGCCAATTCTATCTATAGCGTTGTGATCGTAACCCCTGGTTCCAACATTTGGTATCAGAGCCTTAATCACGCACTGATCATCACCTGATCCACGCCATGGGTGACCGGAGTGGTGGCGCAGGCGGCGGCGGTGATAGGATCACGTATCCGTCACTCATCGCGACCAACTACACTAGTTGGAGCATTCGCGTCCGGGCGATCATGGAGGACCAGGGGGTGTGGGAGATCATGGAGCCATCGGGGGAGTCATCGGAGCAGGGCGCGACTGCAGTAGCGGCGGCGAGGGCGAAGGACAAGAAGGCTCGGGCGCACTTGCTTCAGTGCTTGCCCAGATGATCTTCTGATGAAAATCACGGCGAAGAAGACTGGGAAGGAGGTCTGGGACTCGTTGAAGGCGAGGAGCGTGTCAGGGAGGCGCGGTTGCAGACACTGAAGAGTGAATTCGACGCCATGAAGATGAAGGAGGAGGACACAATCAGTACGCCGGGGCGGTTGACGAGGATGTCAGTCCGGTATGGCAACCTTGGTGGATCGCTCAATGATGCAGCACTTGTGAAGAAGATGTTTGACACAGTGCCAGAGCGGTTCATCAATGTGGTGGCGGGGATCGAGCAGTTATATGATCTCAAGAAGCTGGCGTTCGAGGAGGTGGTAGGCCGGTTGAAGGCGTATGAAGAGTGCACCAGGCGGGGAGTGGGTGACGCGGCGAAGTTTGACACCGGTCAGGTGTTGCTGACGTAGGCTGAGTGGGAGGCTCAGCAGAAGCAGGCGACTGGGGAAGCATCCGGGAAGAACCATTCACAGGATGGCGGTGGCCGTGGACGGTGTTGTGGACGAGGTGGTGGTAGCGGTGGCCGCGGCAATCATGGAGATGCTAGAAAGGATGGAGCGGGGAAGCGTGACAAAAGTCACATCATGTGATTCAAGTGTCATCTCTATGGGCACTATGCCAACAGGTGCCCTGGTGAGAAGAAGAAGGAAGAAGAGGCGCACCATGTCAAGACGGTGGAGTATGAGCCTACAGTGCTGCTCGCTCAAACGGTGGAACCGGAATAGCTTAAGCACCTGTTGTCAGAAAAGGTTCAAGAGGAGTTGCTTCTGAATGAGGTGCATCTAGATACTGAATTGCTCTTCACTAGTGATGGGGAGTCATGTGGTGAATTGTGGTACTTGGATAATGGAGCCAGTAATCATATGACAGGTGATCATCAGAAATTCAGAGACTTAAACACCACTATTGGTGGCAAGGTACGTTTTGGAGATGGTTTTGTAGTAGAAATTCATGGTAGAGGTTTCATTTTGTTTCAAGGCATTTCTGGAGATCAGTGGATATAGTTTGATGTCTTTTATTTCATTCCAAAACTTAAGAGTAATCTAATTAGTTTGGGGCAGTTGACTAAAATTGGGCATAGAATAGTAATGGATGATGACCTGATAGAAGTGACCGAGAAAAGCACAATGAGAATGATAATGAGAGTTCAAAGAACTTGGAACATACTGTATAAGATTGAGCTGAAAATAGTAGAACCAGTGTGTCTTTTAGCCAATGTGAATGATGAGTCATGGCTGTGGCATGGTAGGCTTGGCCATATCAATTTTCAGTCAATCAGAATGTTAGTAGAAAAGGAGATGGCAGGGGGGTTAGCTCTGATTGAGCACCCAGATCAAGTTTGTCATTCTTGTTTAGCAGCAAAGCAAACAAGAAAATCATTTCCACAATGTGCTAGGTGGAGGGCAGATGAGCCTTTAGAGTTGATACATGTTGATCTGTGTGGACCTATTACACCTGAAATAGTTGGTGGAAACAATTATTTTATGCTGTTAGTTGATGATTGTACTAGATGGATGACTGTCTCAATTCTGAAAACAAAAGACCAAGCTTGTACTGCATTTGTCAGGTTTAAGGCAGAGGCTGAGAATAGTTTGGGTCACAAGATTAAGATGGTGAGATCTGATAGAGGTGGTGAGTTTTTAGCAACAGCTTTTAGGGATGTATGTGAGAAGGCTGGCATCAAAAGGCAGTTCACTGCACCCTACTCACCACAGCAAAATGGTGTTGTTGAGAGAAGAAATAGGACTATCATGGAGATGGCTAGATCATTACTAAAATTCATGAGTGTACCAGGATGTTTATGGGGAGAAGCAGTGAGACACTCGGTGTACTTGGTGAACAGGTTACCAACAAAAGCTATGGGGAGTAGAACTCCATTTGAGGGCTGGTGTGGTAGAAACCTCAGTTGGGACATTTGAAAGTGTTTGGGTGTAGAGCAAATGTTAGGCCAGCAGTGCCACATTTAAAGAAGCTAGATGATAGAAGTGTTGCCATGGTTTATTTTGGTGTTGAGGGAAGCAAAGCACATAGGTTATATGATCCACAAACCAGAAAGATTGTGGTCAGCAGGGATGTCATTTTTGAGGAAGCAAAAGCATGTAAGTGGAATTCAGAGTTTGGTGAAAACTCAGAATTTGTAGTTGAGGACAATGGAGTGAATGTAACTCAACTATGGAATGGTGGTGTCACTGGTGGTGATAATCATGATGATCATCATTCAGGAGATGTGGGGAAAACATGTAGTGAGAATCAACCCACAGGAGAAGCAGTTGGCTCAGACAATGAAGGGACAGGCTCACAGTCAGGTACTATTTTCATGGTCAGACAATAGAAGCAGAAGCTTCAGAAATTGCAGGAGCAGGCTTGGATCAAGGTGGTATGGACCTAGATGATTCAAGTGACTATGATGAAGGGCCAGTGAGGTTTAGAAATCTCAATGAGGTGTATCAAGATACTGTGGAAGTGGAGTGTGAATGCACTGTTAGCAGTGATGGAGGAGCCAACCAGCTATCTATAGAGATTGGATAGCAACTATGGAGAGTGAAATTCAATCCATCAATAAGAACAGGACATGGGAGTTGGTAAAATTGCCAGTTGGTCACAAACCCATTGGGTTGAAGTGGGTTTTCATGTTAAAAAGGAATGCAGAAGGAGAAGTGGTGAAGCACAATGCCAAATTAGTTGCCAAAGGATATGTACAGAAGCAAGGCATTGATTTTAAGGAAGTGTTTGCTCCAGTAGCAAGACTTGACACTGTGAGATTAATCTTGGCAATTGCAGCCAATAGAGGTTGGGAGGTGCATCACCTTGATGTCAAAACTTCATTTCTAAATGGAGAACTTGCTGAAAATGTATGTGTTACAACCAGAAGGTTTTGTGAAGAAAGGAAGAGAGCATATGGTGCTTAAATTGAACAAGGCTCTGTATGGGTTGAAACAAGCTCCTAGAGCTTGGAATTTGAAGCTAGACAGTACTCTGAAGAAACTTGGGTTTAGAAAATATGTGACTAAGCCAGCTGTTTACATCAGAGGTGTTGGACTGTCAGCTGTGATGCTTGGTGTTTATGTGGATGATTTGATAGTGACTGGTGGTGAACCAGCAGAAATTATGGCTTTCAAGAAGTAGATGACTTCAGTGTTTGAGATGAGTGACTTGAGATTACTATCATTCTATCTGGGAATTGAAGTTGAGCAACAGAAAGACTACATTGCTATCAAACAAACTAGTTATGCCAAGAAAGTGCTAAGTCAATTTGGGATGTCTGACTGCAATGCTACCAAGTGTCCAATGGACCTAGGTGAGAAGCTTGATGCAGATAAACAGGGGGAGAGAATTGATGCTACTGAGTACAGGAGGATTATTCGTTGTCTTAGGTATTTGTTACATACCAGGCTAGATCTCTCTTTTGCTGTGGGTATGGCTAGTAGATTCATGGAAAAGCCTACTGTTAAGCATCTGAAAGCAGTAAAAGCAGATCATGAGATACTTGAAGGGCACTTTGAATTTTGGGTTGGTTTATACCCAAGAGAGAAAAGAAGAGTTGTTGGTGGGATACATTGATAGTGATGTTGGTGGTGATCTTGTGGGAAGGAGCACTGGTGGGATGGCTTTCTATCTGAATGAGAGCTTGGTGACCTGGAGTTCCCACAAGGAGAAGACATTGGCACTGTCATCTTGTGAAGCTGAATTCATGGCGGTTACTGCTGCAGCTAAGCAAGCTCTATGGCTCAGAAACCTGTTGGGTGAGATCACAGCCACTTTGCCAAAGACAGTGATTTTGTATGTTGACAACAACTCGGCAATTGCTCTGATGAAAAATCCAGTGTTTCATGGACACAGTAAGCATATTGATATCAAGTATCACTTTATCAAGGAGTGTGTTGAGCATGGGCAAATTGTTGTCAAGAGGGTTAGCACCCTAGATCAGAAGGCAGACTCACTAACAAAGCCTCTGCTGGCAGTGAAGCTGGAGATGATGAGGCATTTGCTCGGTGTTCGAGAGCTTGAGGTGCATCAGGCTTGAGGGGGAGATTATTAGTGTAAGCCTGCTGCCGTGGCCTGGTGACGTGGAGGGAAGCAGCAAAGGCAGGAGCGCAGGCATTTGAATCCAAGTGCGGGAGCGCAGGAGCAGTTGCTGTGGAGTCTGGTGACCGCGCTCGCGACGCGACGCGCTGTAGGCAGTTGCATTGATAACCCATTGTATCTTGTTTTTTTTTTCATTTTCTGTGTGCGTCACAGTGTGTTTAGGCTATTGGTATAAATAGTTGGGTGTTAGGAGAGCGCATTAGCGCATTGTAACTGAACTCATCACATTTGTACTGTCATCGCATATCCGTGGAAAACAACACTGCCATCTGACAGTTGTTCGCGTTCATCAGTGTTCTTGCGCGTTCTTGTTCTTAGGCTAGTCAATTCGATCTATAGAGCTGTGATTGTGATCCCTGGTTCCAACACGTACGCTGAAGCAAAAGTGTGGAGACGGCGGGCTCCAAAACTTGAGAAGCAAGCAGAAGATCTGACTGAATTCCCAGAACCTGTTTTTTTGGTCGTAAGGCAATATATATATATATATATATATATATATATATATATATATATATATATATATATATGTCCTTAGTTATTAATTCCCTTGATGTGTTGACTGTACATGCTGTTTTGCTTATGCTTGAAGAGAACTCTTTGCAATCATGCAGAACACTGTGCATGAATGCATGTACCTCTTGACCTTCAATTCTACTGTTCATATCATGCAGCAGTCCTTGAGTTTGTTGTACACTATATCATGACTAGTCCAGTCCGTTGAAACTCATGCTTCTCTAACTCGATCGGTTGTGAAAGTGAAGGTGCCCAACCATGCATATATGCGGTACAGTTGGTGTCAGACAACCTAAGGAATCGGTTCAAGTGTCTAATAAGCACAGCACCAGCACCCAAAAGAGTGAATGAATGAACAAACAAGAAGACGCTGAGCAAATTACGCGCGCAAAATTCGACCATTATATTGCCCGGTAAATGTCTGCCCGCAAAATGATAGGGTTTAGTATAGTCTATAGGGTACCAGTTTTAAACCCAAACAGAAGAAAACGAAATTTAAAGAAACACCTAGCCCATGCCCATCTACTGAACTCCGGGGAACACTGACAAAACCTGCTTCCTACTCCCACAATTAACCCTGCTGACAGATTGCAAAGTAGCAGGAAAAAATGGCGGGTGCTGGCGTGTCAGATGACCTCACGACGACGTTCCCCGTAAACTAATCTCACAGTCATCATACCGTCGCTAGAGACTAGCTGATGCATGCAGTGCATGAAAGCGTCCAAGACAGGCTGAGTTGGCGCTAGCTAGCTTGGCGCCTTGGCCACTCCCCGTTTGATTATGTGTGGCCTGTTTTTGTCATATGGGAACTGAGGGGGCCCGGCCTGTTTAACGGGTCGATAGGAATACTGACAATACTCTATTTTGCAAGCAACTACGAGACATGGAGATGTTGCCCGTCGACATGGACATGGACATGGACATGGACAGGACGTACGGGCATCACGGGTTGGCGCTCCCGTGACTCGTGGGCTCCTGTCTGCCTTGTCAGCAGGCTATAAAGCAAGCAGGCGCCCAGCTAAACCCTGGTACTTCCATTATTAATAATCAGCTTTGGAAACTAGTATTAGACAAGTAGTAGTATTACATTACTTTACATGCTGCTACGAGACAGGCGTACGTGCCTACTAGTGCACGGTCGATATCAATGCAAGACGTAGTGTTTATTCTACTGCATGCATCAATCGGCACTAGTGGTCTTATAATTTGATAGTAGTCATCTATTAGACGGTACGTACGTCTAATGCTTTTTTTTTTGAGAGACGATCACCATGCAATACCTACAACTGTCGTCGTTTTATTAAGTTGTCTTGCAGTTACATCTAAGAGATCCTTGATTCGTACCACATGCATGGAAAATGAGCTGGTGTTTGTGGTTGCATACTTTCATGGCACAACAGTAACGACAACTACTCGTGAATGGAAGCTTCACACGCACACCTGGGGTGCTAGAGCTTGGAAAATATTGTGAACCACAAGCACAACATGCATGTGTCGGCCCCATTATACGGTGGTGAAACATGCATGCCTGCCTACCGAAAGCATGAATAAGCCTTTTTCGAGTCTGTGGTAACCGATCGAACCACTCATCACCGAAAGAAACAGGTAACGCATATATAGACGCCGCCGTGTTCTCACCAGCAATCTCATTTCAAACCTGAAAACAATGCTTCCGCCGCCGATCCCTGAAAAAGCGCGCGGGAGAGCGTCGTCGTCGACAAGGATGAGATGAGATGAGATGAGACCGGCTGGCCAGCCGGGCAATCTCGCTCTCTCCTCTCCGTTTAGATTTGCACAAGTCAGACGACCTGATCGATGATACTACTACGGCGGTCAGCGCACCACCGGCAGGGATGGCGCGCGTCGCTGTTCAGTTTAGTACTGTTCAGCGTGTACGTTGCAATGCCAACCAACAAGTTGAAGTAGTGGCCATGGTGCGTCTGCACCGGCAAAATCCCCTGAAATCATGCGCCAGCATGCTACAAATCCGGCTGTGTGCTCGCACTCTTTTTCCTCCACTTAATTTATCCAAACTTTTCTTTGACCATGCAACTAGCGCCAGCTATATATATGGTACGTTTTTATTATTATTTTTGTTTCTGTATGTATGGTTTTCGATTTGCTACTAATACTAATGTTGATAACGCCATGCATGTTTTCTTCATCATGATTGATTGTGATAATAAAGGATGATATGGGCCGTGTTGTAGTAGTCGGGTGCCCAATCCCGATCTTCATTCTCGTTTCTAGAAGGTCGTCACTTGTTTGTGAGAACAAAAAAAGGTGAAATCGGGGCCCCAAGGCCTGAAAGCACAAAAGTAAAAGTTGAAAAGAAAAGGGAAAATAAAAGACATGACACAGCAACAAAAATTGGTGATTTCATATATGTATGTACACACGAGTCTACGGCATAACGTTCAGACCTCTCGCTAGTACATACGCAAAGATCGACCACCGTTACCACCAATTTGCCTACACTTTTTTTTTAAATAACAATAAAAATGGATGTTAGTATCTGCCTACAAAACTTAACCCTGATGGTGGACGCTCTCGTTTGGAAAATTACAGTTACCGACTGCTTCCAAGAAGTTGGGGGTAAAGTTACCGATTTTTCAGGCCTAAAGTGGTTTCTGGTGCGAAATAAATAGGTTGGTGAGATGCATGCACAGTGGATAGAGGGGTTGGATTAGCATGTACCAAATCGCTAGTAAAACTAATCTATCACTCACATGCGCCATGGATCATGCATTACCCTTGACACGGTCATGCATGAACTAACTAACTGTTGGCTAATGGCTGGTAAACCGTACGACCGGCCGGTCTCAATTCTGCGTGGTAGGTGCATATACCAAATGGGAGGTCAGCTAGCTACTAGTCGCCTAGTACTACTGTTACGGGCTAAATTTGCGACCAACTTGGAACTTTCTCAGAACAACTATTTTCATTTACCTAGGGTTTTAAACTTGTATAAGTAAGATTAGCTAAAGAAAAACGTGTAATGAGTAATACAGACCGACACAAGCTGAGCATTACGTGCTATACGAAGTTTGAATTATCTACGTGCTGAACTGGATGTGATCAAGTTTCAAAAAGAAAATAAAAAAAAGGATTTGATGATCAAATTGAATCTGCAAGTTGTAGCTGAACTGTCGCATAATTTTATTGAAGAAAACGTTGTCTTCTCTCTGTTTTGCGGAACTTAAACACGACGCTTTTTCGGAGGCCCTTGAGCACATCTTATGATTTATTATTTCGTTTCGAGCACATCTCCAAGAGGCCACAAATCACAATCACACCATCACACCATCACACACAAGAGATGTGTTTGAACCAGAAGTCCAGAACACAGTAATCCTCAGACATCGATGATCTGACTATCAGCCGAAGACCTGAACCAAAGAACACGGAGAAAATGAAGACACTCAACCTAAAAACTGTCCCAGAATTATTCCTGACATCTGCAGAGAGTAGTAAACATCATCTTCATCAATCTTAGTTGCGTAGTTAACTGGTCAAGAAATCCTATTTATCTTGCTGAAAACCTGGAGGAAGAAATGGTCGGACCTCAGGATCGGACCAGTTGTAGGCAACCAAGACTGACCACTCACACGCGCCTACCAACAAACCAAGATACGCGCGGGAGAACTGGGTATTTGTGAGGAAATTTGCTTCGCTTCGGTTTGACCCACTATATTTTTTTACTTTCTTCGGGCATGTTTGGATCGTCTAATCCTTTTATTAGTTGTATAATAGATGGAGAGACAATTTATACAGTAGCTCTTCATTAGCTGGCCGGTGGTAGGATGATCAAGCTAAATTAAAAAAAAAATGGATAACTGCAGGTTCGGCTGTTGGGATCAGGCGATCAGCTATAGCTATTTTTTACTCCAGCTCATGCAAACAAAGGCTTCATTTTTTTGCTACTAGAAGCTACAACGACCCAAATATGAACCACAGTTGCAGCTAGCAATGCATGATCGACGGTACTATAGTGGACGATATTTATACAAAAAAAAAAGAGCAAACATTTGCGAATACCTCGTGCAGGCAATCCAAATTTGATTTTACCCTCCTTTAACGTCATTTCTTACGAATATAAGTAGTACTAGTCTCCTACAACTAAAAATGACAAAGCGTGGACACTTTTTAGTGCGACATTTCACCGTGTGTCCATGGTCCTGCCTCCTGTGATCCCACACTCCACGCTCCTTCCGTTGCTGTGATTCAGCCTCAAACCTCGCTCCCATGATTCATCTGCACGGCTACGCATCCACCGCACCCCATCGTCGCCCTCACCGCACCGCCACCGCACGCGCCCGCCCGGCTCCCGCGCCCGCTCGCAGCTGGCCGCGCCGCCGCCGCCCGCGCCCTCGTTGACAGGGGGAGGAGATGGCGGCAGAGCCAGGGGTGGGAGGGCAGGGCGGCAGGGGCATGAACGCCGCGCTCCAACGACATCGATGGCGGCACCACCACCACCAGTTATGTAACTTCCTCTCCTTGCATTCTCCACTTGCATCTGCATCTCCTGTGGCTAGCTATGATTCTCTCATCTATTTGTCTCCCCTAAATTTATGTTCTCCTGTTTTCCCCAAATCGGCAAACCCTATCCATAGAGGTGGCCGCCTAGGCGGCTGCTGGGCTACGAACTCCAGCAATGATGGCGCGTCGGCGTGTTAACATGAGGCTACGGCGGGCGACGGACCGGCGGTTGCATGGGGCAGAGGCAAGGCGGACATGGTCGACGGCCACACGAGGCTGCGACTTGCGACCGCAAGCATCCGTGCCCAAGGGCGCAACACGCCAGCACTGCAAGCCGCACCCGCATGGATTGTTCCAGTGTCATAGCGCGCCTGTGCAGGGCCACTGGGGAATGCCGTCCGGTGGCCTTCTGGAGGCCAGCGGCAAGCTGTCGACATGCTTGGCAGCTGGCCAGCGGCACCAAGGGGCGGGGACGCGAGGGCCGATTGGAACAACATATGGAGCGTGAATTCAAGTGGTAAGTTAACATTTGATCATCGTAGGTGAGTAGCTCCAGCGAGCGGGGTATATGCAGATCTAGAGAATATGTATTATGAATGTGTTTAACTTAGAGTTTAGAAAATTCTGACATTCTAGAGACAAACAATTTTCCATGCCAGCAAGCCATAGATATATTGTTTGTAGGTTGGAGGAAAAAATATAAAGGAAGGGAAAAAAGGTTATAGGTTTATGGGAAACCGTTAATTATTTGCACATTTAGGACTTCTATTGTGAGAGAAGAGTCTAAGAATCAACTAGATGCAATATTTATGTGTACAAACCATGCCATCACCATGCCAATCAAAAAGTACACCCACGATGTTCCCTCTTGGCCCCTGTTCTTGGATCTGATTAATTAACAACGGAATTAACCTGAAATTTTTTCTGCAGATCCTTACCCTGTGGTACAAGGTCCCTAGGATTCTCCTTGGTTCCACACACTACTCCACGGGTTGGTTGACATATGGTCTATTGGCTCAATTTTTGGTAAGATTTCTATTAACTCCGACATCACTTTTCAATGTGTGAACTGCTTCATAACTCACACCGACATATATAGATATTCTAACCTGGTGTAAATTGCAGATGAGTTGGTCACTAACCAACCACTTTTTCCTGGTGACTCCGAGTTACAGTTGCAGCAGTTGCTCCACATCTTCAAGTAATATTCACAGTGCCTTTAGTTTATTTTTTTATCCTATCTGATACTAACAATGATATTCTGATACTGACATGAGCACCCGAATGACTATCTGGGATTATTTTGTTCTCGTTGCTGTAATTTAGTTTAATTTGCTGCTCAATTGCGCACCAGTAATGATCATACATGTTCCGTGCATGCACTGCCTGCTCTCTTTGCCTGTCTAGTGCTTATCACAAAAGTAAAATGGTTTGTTTATTGCCTGTTTCAAACAAATTTCAGATTAGAAGAGAGCAGGTGGCAACAAACCTGTCTACACATCCTGCTGGGAACTCAACCTTCAACCTGTTATGTGTGACCATCTATCAACAACTCCACCGATTGATAACATAGTCAGGTACTTGAGTTGGACACTGCTCTTGGTGGTCTAGCGAGGCGCAAATTCGCGCATGACGGCGGTGTTGTGCGATGGTGTACGGGATGTTCTGGGGCAGAACGCGATGGTCTGGTTCGCATCGTTCAGATGTGCAGCCGGTGTGCCTCTTGTCCTGGTTCTGTACTTCACGCTCAAGATGTTGTAGATCCAAGATCCAACCAGACAAGTACATTGCCATCGAGTTCATCAAGAATCACTAGAGGTACACTCGGCTCCCCTCCCCTCTATTTTTGTAGGGAAATTTGTTCCTTCCCTTTTTTTTGTAGTGTTTTCCCAACTAGAACAATTCAGCAAACCCTTGTCTTCTTTTAGTTGACAAATTGATATTGGTGTTCTGTGTTTTCTTGCAGATATGTTTGTGTTTTTGAGGCCTTCTATCGGTACCTTACAAGCACCATTCCTGACATCCACTCGCTTGTTTGCCTTCTCCTAGGGGAGCGCATGAGTTATGTGTGAGACTCACGAAACGAAATAATAAATCAAAAAATGTTTTTTTCTTTCTCATGACTCTGTTCTATGTCCACTCCTGCTCATTTTATTTTGATACGAACCTTTTCCTATGACAATATATTAGGGTTCAATATCTGACATCCCTATTCATGTGTCGCCTCCTACTTGAGCTCACCCTTGTAGAGAACTTGGTGGACAAGAGCACCCACAGCTTGGGTCCTTGTTGTCTGGAGCACTTAGGTTGCTGTTTCTACTTATTGTTTTTCCATACGTATAGGTTGTTTGTATCTTGGTGCTTCTACTTCGTGTTGTATACCTGCTAGGAGGCTGCGGTCAGGAAGATAAACAAGGGAAATAGCAGAAGACGAGTTGGGGAAAGAAAATAAAAAGGAAGGAAAAAGGGTTAGGTGGGAACTGTTAATTCTTTGCAAATTTAGTTCATCTGTTGTGAGAAAAGAAACAACTAGATGCAATGTTTACGTGTACAAACCATGGTAACCCTTGCATTGATTTTCAGATTGTTCGTGAATTACGCTGATTTTTTCAATGAATTTATGGGATTGATTGGTTCGGAATCTCACCATTACTCTGAAACAAAAGTTGTAGATCCCGTTTTTATCTTTCAAAGGTATTGATTTCTCTCAAATTTGATAAATCGGTTAGAAGCACAGGTCAAAAGCAATGTTGATGGTAGACTTGATCATTGGCTTCCAAGGAGGCGCTTAGCTAAAGTGAATTACCAGTTGCGCTTGCTAGACGTTTGACCATATAAAGTTATTCTGGTTACCCATACATGTCTCAAATCGAAACCACTAGAAATGCTCGTGGCGTTGCCGCGTATGGCCAGTGTGTGGGCTATTCGCAGCATTGATGGACCCTTTTTCTATATGAGTTGTTTTGTCGAGTGTAGTAGGATAAATATTTATTTCCAGTAATGCGTGATTATCCCGTAACAACGCACGGGCACACTACCTGTACATTAGACGGTAGTTTCAAATAAATTGCGCCAATGTGCCCCTGCCCCAGGACCCATCAACCTGAATTGTTTTTTTCCGATATGGATTAAGGTAATGTCCGTTAAACTACGAACAAGGTGCAACACTTGACTTGCCCACTTTATGACCTGGTATGAAACTTGACTCGCCCATTTTATTCTTATTGTTACTTGCCAATACTACTCGATCAAAGCATTACTGAACAACCAGGAATAGATGCGCAAACTTTTAATGCATGCACTCGATCGTCTTGAGCTGAATGGGTATATTTTGGTTAAGTGATGATGGTTGGTTGGACAGCATGCCATGTGATATTTTGTTTGTGTTGACCTAATTTAAACCTTTTAAAACCCACCATATACAATGCTTACACATCATGAATAAGCCAGATCCATTTGCAGTTTTCAGTTATATATATGCTACATAACAATTAGTCCATTGCAAAGGTAATGGACGGTGGCATCACTTGTGTGTTGTCCATCTAAGCAAGAAGTAATGGATGTGATGGGACTGGCTGGAGCATAGGCCTGTTCGCTTGTCTGAATTCTGGAGGAATCTGGATGGTTTGGAGGAATGCTGGAGGAATTTGTGAGAGAAAAACATTGTTCCGGATGAAAAAATAAGCGCATCAAGCCAGGTTTAAGGGCACGGTTAAATAAAGAAAATATAGTATAACAATATGTAGGTCCTGCTGGAATATAATACCCCAGCAAAACAAAAGCATGGCATTTTTTTATCACAGTTTGTTTACCAATGTTAATAATGTACAACACAAAAAAAAAGAAATTAATTATAATGATTTTGTAAGAGGCTCGTCGCTCGTATAATAATTCAACTTATAACTCGTATAAATCCTAATATCTATTTATTCACAGGTTGTATGCATGTTTCATATATGATTAGCTTCAGATCTCAATCGATGGCCAGACCGTGCTGATGGCAATATGTTAGCATTGGAGGGGCTGTTGGGACCAAGGGAAGAAGAGGCAACAGCGGAAGTCCGCACGGGGGAAGAGCTACTGAGCTAGGATAGGAGTGGAGTGACAGCGGACACAAGATTAGCATAGTGAAGATAGATGACACGTTGTCCTGGAATGACGGCCGACGGGAGGTAGGGTCAAGTGCTACAAGTGAAGAGATGGAGCCTTGATCGTTGGATCGAGATCCGACGGCTCAGATTTATCGCCAGATGAAGGTTAAGAAAACATGAGCAACATTTCTTTCAGTGCCATCGCCCATCATATCGGCCAAATTCACGGTGACAAAGAAAGACACAATGGAGATTTGTTGACACCAAACTCGATAGAGAGGCCCCCGCCAAGCGCACCGGACAACCTTCCTTTTATAACGTCGTGCTCGCCTCTCTTTCCCTCTCTCACTCCTCCAACCCCCCACGTACTACGCTAACCAGAGCTCCTCGTCGCTAGCAGCAACACCCGAAAGCGCACGCGCGCGCGCGCCCACCTCGCACGCAAAGACAGCAGCAGCCAGCAGGGCAGGTCGAGCGAGGCCGGCGGCCACCGCCCACAGCGCCATGGGCAACGCTCTCGCGGGCAGGCGGCGCGCGGCCAAGGTGATGATGGTGGACGGCGCGACGTTCCGGTACAAGACCCCCGCCGCGGCGGGGGACGCGCTGCGCGACCACCCGGGCCACCAGCTCCTGGAGTCGGAGGAGGTGCGGCGGCTCGGCGTGCGCGCGCGCCCGCTGGACCGCGACGCGCCGCTCAAGCCCGGGAAGCTCTACTTCCTGGTGCAGATCCCGCGCGGCGCCGCCGGTGCCTCTGCCGGCGCGGACGACGAGGACCCGCGCGCGCCGCGCAAGACGTGGTCGGGCGCGCTGCACGTGGGCGCCCGCGAGCGGCTGGAGAGCCTGATGCTGTCCCGGCGCACCGTGTCGGACGTGTCGTCCATCGTGCCGTGCTCGGCCGCGCGCCTCGCCGCCTCCGCCGCGAGTGCGTCGTCGCCGAGGCCCGCCACCATCAAGCCGCCGCCGTCGTCCGTGGAGGTGGGCGCGGACGGCGCGGTGCGGCTGCGCATGCGCCTGCCCAAGGCCGAGGTGGCGCGGCTGATGAAGGAGAGCAAGGACCCCGCGGAGGCCGCCGAGCGGATCATGCAGCTCTGCGTCGCCAGGGACCAGGGCGTCACGACACCGCGTCCAACCGTGGCACCGCCGGCCTCCGCGCTGTCCGGCAGGAACCCGACGCCGCCGGGCTGCTTGAAGAAAGAGGTGAGCATAGCATGCATGGTCAAAAGTTCCATCTCGATCTTCCTGCTCCATCTCCCTTCCTTCCCCTCAATTAGTTACCACAATATTATTTTGCCACTACGCCAGCTGCGTCCTTTCCAACAGTTCTCAAAGCAATACTAGTATGCTGCAACAACTGGGATGTCTCTTGTGCTAACTAACCCACAAAAAAAATAAAAATTGATCGATCAATTAGAAACAACCCAAATCATTATCCGAAGCTAGCTGCGCGAATCGTAAAGCGCGAGCGGTCCCGTGACACTAGGCTGGGGTAGCTAGGACATGGGCAAAACCGCCCAAATGCGCAAAGACGACGGTGCATCGCAATCGCGAAACGTACTTTTGCCACGAAAATCAAAAGAAAGCATGAGTGCTGCTCGTTGGGAAGACGACACTGGAACAGATGGGCAAAAATTTTAGAATCCAGTTCGTGTGATTTTATTTTTTTTAAATCATCAAAAGCCCGGCTCAAAACTGAACATACGAGAAAGGCGCACAGAACCTTAGGATATTTTTGTTTTCTGTGCCCCTCTCTGGAGGAGCGCTCGGTAGTCGGTAGTGTGATCTGAATCCTCTGGGAGTTTGGGTGATCGACGTCCCCACAGGCCACACACATGCACGCGCGCGGGCGGGCGGCCACTTTCCGGTGACGTGTGCTGTGGCCGTGTGGGCGCGGCGCGTCACTTGCGCGCTCCGGCCGGCACGCGCGCGCCCGCAGTGCGCTCGATCCACACCGGCGCCTGGGCCTCACGTGGTGTGCCGCTGCCGCGCCTGTGTGGTGTGGCGCACAGGCACAGCAAGGCCCCAAGGCGGCGACTGGAGTGGACCGAACCTTCCGATGGTTGGTTGATGTGGGGCTAGCTGATTGGCTTGGCTTGGCATACAGCCATACACAGCGCGACAGTGCACAAACCGCAAGCACGCAGACGAAGCGGCGTCTCTCACAGTCACACCTGTGTTATTTTGTAAGCTAGCTACTAGAGTAGAGTCCTCCTAATTATACACTTCACAGCGCACGCATGGTACTTGTCTGGCCAGGCATGAGGCATGTGTGGTCAGAGTTTTAAGGAGCTCCACTCATCATAACCTCTCTTTTTTTTTTCTTCTAAACCCTGTTTTTACAAATCTTCGACAATGGCACCACACTTTCTTATACAACATTTTAAAAAAAAAACTTCATAATCCAAACAGGGCCCCGATTATTTAGCGCATTGTCAGTTACAAAGAAATTATACCATTACATTTGTGTACTTCAATGTATATCCTGAGATCATGGTTATCAATTTAGTAGAATTAATATTTTAAAGGAAAAAATTATACAAAACTATATCACTCAGATCGTGCCTCTTTGATATGAACAGAGGGAGTAGCTCCCTTTGGAACTAAGGTCCTGTTTATTTCCTTTGGCAAAACTTTTGCCCAGTACTTTTAGCCTATGTTTCGGGCAAATGGATCTAAACAGGTGGAGCAAAAGGGGCTAAAGTTTTGCCATTTGCACCTCAAGTGGTGCAAAACTAGGCTAAAAACATTGGGGGTGTGAAGAACATCTTATTTGCACTTTTAGCCCAAACTTTTGCCATGAATTTAAACACGTCAAGCAAGACTAAAGTTTAGCCGTAAAAATTTAGGGGCTAATCTTTTACCACGGCAAATGGAACTCAACAGGGTCTAAATCTAAGAAGCAGGTGAAGCCAGTCTCAATTAACTAACAGTGTCTCCTTTCAGAAGGAAAGGAAAAAAAAGAAATGGCAGTTTGAGATTGGTTTTTGTAGTAGGTGCTCACTTAACCGGTGTGTCCTCTGCCTCTGGCTCAACAAATCCAGCATAGTACACACGCCTGCCAGCCTTTGGATGGCTCAACAAATCAGTAGTTAACTAGCTAGCGGGGCGCGTAGCCAGCCTGCTTTGCTAATGGGTCCACGCCACATGAGGGCGAGCACACGCGTCCGGCTAATCGGCCCGTGCATGTGCCTAAGATTCCGTGTCTATTAGACTTTATGTTACGATTGGTGACGGGTTGACATGGCTCGCAAGGACTACCCCAGCACCCCACCGGTCAGGTGACGTTTCCAGACGTAGGCATACCGTCATCTTCTCCCTTATATATTATACATTGGCATTGCTCAATACATTTTTTTTATATATCTGAATTATAATGAAAAAAAGGGCCCTAAATAGAGTTGGTAGGAGTTATAATGAACCGATTAGTTCCGTCGTCGTCTATTAGTCCTTGCAGCATTTACTACCAGCTGACGTAGCCCCGACAAATTGAAGGACTTATTACAATCATGAACTGCAACTTTGCTTCTTCTTTTTTTTCTTTTCCTGGTAGTAGCTAAAAGAGAGAGAAAGGGAGATCTCGAGTAATAAAGAGTCTATACACAGTGATTAATTTCCTTCGCGACCGCAACGCTTTCTTTTTCAAGGGAAACCGTTGGTTTGTCAAAGGCTTTCCAACGACCCTGCGACTTTACCAAATCCAACGATGCCTTCTATGCATCTGTTTACACATGGCGACCACCAATCTCGATCTCTTAGCGTACTTACTGTTAATCTGATTTCACATTCGTTCTGAATTTTCCGATGGATCCCCTTGTTGCATGCAGAAGCGGACGAGGTTCATGGCAGTTCCAGACGAGATCATCGGATGACGACAATGCGGAAGCCTACCTTGAGATCGAGTACTCTTGTTTTGCCTTGTTTTTGTTTCTCTTGCCCTGCTTGACCTCTTCTTCATCATCATCAGCAAGATGGGTTGTTGGGGTTATTTGGAACATGAGAAGCCGCTCCGATACCTTTGGCTTCCTATCTAATCTCCCCAGCAATTCTCATCCAGTCCTAAGTCTTTTAGGCCGGTCACCATCTACGCACTGTAATCTTCTCTGTTTTCATATGTAAACCTAGCAGTATTATAGTTCTTTAGTAGTTTAGTTAGTATAATTAGGAAAAGAAAGCAAAAAAAGAACATGACGAAGAAAAAAAAAAGGTAGCAATATGTACTGTACTGGTGTGAGACATGCATGGATCATCTGCAGCCACCTTGATCAGATCAGAGGATCAGTGTGAACCAACCACTGAATCATCAGAATGTATATTATATATATATATATAGAACTACTGTTCTACAGCTGGCCATAGAATAACTGATTCTGTGGCCACTTTGAGTTACGATAATTACCATGCTAATTTACGAGATTACAATAACTTCTTACTAAGTGGTTTACTATAACATTATCGTAAATATCACCGTGAGTTGTAGTAACACGAGTATCGTAAATGTATATTCATGTTATCGTAAATTGGTACAAATATTATCGTAAATCAAGGTGGCCACGTACTGTATGTTGTTAGGTTGATCTCCACCATGGCCAATTAGGCCCTTGATCCGCGCCCTGATCGGGGACGCTCAGCCTTTCTACTGGCTGATGGGCCTCGTCGCGCAGCGCCATAAAAGGACGATGGGGGCTGGGGCACAAGACATGAGGTTCACTGTAGCCACCAACGCCCCACCGAAGTTCCTAACCCTAGACCGATCGAGAGGGGCGCTGTAAGTGATGGGAAGCTCCATCACCTTCACCATCGTCATAGCACCACTCTCGTGTTGCTACTACCTTCGACGACCTAGCGGGCCCGTTGTCGGCTACCTCTACTGCCTTAGCGGCCACCATGTTGGCGGCGCCATGGCCGCGACTGCGCTTGGCGACCCAAGTATTCTATCTAAGCTAAGTATTACCCACTGATCTATGCCTAGAAGTACTTTTAGATCCATCAATCAGTCTTTCTACTGGCTGATGGGCCCCCGTCATGCAACGCCATAAAAGGACGCTGGGGGCTGGGGCACAAGACATGAGGTTCACTGTAGCCACCAACGCTCCACCGAAGTTCATAACCCTAGACCGACCGAGAGGGGCGCTGTAAGCGACGAGAAGCTCCATCGCCTTCACCGCCGCCACAACACCGCGCTTGTGGTGTTGCTACCTTCGACGACATGGCGGGCGCATTGTCGGCTACCTCTACTGCCTTAGCGGCCACCATGTTGGCGGCCTCATGGCCGCGACTGCGCTTGGCGACCCAAGTCTTCTATCTAAGCTAAGTATTACCTACTGATCTACACCTAGAAGTACTTTCAGATCCATCAATGGTACCAGAGCCATGGTTACTAGTGGGTAGATCCAGTTTGGGGTAGAAAACATAAACGAAATCAAGAAAGAAGTGATCCAAATCGGATCAAAAACCCCAACCCTAACCCTAACCCTAACAGAGAGGTCGGCGAGGGGAGGGACCTACCCAGGATCTTCCTCACCGCGCGGTGAAAGGTCCTTGTTTGGTTTTGGTAATTGAGTGACAACTTAGGTGGACTAATTATGTTTATGTGAGATACACAGGTGATTAGTCCATAGGTACATGTGTATGAGCAACATATGCCATGGAGGTGAAAATGGCTTGGAGATGTTGCAAAGCTCACACATGTGATGATGAAGGAGCTTATTGCACATGAGACATGACATTGAGTCATGTGATCAAGGTGGAGAAGATCAAGACAAGACTTGGCTTGATGGACCGGTTGCAAGCATGAAGGGCAAGTCGAAGGCTTTGGAGTGATGGACCGCGTGGCGGTGAAGCTTGAGCAAGACTTGGCGTCGATGGACGATAGCAACGGTGAAGAGCAAGTAGAGTCAAGATCGATGAACCAATATGATCACATGATGATATGAAGTGGATCATATCATTGTTGATCATGTTGGTGCATGTGTTGCATCAACATTGGAGGAGATGGAATGGAATGCGCAAGGCAAAGGTATAACCTAGGGCATTTCATTTCACCGGTCATAGGTGTGTAGAGAAGTTTATGACCGGGTTTAGGATAGATGGCCGTACTATCAAGAGGGACAAACTTGTTTGCATATCGGTCATCTAGTGCCACTCGAGTGATCTAACTTTGCATTGTCGCTAGGATCGAGTGGCGTGGCAAGTTGAGTGGCTAACATCCTTTGGGAAATGATTGTGAAAATGCTAACACACATACACACGGTGATGTACACTTGGTGGTGTTGGCACATTTACAAAGGAGGTGGCGCTTTCGGGAAAATGGAATGCCTATTTTCTATTGCGCCGTATGCAAATTCTTGTGGTTAGCGCACTTGAGCAAGGGTGGAGAGAATGGAGAAGATGCTGGCATCAGTCAACTGACCGGACGCTGGATCTGAATGCACCGGACGCTGGCAGGCTACGTCCGGTCGCGCTGACGTACGGTGACGCAGTAGCTGGAGAGTGACCGGACGCTGGCTGCGTCCGATCGCGTTCGACCAGACGCGTTCGGTCATGCTCGGGAGCTTATTGGAAACGACCGGACGCTGAGGGTCCAGCGTCCGATCAGTTGAAGCTGGAGCGTCCGGTCAGGTCAAGTGACCGTTGGAATCGGGACACGTGGTCGTCTGCGAGCGACCGGACGCTGAGGTCCAGCGTCCGGTCAACACGACCGGAGCGTCCGGTCGGCCCGACCGTTGCCCAGTGAAGGGGTAACGGCTAGTTTAGCCCTTGGGGCTATAAATAGAAGTGGCCTTCGGCCATGGCTGGTGTGGAGCACCTCAAGGGACTTAGTGTCCATGCTTGTGAGTGCTTGGGAGCCCTCCATCACACACATACTTGATAGTGATCATTCGATTGTGTGAGTGAGCGATTCTAGTGAGATTGCATTGTGAGGTTGCATCGAGTGGCACTAGGTGATCGAGTTGCAAGCCAGTGGTGCTTGTTACTCTTGGAGGTTGCCACCTCCTAGATGGCTTGGTGGTGGTCTCCGTCGAAGCGCGCAAGAAGCTTGTGCGACGCTCCGGAGAAGTGCTTGTGAGGGGCATTGTGCTCGCCCCGCGGGAGCCGCGAAGAGCAACTCTAGTAAAGCGTGTCATTGAGCTATCCTCACTCAAGGGGTAGGTTCTTGCGGTGCCCGACGTGCGGGCTTAGCGGGTGATGCTAATTAGCCACCGAACCACCAAGTGAGCGGTGGACACAACGGGGACTAGCGTGTTGGCAAACACGTGAACCTCGGGAGAAAAATCATCGTGTCAACCTTGTTCTTCCCGTTGGTTTGCATCCCTATTACACAAGCTTGCAATTACTTTTATACATATTAAGCCTGTGTAGTTGCTCTTGTAATTAGATAGCTTGTGTAGCTTGCTAATTACCTTCTTGCTTGTGTAGCATAGAAGTAGCTCCCTTGCGTGGCTAATTTGGTTTTAGTAACCTTTTTAGTCACATTGCTTAGTTTGTGTAGCTAAGTATTTGCGCTCTCTAATTAGGCATTGGTTGCCTTGTTATTGAGCATTGCTAGTGAGCTTAGTTAGCTTTGTGCTTTTGCTTACTAGCATGTGAAGGAGCTCCCTTGTCGCTTAAAGTACTAGTGGCATAGGTTTGCGTAACCTTACTCCTAGAATTGTTTAGGAGGGCTCTAACTAGCCCGGCACCTTTGTTGCATAATTGTTATCTTTGCAAGGTGCTAGTGAACATATATAGTGGGGTATAGTCTTGGCTAGACCGATAGTTTTAATTCCGCATTTGTATCGGTTAGCCGACGCGATTAAGTTTTAGAAAAGACTATTCACCCCCCTCTAGTCGCCATCTCGACCCTTCAGCCGGCAGTACCGCCGGCGTGTGGGAAGACTACGCACGCTAGAAGAGTGCCGTCGGCTCACTGGCACTCTGTGGCATCGCGTACAAGAGCGCAGGGCGCAAAGAGCACCACCGCAGTGCCGCTTGATGGCGCCACGCGCAGCTCTGGCCTCACGCGTGCACCGGCGAAGGGTGCCACGGTGGCGCCGCCACCTCCAGCGTCGACCTCGGGTACGACGGTTGTGGTGTGCGGCGAAGAGAGGGAAAGCTAGGGTTTAGGGCGAGCAAGGGAACCATCGCCCAGACTACTCGACGGCGGCGCACTCAGCCTAGGGCGAGCGCGCTCACTGCTATTCTTCTTCTTTTGCTCGGCTACGTGTGCGGCGAAGAGAGAGAAGGCGGAGGAAGAAATGGTTAGGGTTTCGAGGAGCAGAGCCGTGTGGGGTCAAGGGCAACGGCGCAAGGTCGTTCGACGGTGGCGCGCTCAGCCTTGGGCGAGCGCGCTCACCGACGAGGGGCCCCGCGGTGGTGCCACCATCTCCGACCACCGAGTTTCTAGAGAGATAAGGGAGAGAGAGTCGGCCACTGCGGCGGTAAGAGAGAGAAGCAGAGGAAGCAAATGAACTAGGGTTTCCACAGGAGGCGACCATGGCGGGTTTTTACCCGGGCGAGACGCGTGGAAAACCATCCGATGCAGATTGACGGCTCGCAGCGCTCGGACCAAATTAGGCCCAGGCGGGTTGGAAGAATCCCGGCCCAGGCCCAGGCTGTGGCCTGGGACGCGGGGGAGCGCAGCGCGAGCAGCCGTCGCAGGCCGTCTTTGCGATGTTGGGCCACGGCAGAGGGCGGCAACGCACTGGGCTGAGCGCACATGCGGACTGGGCCGCGTACAGTTTTCGTCAGGCCGAGCCAAATTAATAGTAAACGCAGAATTTTGTTTTATTATTTTCAGAAGCAATTTTGATGAATTTTGTTAAGTTTTGAATCTTTATCAAAATTTGAATCAACGGGATAATTTTTTCAGAGAGTGGATGAGTAAAATAAAATGCTTATGAAAATTAGATAATGATTTTTTTTTCATGTTTCTGCTGTAAAGTTTAATGTTGATTATCTTCTAATTAAATTCGAACCAACAGGAGAATTTAATTTGAAGAGCAGTTATATTTAGTAAATTATGATTATGTTTATCCTCTAATTAAATTAAAACCAACAGAAAATTTAAATTAGAGGAGTAGTCCATTTTATTTAAGTAAGATTATGGTATTGTCATTTTCTGACCAACGTTGATGATGACAATATTAAAATAAATTTAAGTTTGAAGTTTAAATCTCTAATAAATTTTACACCAACGTGGTCAATTTTTCAGAGAGTAGATAAGGACCAAGAAATGCTCCTGAACTAAAAGAATGTATTTTATTATCAAGTTTCCGCAGCAATGATGTTGATTATCTTCTAATTAAATTCGAACCAACGGGAGAATTTAATTTTGAAGAGTAGTTATATGTATTTCAAGTTGATTTATGAGTTTTATGCATTAATTCTATTTTCTGTCCAACGGTGATGTAGAATTGATGCAGAAGCATCTTGTTTATTTAACCGACGAAATCACTTGGCTGCATGCCAACGGGCTGCACTGCTGGGTTATGTGAATGAAAAGGCTTGAGTCAAGCCAGTTCAGGACTGTTTTTTGTTAGTTTATTATTTTTTGATTAAATTGAAACCAACAGAAAGATTTAATTAGAAAATAAAGTATAAGTGAATGTTTTTGTCGTCGTGACTAAGTTTTGTATAGATTTATCCCGCATGAAGAGAAGTTTTGGCATAGTACTTATGCTAGTCAATCCTGCATGGTGAGAAAAGTTTTGTGATAATTCACATGTTTTGTATCCCGCATAGCGAGAGAAGTTTAGGTAGCTCTTATGCTGTCCTAGTATTGACCGTGGCACAATAGAAATGCATCATCATAGTCAATACTAACTAAAAGATAAGAAAAGATGCAAGCGTGACTTGTAAAAGTACTGCTAATGAAAGATCCCGTTGAGTTCTTGAAGTGAAAAAAGGAAAGTGTACTTCTAAACGGATCAAGAAATAACTTTGTTTATATGACATAATTATGTGAATGAAGTAAGTTATAAGTGTCTCCTCATGCACAGGCTTTCTGAATAGTTCTCGAAATTATTTCGAGCGGGAGAATATTAAGATCAATTAAGAAAAATACTCTTCATTAAGAGTGAGATAAAGATCAATTAAGAAAGATACTCTTTATTAAGAGTGAGATAAAGATTAATTAAGATGAATGCCACTGTTGGAGGAGTACAACGGTCACAACAATGATACCCCTAAGCAGATAAATAGCTAAATTCCTGGACCTTTTAAAGTTTTGATAGGAAGATAGCGTAGTCAGCCTCAAAGATGTTAAGGTGGTGCTTATAGCACCATATAAGGTTTTAACAGATTAAACCCAAAATAAGATATTTGGAGATACACTATCTTTAAAAAAGAAGAAAAGATCTGGAGGAGCATGGTATGTAGAGGTATGTAGAGACGTAAGACTTGAAGAGAAGATGGACTGCGTGCCCACTCTAATGACTCAAGAGCAACAAGTTTCTCAATACCTGTTGATGTTGTATGACTAATACAACACATGTTGTTAGCTCTTCGAAGAAGATGAATAATGTAAACAAGGATCTTATAATATAGGAGCTTGTAAAATCAATTGCCACTTGGCAATGAAGAGCAACAACAGCCCCATATGAAAGTGCCAGTAGCTGAGGCCCCAGGTCTCAAAAAATTAGTAAACTAGTTTTTCTGATAACTTTGAAGTCTATATTAGTAAAGAAATTCAAATGGAGGGTGATCTCACCTCATTTGAAGAAGCCATGAGAAACGTTTACTCGTTTAAATAGTAAGAAGCTATAGAAGTTGAAATGAATTCGATGAATACCAACGATGTTTAGGACTTAGATGAAATTCCTAATGGAGCCAAAATAATAGGCTCTAAATAGGTCTACAAGATAAAATGTGACTCTAAAGGAAATGTAGAAAGATATAAAGCATGACTTTATAGCAAAAGGCTTTACGCAAAGAGGATGAATATATTACGATGAGAGTTTTCTCTCCAGACTCATGCAATGATTCTTTAGAATTAAAATGGTGTTATTGGCACGTTACGATTTAGAGTTACATCAGATAGATGTAAAGACGACATTCCTCAACGGGGATTTGTATGAAAACGTTAACATGGCACAACCCAAAGGTTTTATCATAGAAGAAAAAGAATGTATGGGATGCCGCCTGTAGAAATCCATTTATGGGTTAAAAGTAAGTCTGTAGACAGTGGTATTTGAAGTTGATGAAATGATAAGAAAGCTTGGGTTTTAAAGAAAATAAGAAGGACAATAGCGTTTATGCGAAGTTCAAGAATGGGAAATTCATTTTTCACATCCTATGAATAGATGGCATTCTACTCACTAGTAGTGATGTTAATCCGTCATTGGAGAAGAAGAAGTTTTGTCCTCAAGTTTCAATGTGAATGATCTTGGTGAAGCGTCATTGGTTCTAGGAATCAAAATTCACCGAGATAAAAGAAAGGGGTATTAGAACTATCGCAAAGGCATAATTAGAAAAGATTCTAAAGAAATAAAGTATGCATGCGAGTAAACCTACGCCTGCTCCTATAATCAAGGGTAATAGATTTGGGAACTTTAAATGTTCCAGGAATCGATATGAGATCGATCAAATGAACATAGTTCCATATGCTTCAGTTGTTGGAAGCTTGATGAGTGTACAAGTACAAGTGAGAACTTACCCTGACGTAGTTTACGTATCCGGGATATTTTGGCAGAAGTCCAGTCCAGATATAGATCACTGGAATGAAGTTGAGAATGTCTTGCAATTTTGTAAAGTATCATAGGCCTCATGCTGAGTAAGAAAGAATAAGTACTCTTAAATAATTAAGGGTATAAATGTTAAGTCTTGGCGAGATGTGTAGTGAAATCCACAGTAGTTGCTAAAACTCGTAGTTGTAGTATTATTATGGAAAAACTCCAAAGAAACAGTTGTAGTGTCATTAATGATGCATACCATAGTATAGCTTGACATGAGGCTTAAGGAACAGACAAAAGCAGGTTAAGGGAATTAGTACCCGGATTTAACAATGGTAATAGTTAACTCATAAGACAACAGGTCAAGTGTGCTGCCAAACACATTGACACTAAGTTATATGTTGTAAAGGAGAAAATTCATAATCATTTTGAAAGCATTGAGCACATAAGTACCGAGTAAGTACTTGCGGATCCGCTTACCAAAGGCTTACCACCCAGTATGCTCAGAGAACACACAGTCGACATGGGCTTACGAAAAGCCTATGATTTCTCGATATTAAGAGCCTAGTTGAGTATCTGTTTCAAAACAGAGAGGTGCATTGTAACTGTTAAATCTAATGGCAACTGACCGTGACGATGAGGCATGCTCTATGCACTGATCTATGATGGAATGAGAAAAAGAAAAAGGAAGTTAAGTTTAAGTTATAAAATAAGACAAGGGAGATAATATTAGGTTGATCTCTACCAATTGGGCCCTTGACCCGCGTCCCGATTTGGGACACTCAGCCTTTCTACTGGCTGATGAGCCCCGTCGCGCAACACCATAAAAGGACGGTGGAAGCTAGGGCACAAGACATGAGATTCACTATAGCCACCAATGTCCCACCGAAGTTGCTAACCCTAGACCGATCGAGAGGGGCACCGTAAGCGACGGGAAGCCCAATCGCCTTCACCGCCGCCACAGCAACACGCTTGTGCTACTGCTACCTTTGACGACATGGTGGGCGCGTTGTCGGCTACCTCTACTGCCTTAGTGGCTACCATGTTGACGGCGCCATGACCGTGACTGCATTTGACGATCTAAGTCTTCTATATAAGCTGAGTATTAGCTACTGATCGCCCAGAACCATCCTCTGTTTCTCGGTTCACCTCTGCTTTCCGGTGCGCTTGTGCATGCGATTCACCTTGTCGTACGCATGCGTTTTGCACGCCGCCCTTTTGACCGGTGGTTATTCTCCAACGGCGACATCCGGTTCCGGTATAAAATCTGGCCGCACCGGTGACGATCGAGACAAAAGTTGGTGCGCGCCTCACCTCGCTGCTATGACGACGGCGATCGACGCCGACCCGTAGCCACGCGCGCATGTGCGGCGCATGCATATGCATGCGGACATAAGGCTCGCGACACAATCGCGCCTGTCGCTTTATCCGGCGCGGCGCCGCCTTTCCGCCACGGCCGCCCACGGCGGCTATCGCCGTCGCTCGCTGTCCCTTCTTTTGATCCCCATCAACCTGTCTTTTTGGACAGAACTGTTGATGGTGGTGGTGCACTGGTGCTGCTGCTGCTGCGCCAAAGTCGGCAGCAGGCACCGGCACAAGAAAATGGGAATGGGACTACCTCAGCTCATGTATCATCTGTGATGATTTTATATGTTCAAAAAAGCTGATATGTGATGATAATTCCGGGGTTTTTTAATATCCTCTCTGCACCTGAACGGGAGGAGAGGAACAGCAGGTCAGCGGCGCTTCGAGGCCCTTCGAGCCTTCGAGGGAACAAGTGCGTTGAGGCCCGTCAGATTTAGGCCCGGCTAGCAACGGGAGGAGGAGAATAACCGAATAACGAATAAATATTTGCAGCATTAAAATTGGGAGCAAAAATGGGCGCATCAGCCAACTAGGCACTATCACAGAGCCGCACAAGTCGGGGAGCGGATCTCTATAGTCTCAACCATTACAAAAGCAAACATGAAGCAGCGCCGAGAGGAAATGCCCTGTCAAGAAGGGTCTGTGTCTGTCATACTCGACAGATTCAGAACTATAATTGGGGCTAAACAAGTAACCTTCAGGATCTATCACATTGTACCATCTAAGAGATGCTGCAAAACTGCTACTTACAGAGAACTCACTTGACCACGGTATCTACTGTATGTGGAGGTTATCAAGGCAAACCTGTACGGAATTAGCTTCTAATGCAATATCCATGGGTAGTAAAGCTCAGCGAATGAGCCCAGTAGCTCCTGCTTCTCCCTTCCAACAATTGATCAGGCACAGCAGAGCATGATTGGGCACCAAGTTTTTGTCAGGAAGTCGTGTCTTCGTCAATGGTGACACATCATTCTCATGAAGCCACATCTCAATCGCAACCCGCTCATATGAGTACCCATCAGATGCGATGCATGGATTCTGCATTATCCTCTGCAGAACAAAAAAAAAAAACATACACAAGTATTATCTCACACCCTTCAAGTAAAATAATGGACATCAAGCCGTGAGTAACTTGGACTACCTGTAAGTCTTAGGGCTTGTTTGGCTGCACACAAATCTAAACCCAATCCACATGGTTTAGGAGGAATTTAGGTAAAAATTATCTTAAATTTCCACCTCAATCCCTCCCAAGCTATATGGATTGGGGTAGATTTGTGCGCAGCCAAACAAAACCCTACTGTAGTTTCGATTTTATAAATGAGGTACACCATAACATACTTCAATTTCTAAAATTATTTTCAATTTTCAGTCAGGTACACAATAGTGTTCTTCATCTATTTTAAACGCATCAACTGCCTAGTCCGCCTTTCATGCAAATTAGGTATGATAGAAATGGTAGAAATACCTTGAGTATAGGGCAGATAAAATGGCTTGGTGGTGCAGTTGGGACTGCCTGCACTGAGTCACAGGCAGTGCTGGCAATATTGTTCAGCTGCTCTAAAACTACAAGAACCTTAGACTTCAGGTCAGGTCGATCCTTGCTTCGCATTTCCAAACAACTTAGGCCAAGCTGAGTTAGCTCATGCGCTTCTCGCACAGGCCACTTTCCTGCACGCTGGTCCAGGATGTCAATAAGGCAATCCTCTTCCACTGCTCGCTCAACAGTGTCAACTAGCCCCATTGGTGATTTTGCAGTCAGAAGCTGCAAGAACACCATGCCCAAAGCGTATACATCAGATTTTGCTGAAACTTGACCTGTCCTCTGATACTCTGGGTCCATGTAAAACAGTGTACCAACTAGATCTGTTGCTTTTCGAATTGTATGTGTTGACGAAGCGTCCCTTAACGGAAGCAATGTTGCAAGGCCTGCATCGCCAATTTTGCTAGTGAAATTGCTGTCAAGGAGTATATTTGCAGGCTTGAGGTCACGGTGGATAATTGGCTTTGGTTTTGAACTGTGTAGGTAGATAAGTGCCAATGCCATTTCCCATGCAATACGGAAACGATGGTACCATGGGAGTGGGGTTGTGCCTCCTTTGCACTGCAGCCGATCCTCAAGGCTGCCATTCTCCATGTACTCGTACACCAAGCAAGCTCTGTCCAGACAGGCACCTAGCAGCAGCAACAAATGGCGATGCCGGGTCTTACCCAAAATCTCAAGCTGCAAGAGAGTGCATCCCATAAAAATTTAATGGAGATAACATGAACTAACATGAGATGACAAATAAGGCATCTATTTCTGTATATGCATGGACTTTATTCTAGATTTCAATACAGCAGTGATCTTGCATGCTGGGATCCTAGCATCGCAGATCTTAGCTTCGTTTGTGAAGTTAATACAGATATGTAAATATTTAATTACTGGTACCATTATGATCTTCGTACTTAATTGTTAACTTTGCAATGGTGTGGGATATACCTCCTGTTCAAAATGTTTGGTAATGCGGCTGTCATCAGATTTGAGTACTTTTATGGCCACAGTCTTCTGGTGGATTTTGCCCTTGTACACTGTCCCATTAGCTCCCGATCCAATCTTAAGTGCCTCTGAAAACGATGATGTAGCAGATTCCATCTCCTCCCATGTAAATATTATATATGACTTGCCTCCCAATTCAAGAAGTTTCTCCAGCTTTTGCATATTATCAGCCTCCCTTGATGCCCTAAGTTGCAAATTCTGCCTTTTCAAAGCTTCTTCTTTTGCAAGGTCCCTCACATGCCTGGCTTGCGCCTCTACAGCGTACTGCTGCTCCCTCTCTTTCCGTGCTGCTTCAATGGTAGTGTTCATCCTGTAGTGGACCTCCACCAGCCGAGCTTCCTCTTGAGCACGTCTTTCAACTAGGTCAATCATCTAACATACGTTGAAGACATGTAAGATTATGTGAATTTGGAAAGTAATTAGCTGCTTGTATTGAGAAACAGTACCTCTAAACTTACTTGCTGAGAAGCACTGGTAGACTCGTCCTGAACAAGTTTGCACACTCCTTTCATATGTCCTAGTTTAATCCTGAGTTTTTCAAGCTCAAAATTGACATTATCCTGTGTTGGGGAAATAAGAATTATGGGAGTTCAGAAATTGGCAAAACATGCCATAACTTGCCTATTCAAGAAGTTTTAAGATTAAACAAAGAGTTATTTTCTTTATGAACTACAAAAGCTATGGAATTCAATTTCATGAGCCAAAAAAGGTTAACTACTCTATGAAGATGTTCATATGTAATTTCCTAGCTATTTTAGTTCAGATAAGTAATTGCAGGAGATATAAAGGTACAAAATGTACTGTGGTGCATAAATCAATGTGAAAAAAACTACATGGCCAAACCTTGTCTTCTGAAAGCATCAATTCCTGCAGTGCATTGCTTACAGTTGGAGCTTTGCCTGTGATGGGCAAGTTACTAGATCCAGATATTTGACCACTAGCACAAGGAGTGCATGCCTAATTAAGAAATTTGAATAGATAAGAATATGAGACAAGTGAAGTCATCCAAGTGTTAAATCTGTTGAAGTAAAGAAAATTGCAAACATCTGAGAAGCCAAAAGACTATTAGAAAAAGGTAAATACTGTACAAATGTTGGCACATATGTGGTTGCACAGCGGCTTTAGTACAGACAACTAACTGCTGGAGATATAGTGTCACGAATCCAACCCCGACACCCATCGTCATGGCCCTATTTCAGCAACAGCAGGCGCCACCACCAGGAGGAGCTTCTTCAACGAACGACGTCGACAACTAGGCAACGATGCAGCGTGAGGACGTGCTGTGCGGAAAAGGGGGGAGTGGTGTCACTGACCAATATAGCCATGACGAGCTACGGAGGTATGGGGCCCAAGTCAGGCCAATTGGGCCCAACGTGAACAGTACCTGCGGGTTCTGTAGCGCGTTGAAAGACCCATCTACGTTTAGTATTAGGAAGAGTCCAGAAGCTAGGGATTACCTGTTAGTCAAGTCAAGTCGAGTCCTCCCTATAAATATAAAGGGAGATGTATCTTTTAGAATTAAGAGCATCTCCAAGAGCCTTTCTAAATCTCACTCTCTAAATCATCATTTGGAGAGTCATTTGCATAAAAATCATTTTCTATATCTTTTCACTCTCCAACAGTTTTCTTTATGTCGTGCGCACTCTAGAGAGTCATTCTCATCTTCTATTTTTGGCTAGCGAAAAATCCGGAATAAAAGATGGATATATTTGGATAACCATTTAGAGAAGCTGTTGGAGGGTAGTTTTTCACCAAAATCTCTATTTCTAGCATTTAGGAAGGATGCTCTAAGCAAGAATAATTTGGGGTAAAACCCTCTATCTCCCTCCCCTCTCTATAGCGCTGCCGCCCTCTCGCCTCCCTGCCCTAGCGCCGCCGCCAGCAGCAGCAGCAGCCCGCTGCTGCCCTGCGCCGCCGCGCCCTCGCTGCTCGCTGCTCCTCGCAGCGGCCATGCAGCCCACCGCGCTGTCGCCAGCCACCACCGCAGCGGCCACGCCGCCCGTTCCTCGCCAGGACGGCTGCAGCACCTCGCTGCTGCCGCTCCCTCTCCTTCTCTAGGCGCGGCCAGCCCTAGGGCTGCCGCTCCTCCCCCTCAATTCCCCCTCTAATCCCCCCAATTCTACCCCTAAACCTTCCCGGCGAACAAAAATATTCAGCCTCATATATCAGTAGAGAACAAAAAGGCACACTGCAAAATTAACTAACCTTGTCCTCTGAAAGCATCAATCCCTGCAGCGCACTCTTTACAGTTAGAGCTTTGTCGGAGACAGGCAAATTAGTAGATGCAGAAATTTGACCACTGGCACAAGGAGTGCTTGCCTAGATAAGAAGTATTAATAGCTTAGATTAGTAATGTAATTTAAGTGCTATATTTTTCAAATTACAGGAAATTACAGAGATTAGTTCAGGAAACCAGAAGGATAAATACTATACAGATTCTAATATGTGATTGCCGAGCTGCTTTAGTAAAGACAACTAATTGGAGACACAGATATAGAGGTCTGGCATGGATTCTCATGTATAATGATTCAACACCATAATGCAGTAAGATGAAATTTGAAGAAAACGCACGACTAACCTCATCCTCTGAGAGCATCAATTCTTGCAGTGCCCTGCTCACTGTTGGACTTTTTTCTGAGATCCGTGAGTTACTAGATCCATCAGTACAAGAACTGATACTTTGATCTTTATCAACAGTAGATGTTAAAGTGCTTCCAGAGAGATGTCCTTGTAAAGAGTGTGGCCAATTATGATGTGCAGAGGGGGGACTGTCCAGATTCCCACCGAGCGAGTTGGATCTGGAAATTGTGGAAGGTGTAATATCTGCATGGGATGAAAAGGATAAATTTCTCGGACTGGTTTGTGCCTGAACCAAATGACACCCATTTCTTTCCCATTGAAACCCAAAGGGCCCACAATACACCATTTAGATCACAAGAAAGGAAACTAGGAGCCCCAAACTTCAAGTACAAACATAGCAAACAAGCTCTCTATATGACTATATCAGCTACAATTACAAGGAGGCTCCACACAACTACTCTGGTTGTGAAATATAACAAATAAATCAAGTTAGAATCATTTATTATTCTATCCTGACAACGCAATAGAAATTCCCGAGACTTTACTTGATACTGATGACTTATCTGAAGAAAGCTCACTGTTAGAACTCTCGTTGACCTGGAGTATCTTAGAACTGTTGTCACTTTCTGATCCGGGAGAATAAACCATGGACAACCCACCTTTTGAAATAGCATACACCATACAAAATATTGGAACACACTTGCATATGCGAGAGGACGTCCTATTGCCCTTGGACTTCCTAAGCCATTTCACCGAATTAGCACCTTTTCATGTATGCAGTTCATAATTAATTAGTACGGAACAAGTATTGAGTACCTCATAAAGTTGCCCTGAGAAGAGACACCAACAAAAAGCTTGTGGATTTGGCATGCTAAGACAACACCTGAAATAGTTTCTGCCACATCATCACCCTTGACAACCAATACTTCAGCTTCAACCTGAACACCAAGGTATCACAAATGTAAAGCAGGTCGTTCAAAAATTCATAGTATTATTGCTTGTTAATGTCGCTTGCTGTTTTCACAAATTTATCTGATATGCTTGAAAGTACTATTACTGATTGGCATTAATTAAGTCATAAGGTGTGCCTAATTATTCTTGCCCATTCTTGTTATTCAAGTTATCTCATTATCTTTATTTGGTTTGAGTGTGCACTTGAGAATGTGAAAATTCCAAAAGAAGAAGAAAATCTGTCTTGAAAAGAAGCCTCAAACCTTCCCATCACACATGTTCCTGTACATAAGGAGCATATTTTGGGCCTCACATTCGACTTCCTTTTCGTATGCACTAGCAATGTCATCCCTCAATTGATCAACAGGAACATAGTTGCCCACTACAAAGAACCAAGAAAAATTGTTTGCCAACTAGATTTGTAACTGCAAGAGAATGTACACATTTGAATTGAAGAATGTCTACTTACTCTGGATTGGGACAAGTGTGACCTTTTGCCGGACATGGATGAGCATGAACCTTGTCCTCTCTCTGGTACCAAAGTTTTTCAGAGCCCATCTCACTGCATACTTGCTGGACTTGGAGCTGCTCACGGCCAACCCAATAGTGATAGGTGGATCACTAGACGGTGATGATTCAGTGACCACGGTTTCTTCTTGGATAGCCATGGGTTCACAACTTTTGTTGCATGTATCCCTTGTACAATAAACCTGCAGCGAGGAGTGACGTATCCCGTGCTATCAACAGGCGGGTCCAGGATTCGAGGTTGGGTATTCAAAATGTAAAGGCCTGTTTTTTTACAATTGAAAGCCTAATATTTGGTGTGTATAATACCACATAGTAGTAATTGTATAATATTATTAATGTATACCAGATATAACACATATTTGAACATAATTTCATAGAATTGAGCATAACTTGAAATTGTTTATAACATGTAGAAGTACCAATTAGCATCAGTAGATGGAGAGACATGGAGTAACTCTCTCCATTTTAGCTTGTGATTGTCTCTTCTTTGCAGCAGTACCCGAGCAAAGATTAGGGACGTAAAAATGCATTTCCAGAGTATATTGAAAAGTATGATACGACCTAAAAGTTTAAGGACCGCTCGTGGACTTTAAAATTAATTCAGTGATTTAAAATCAGTAAGATACGCTTAAGTAATGCTCATTGCCTTAGCAATTCTGTCACAGTTTCACAAAAAAAATCATCAATTGCAATCAATGATATATTGAAATGGAAAGCCAATTAACCAAATTAACTTACAAAACACAATTCACAGTTGTTGGCCTCCTACCTTGGACCCTCGCCTACAGCCGCGCCCAGGGCCCCAGCAGCCGGTCACCGACCGACCTCCCAGCGCACTGGCTCGCTCAGCAACAGCCGGCTGGCAGCTGACCCGCGGCCGCTGCGGCGCTGTTTGCCTCAACCCGCCACCCTGTCCAGCAGGACCCCGCTCGGCCGCCTGGCAAACGAAGACCTGCGGGCTGCGGCCGCCCAAGGCACTGCGCCGGCCGGCCGCCGCCGAGGGTTTGGAAAATGGGAACGGGAAAATAGAAGAGAAGCTGAGCGAATGCGATTGCGGGCAGAATGGGAACATGGGGGCGCTAGCGGCTCGAGAAGATTGGGCCAGTGGGCCTTGGGGCGTTTATTAGGAGGCAGGCTGAAAGCAAGCAGAATGTGTTTTTGGGCTGAATTCTGAATACCAGTGTATATCGGCTTTTATTTTGATTTTTTCTTATTTTCTCAAAAAAAAGGTTGATTTTTTATACACATACAGGTATATACACTAAATGTAAAAAATAATAAATATAATAGGTATGCAATTGAATATCGTAAATGCTTAGAATAGGACGTCCGTCCGCTCGGACGCTCCCATTCGTGGGCCGCGACGCTAGCCCAAATGACCCCGCACAACCACGGATCCCATATCAGTCCAGCACAACAAAGGTGGCAACAGGTAAGGCACCACCGACCCAGCAGACTGAGCAGAGCATGATCGTCCCTATCCCCTCCCACCCACCCTCTCATCTCAGGCATGACGGCGACCTCCAGGGTTTCGTGGCAGCCCCGCATCCACCCCGATCTGCGGTGCGTGCGGTGTGCGCTCCACCGACGACGACGAGCGTGTCCTCACAGAGTTCCTCGAGGCCTCCATCCGCGTGCCCGACCTCTCACTGCCCCCGTGAAAGCGCTTCAACTCCCCACCGGCAGCGGCACTGGAATCAGATGGGATCTCTTCACATCCCTCGTTTTAAGTATTTCTGGACATTTCTCAGACATGTTGCAAACTTATATTTCAAGTGTTTCAGTTGTTTCAGATGTATGTTTCAATTATTTCACACGGACATGGGTGGATCCAACGGTGGGGCGGGGGGGGGGGGGCTCGAGCCCCCCCTACCCAGACCGCAGCAGTGGAACCCCTGTGGAGCCTTCATGAATTTTTAGACAAAGTTCTATAGTGTAGGGGGGCTGAGACTTAAGATCGAGCAGCAATCAGAGATATGTGTTGTTCAGCCCCCCCCTAAAATTATTCGTGGATCCGCCGCTGCACACGGATGTTGTAAAAGTAGATCGGGATGTCGCATATGTTACAATGGTTGTACATGTATGTTACAAGCATCTATCCCCAATGTTTTATCTGTTTTTTTACATGTATGTTGCAGGTGTTTCAGATGCATGTCTCAAGTGTTTATCTTTTTTTGTATGTTACAAGTATTGCATCTGGATGTTTTAAAAGTAGATTGGGATGTTGCACATGTTGCAATGGTGTTTCAACTTTATGTCCTAAATGTTTCATCTGTTTTAGACGTATGTTGTTGTTTTATCTAGATGTTGCAAAAGTAGATCTAGTATTTGAATGTTGTAGTTAGACCCACCTGCCATAGCCACCTGCTTGTAGCTGCTGGGCCCGCGTGCATGCGTGTGGAAGCGGAGGGGCACGAGCGAGAGACACGGGAAACGAGAGCGGGTGCACATGTGCGGGAAACAAAGCGGCATGGGCCCCACATGAAGCGGTCCCTAGGCACATGCATACATGCAGGCGCACGGGCGGTTACAGCTTGCGCGAGCGTCCGGATGCTAGCGTCCAGATCGGACGTTCGGGTGCTAGCAGTTTCGATTGATTTAAATGTGACCACCCTGGCAGCAAGAACCCTAAGGGCTTGGTTGGATTCCAAAACTTTCCCAACCGACTTTATGGGCTATTTAACCTAGAATTCGACATTCCATGAGTTTCCAAAAGCTAGATATAATCATATATTGAATTTATGGGAGCGAGGGATAAAAAGTTGAGTCCATAGATCCCCGTGCCATATTTTTTTCTCGGTAACTTATGGCACGCGTTCTTCGATTTACTCCCTTGTAGTGGAAGTGCAACACGTAATCCACACCACCCCCCTTCCCCATGTGGCCAACAGTAGTATACAAATATATTTTGTATGTGACCATTTTAACTTAATTTAGTTGTGCCTGAATTGTGATTATTCAAGTGGATTTTAATTACAATGATCTAAATGAAGCCTGATAGAATTCACATTGCCGGATTTTTTTTCTGTGGTGAGAGACCTTGTCCATGCCCCCAATCAAATTCACATTGTCGTACACATACACCCATGGAATTATTCTTTAATAAAAAAACAAAATGCATATATATATGCAGTCACAAATTTATAAAAAAATATGGCAATATGAATTCAACAATATAAATGATGCAACTTTTATATCACAGTGAAAATCCATCAGAATTAATATTTAGGGCGACGTGAATTATGTATCCTCACTGCCAAAATCAGAGGTCACTACTACAACAATCTTAACCGAGGCGGGCAAAAAGCTTTAACCGAGGCGGTTTTTCCAACCGTCTCCGCCGAAAGGTCACGGTTAATCGTGCCTTTAACGAAACCGCCTTGGTTAATCAATTAACTGAGGCGGGTGCCTTGCAAGTGCCCGCCATGGTTAATGAATTAAAAAAACAAAAAAGCCCAGAGCCCACGGCGAGCCCATTTCAGAGCCCACCGGCGAGCTCGCCTACTCTGCGTGGCCCCATCGCCGCCGCCGCATCCCCGTGTAGATCCGGCATTCCCGCGCCAAGCCACGACCAGATTTGGCCGGGGAAGGAGGCCCCGTCCCCACGTCGTGTTCCTAGACCGGATCTAGGGAGCCGACGCCGTCGGGACCGGATCTGGGGAGGCGCCACCGCCAGGACCGGATCTGGGGAGGCATCGCCGCCAAGACTAGATCTAGGGAGGCGCCGGGCTAGGGTAGGAGGCCCCATTCGCTGCTCGAGGATGTGGCCACCGGAGAAGGCCGTGTGAAAGCTCTAGTTTGGTTTTGGTGAATTGATGAAACCCTAAGTGCTAACCTAGTTTATCAAAGTGATTATGAGATAGGTGGCACATTCCATGTGGTGAAGCAAATGGTGAAGATCATGATGATGGTGTGACCATGGTGATGATCAAGTGCTTGGACTTGGAAAAGAAGAAAGAGAAAAACAAAAAGCCCAAGGCAAAGGTGATATTCCATTGGAGCTTTTTGGTATGGTGATCGAGATACTTAGCGAGTGTGATCACATTTAGGATCGATAGTCATACTATTAAGAGGGGTGAAACTCGTATCGAAATACGATTATCAAAGTGCCACTAGATGCTCTAACTCATTGCATATGCATTTAGGATCTAGTGGAGTGCTAACACCCTTGAAAATGTTTGCGAAAATATGCTAACACACATGCACAAGGTGATACACTTGGTGGTTGACACACTTGAGCAAGGGTGGAAAAGTTCTTGAAGTGAAGGAGGTGATTTTCACTGAGAAACAGTGACCGAACGCAGTTCACGTGGTGACCAAACTCGGAGGTGCCGCGTCCAGTCAATTATAAAATGAAGTTTGGCGCGCTCGGCCTCTGTCTGGTGCATGACCGGACGCTGGGGTAAAAGGTGACCTGACTCAACACTTGTGCATTCGGTCAGGCTAACGTACGCTGATGTATGAGGTTTGAGTGAGCGTGGAGAAGACCTGACTCTCGGCGAGTCCGATCAGTAGAGATCAGACACGTTAGGTCAGCGTTTAGGCGCTCGGGGAGCTCTCTGGAAATGACCTGACGCGCGGGCACCGTGGTTGATCAGCACATCCGGTCGTGTGTTGCCACGCGCGGGCAAGGTTGGCACCGGCACATCCGATCCCGTGTTGGGCGCGTCCAGTCATCACTTAACCGCGAGGGCGTTGAGAATCAACCATTGGGATCAGGCGGCTGGCATTGAATCTATGGGACACGTGGATGACACTAGGGGCCTGCGTCCGATCAGCGTGACCTATGCATCCGTTCGCCCTGTGAAAGCTGAGGGCAGAGAGCCAATGGCTCTATTTAAGCCCCATGGCCGGCTCAAGCTCACTCTCTTGGCCATTTGCATTGACATAGCAACCTTGTGAGCTTAGCCAAAGTTCTTTCACTCATCTCCATCATTGATTCATCATCTTTGTGAGATTAGGAGAGAATCCAAGTGCATTGCTTGAGTGATTGCATCAAGAGGCACTTGGTATTCGTGTTTTGCTACAGGATTTGCTTGTTACTCTTAGTGGTTGCTACCACCTAGATGGCTTGGAGCAACGAGGATCATCGAGTGGAGGTTGGTGATTGTCTCCGGCTTCGATCATGGTGATTGTGAGGAGTTCTTGACCTTTCCTCGGTGGAAGCCAAAAGGTACTCTAGTTGATTGCTCATGGCTTATGTGATCCTCATCTTGTGTTGGTTATGCGACATCCTATTGAGGGTTTGGCGTGTGATGCCAATTAACGCGTGAACCTCCAAGTGAGCGAATCATCACAATGAGAACTAGCTTGCTAGCAAGCAAGTGAACCTTGGTAAAAATCATTATGTCATCATTTGATTCCGAGGTGATTGGTCTCCATTGGTATTTATTCTTGTGATTGATTGGTTCATTCCTCGACTCGGCGGTATAACCATCTTGCTTTCTCTTTACATTACCGCAAACTAGTTGTCAAGCTATTTAGTGTAGCTAGTCGTAAGAGCTTGTTAGTTTGGTTAGTGTGGCTCTTTAGTTAGCCTTTGAGAGCACACTAACTTAGCGTAGTGACATAGCCATTATGTCAATAGAGACTATAAAAACTAGAATTATGGTAAGTGGCTTACATTTTTAGTATGCTAGCGCAACACTCGCTTCGCCTCATATTTATCTAACCGGTTTGCTAAGTGTTGTTGTAGAAATTTTTAATAGGATATTCACCCCCCCTCTAGCCATTAGGCCCTTTCAAGTGTTATCGAAGCCATGGTCACCATGATTTGAGGCTTAACAACCTTCATTGTCAAAATGGCATAAATCAACAACACCAAAAAGCCACCCTAATTTGATGGCACAAATTATCCATATTGAAAGTCAAATATGACCATACATATTAAGTCAATCAATAAAAAGGTGTGGAAGGTGGTAGAAACCAAAATTGAGATTGTCGATCCGGAGAATCCTACCGCGGCAGAAGAAGTGCTTCTCCAAAACAATAACATTGCTCTAAGTGCCATTCATGATGCAATTGATGAGAGAACATTTGAGAAAATCAAGAACATTTAGATGGCTCATGAGGCTTAGAAGAAGTTGGAAGAATCATTCGAGGGCACCAAGGCAATAAAGGGTGCAAAGGCATACATTCTTAAGGAGAAATTTGATAGCTTCAAGATAAAGGAAGATGAGAGTGTGCTGGACATGTTCCAGCGGATGGAAGTGCTTGTCAATGATCTCAAAGCACTTGGTGAGAAGGTGGAGGACAAGGACCTCTCATAAGTTCTTGAGATGTTTACTCGCAAGATTTGGCATGTTGGTCACCTTGCTAGAGAGGGCTGGTTTAGACACAATGATACCAAACCAAATCTTGGGAGATATCATGACCGATGATGCTTATAGAGATGATGATGAGAAGGAAGAAAAGAGGGAGAAGAAAGATGAGAATAAGGATGACAAGAAGAAGAGTGTGGCATTCAAGGCCGTATCATCCAAGGACAAGGCAAAGCAAGAATCATCAAGTGAAGATGAAGACTTGAGCTTTGATGAGATGGATGATGAGAAGATGGCTCTATTTGTCAAGAGATTTGACAAGTTCATGATGAAGAAGGGCTACCGAGCTAGAAGAAAGAAATCTTCATTCAAGAACAAGGAAAAGTCAAGAAGGTGCTTCAATTATGGAAGCAAGGATCATCTTGTTACTCAATGCCCATACAATAGTGAGAATGATGATGACAACAAGAAGAGCAAGAAGGATAAGAAGGAAAAGAAAGAGAAGAAGGACAAGATGACCATCAAGAAGAAGAAGAGAGGTTCATATGTGGTCACTTGGGATAGTGATGCTTCCTTAAGTGATGATGATGATAGTGATGATGACAAGACCACCAAGAAGAAGGCTATTGCAAGCATTGCTATCAATGATAATCATTCTCTCTTTGACACTCTATCATACTTCATGGCTAAGGCCACTAAGGTACAAACTTGTGATGATGGATGTGATGAGGAACATGATAATGAAAGTGAAAGTAAAAGTGACAATGATGATGAACCCACTAAAGATGAATTAATTAACATGTTAGAAGATGCTAAAGAACATTTTGATATTAAGAGAAAGGAATGCAAAGACTTGAGAAAGGAACTAAAAGCCCTTAAGCAAGCCTTTGATGGGCTCCATGCATCTCATGAAAGGCTAGAGAAAGCCCATGAGAAGCTTGGCAAGGCTCACAAGAAGCTTGAAAAAGCTCATTCTTCTTTACTTAATGAGCAAAATGAGAAGGAGCATATTGTAACATGTGACAAAGGCTTAACTTATGATATAATTGATGAATCATTCTATAAGCCTATCATTTTTGCTTCCACTAACCCTTTTTGTAGCACATCTACTTGTACCTCATCTAGTAGTGATGGTTGCACTTGTGATGCCTCACTAATGGTTGAGAATGAGACCCTCAAGAAGGAGGTCAATGAGCTCACTCGCGCGAGGACTGCTTGCTTATGTGCTTGGGTAGCCAAAGAGCTCTCTACAAAGAGGGATTGGGCTATACCCCCAAAAAAGGCAAGGTGGCCTTTGCTCCTCACAAGACTAGTTTGTGAAGAACAATGATCAATTTTGCACTAGTTGCAAGTAAGTTGGTCATAAAGAGCATGAGAGCAAGACCAAGAACAAGAATGCTAATATATCATCAATTAAGCTTGATTCTTTCTATGTGCTTACTAAGGGTATAAATGGTGTGAAGGCTAAGTTCATTGGTGCACCATGGATGGGCTCAAGGAAGAAAGCCATTTGGGTGCCAAAGAGCTTGGTCACTAACCTTCAAGGACCCAAGCAAGTTTGGGTACCTAAAAAGAATTGATCTTCTTTTGTAGGTCAATTACAAAGCTGGAGGAAGGCATTGGATTCTTGATAGTGGGTGCACTCAACACATGACCAGTGATGCAAGAATATTTAACTCAATCAATATCAATGGCAATGATGGTTATGATAGTATCACATTTGGTGATAATGGCAAATGCAAGGTCAAAGGGCTTGGTAAGATTGCAATATCCAATGACATGAGCATTTCCAATGTGTTGCTTGTTGAGAGCTTAAACTTTAATTTGCTATCCATGGCTCAATTGTGTGATCTTGGATTCAAATGCATATTTGAGGTAGATGATGTAGAGATCATAAGTGTAGATGGCTCTAACTTGATCTTCAAAGGCTTTAGATATGCGAATCTATATTTAGTTGATTTCAATGCTAGTGAAGCTCAATTGTCAACATGCTTGTTCACTAAGTCTAGTATGGTCATGGCATAGAAGACTTGATCATGTTGGAATGAAACAATTGAATAGATTGGTTAAGCATGACTTAGTTAGAGGCTTGAAAGATGTGTTTGAGAAGGATAAGCTTTGTAGCACTTGTTAGCCAGTAAACAAGTTAGAAACACCCATCCTAAGAAAAGCATGATGAGCACTAGTAAAGCATTTAAGTTGTTGCACATGGATTTGTTTAGGCCAATACAATATACTAGCATCAGTGAAAACAAATATGGCTTTGTGATAGTGGATGACTATACAAGATACACTTGGGTAATCTTTCTAGTGGACAAGAGTGATGTGTTTGCAACATTCAAATCATTTGTCAAGGGTATTCACAATGAGCTTGAAACAACCACCAAAAGAGTTAGAAGTGACAATAGTAGTGAGTTCAAGAACATTACAATTGATAAGTTATGTGATGAATTTGGAATTAGACATCAATTCTCGGCCAAGTATACTCCACGATCAAATAGCCTTATTGAGAGAAAGACTAGAACCTTGATTGACATGGCAAGATCAATGTTGAATGAGTACAATGAGTCAATCTTTTTGGGCCAAAGCTATCAACATGGCTTGCTATTATAGCAACCGCTTATATTGTCACCCACCATTGAAAGAGAAGACACCTTATGAGCTCTTGAATGGTAGAAAGCCCACCATTGTATATTTTTGGGTCATTGGTTGCAAATGCTATATTTTGAAGAAATGCACTAGATTGGGTAAGTTTGACAAGAAATGTGATGAAGGATTTTTGCTTGGATACTCAACCACTAGCAAAGCATATAGAGTTTGGAATTTGGCAAGTGGTACTCTTGAAGAGGTTCATGATGTTGAATGTGATGAAACCAAGGGTTCCCAAGATGAGAATGAGAACTTAGAAGATGTTAGAGGCATTCAACGTTCAAATGTCATGAAGAACATGGATGTTGGTGAATTAAGGTCTAGGCAAGTGAATGATGATAAAGATAATTAAGTGCAAGTGCTCACTAACTCAAATGTGCAAGAAGGCACTAATCATGCAAGTACAAGTGGCTCTCATGATAATGTGCAAGATCAATAAGTAGCTAGTATATCATCTCAACCTAATGATCAATCAAGTGCAAGCAATCAAGTTCCAATACTCCAACCAACTCATATTGTAAAAGATTATCTATTGGACACTATAATTAGAGATATCTCTAGAGGTGTGCAAACTAGATCAAGATTGACTTTATTTTATAAGCATTTCTCATTTGTGTCATCCATTGAACCAAAAAAGATAGATGAAACATTGAAGGATGTTGATTGGGTGAATGCAATGCATGAAGAATTGAACAACTTTACAAGAAATCAAGTATAGGAACTAGTTGAAAGACCAAAGAACCACAATATGATTGAAACCAAATGGGTTTATAGAAACAAGCAAGATCAAGATGGGATAGTAGTAAGGAACAAAGCAAGATTGGTAGCACAAGGCTATACATAAGTTGAAGGTCTTGACTTTAGAGAAACATATGCCCTATTTCCTAGATTGGAAGCAATTAGAATCTTACTAGCCTATGCTTGTGCCCACAACATCAAGCTCTATCAAATGGATATCAAGAGTGTATTTCTCAATGGCTACATCAATAAAGAAGTATATGTTGAGCAACCTCCCGGTTTTGAAGATGACAAGAAGTCTGACCATGTGTACAAGTTGAAGAAAGCATTGTATGGCTTGAAGCAAGCGCTTAGAGCATGGTATGAGAGGTTGAGGGATTTCTTACTCTCTAAAGGGTTCATGATGGGCAAGATTGACACCACTCTTTTAACCAAGAATATTGGCAAGGACTTATTTGTGTTGTAAATCTATATTGATGACATCATATTTGGATCAACCAATCAAGACTTTTGTGAAGAGTTTAGAAAGATGATGGCTAATGAGTTTGAGATGTCCATAATTGGAGAGTTGAGTTACTTCTTTAGTCTTCAAATCAAGCAATTGAAGAATGGTATATTTGTGAGTCAAGGCAAGTATATCAAAGACATGCTCAAGAAGTTTGGCATGAGTGATAGTAAAGCATAAGTACACCAATGGGAACAAATAGAAATTTGGATAGTGATGCAAGTGGCAACATGGTGGATCAAAAGTTGTATAGATCTATGATTGGAAGCCTACTCTATGTGACCGCATCAAGGTTGAATGTCATGTTTAGTGTATGCATGTGTGCAAAATTTCAATCCTCATCAAGAGAAAGTCATTTGAAGGCTACAAAGAGAATATTGATGTACTTAAAGCATACATAAAATGTTGGTTTGTGGTATCCCAAAGTAGCAAAGTTTGAGCTAGTTGGTTACTCCAACTCGGATTATACGGGATGCAAGGTTGAAAGGAAGAGCACCTCAGGCACATGTCAATTGTTGGGAAGATCACTTGTTTCATGGTCATCAAAGAAGCAAAATAGTATTGCATTATCAACCATCGAAGCCAAATACATATCCGTTGGTAGTTGTTGTGCATAAATTCTTTGGATGAAGGCCACCTTGAATGACTTTAGAATCAAGTTCAAGAAAGTGCCATTGCTATGTGACAATGAGAGTGCAATCGAGCTCACCAACAATCTGGTTCAACATGCAAGAACAAAACACATTGATGTCCGCCACCATTTCATAAGAGATCATCAATAAAATGGGGACATTTGCATTAAGAGTGTGGGCACCGAAGATCAACTTGCCGATATATTCACCAAGGCATTGGATGAGAAAAAGGTTCTACAAGCTAAGGAATGAGTTGAACATATTGGATTTCTTAAATATGTGTTGATGCACCCTCCACTTGTATGACATACCTCTCCTTCGAGCAACCAAGGTAAAAGTTGATTGGCATGGCATATATCCTTTGCTAAGGACATGTTTTAGTCATTTCTCATGTCTTATAGGCTCATTCATGAAAATTAAATGAATTTGATGGTTGTATGATACCACTATTGCTTCTAGGCTTGATTTGATCTAATGGTAGCATATGACATATTTGTGAGCTTATGAACCTAGTGTTTGATCTAGATAATGAGCTATAAGTGTTTAACTCAACATGGTATAAGATAACCCTTGAAATGAGGTGTGAAGAAGCTTGTCCTTAGATCAAACAGAGCTAAATATCTTTGGCAAGTATTCTAGATTGGACCAAATTTGAGAAAATGATCCTCACCCCATTGATTGACATTAATTATCCTAACCTATCTAAAATTAAACCTTTGTGGTCATTGATGACAAAGGGAGAGAAATTGCACAAAGATAAGGTTAAAGGGAGAACTTTAACATAGGGGGAGTAATATGACAAAGGAAAGTGATCAATTAAAATTTGAGCACACAAGTAGGACGAGCAAACTCATAAACTTGATTGATGCATTTGAATATGCATTTTCATATGTTTGCTTGCATGGCACAAGTTTTAAATTCAAATATCTATGCTTGTACGGTGAATGCTAGTTGTAGGCTTGAATGTTGAAATAAAAAACTAGCATGCATGGTTGAGTAACTAGACTTGTGTTTACATTGTAAAAACTAGACCCTTACTTCTAATATTGATCTCATCGGGTATTCTAGTTTGTGTGAATGTCTAGTTACTAATGGTGCTAAGGATGGTATAATGGTGCACTCCGATTGGTATCATGCTTCAAAGGTCTATCTATTATACCTTAGCATCATTTGGTAGACATTGCCCTCCCATATTTCCAATTCATGCATTTGTGCAAGCTTCAATCCAAACTCTTAGCACATATGTAGGGGGAGCTAATGCTACCATTTGGAGTTCATGAAACTTGTCCATATCCTTTTACACATAGTAAATATGCTTGGGCAAGCAACATAGATTCAAATGAATTTCATTCATATCTTTATGAAAGGATTGTCATCAATTACCAAAAAGGAGAAAATTAAAAGCTCTAGTTTGGTTTCGGTCAATTGATGAAACCCTAAGTGCTAACCTAGTTTATCAAAGTGATTATGAGATAGGTGGAACATTCCAAGTGGTGAAGCAAATGGTGAAGATCATGATGATGGTGTTGATGGTGTGACCATGGTGATGATCAAGTGCTTGGACTTGGAAAAGAAGAAAAACAAAAACAAAAAGCTCAAGGCAAAGGTGATATTCCATAGGAGCTTTTTGGTTTGGTGATCGAGACACTTAGCGAGTGTGATCACATTTAGGATCGATAACCATACTATTAAGAGAGGTGAAACTCGTATCAAAATAAGGTTATCAAAGTGCCACTAGATGCTCCAACTCATTGCATATGCATTTAGGATCTAGTGGAGTGCTAACACCCTTGAAAATGTTTATGAAAATATGCTAACACATGTGCATAAGGTGATACATTTGGTGTTTGGCACACTTGAGTGAGGGTGGAAAAGTTGTTGAAGTGAAGGAGGTGATTTTCACTAAGAAACAGTGATCGAACGTAGGTCACGTGGTGACTGGACTCGGAGGTGACATGTCCAGTCAATTATAAAATGAAGTTTGGCGCGCTCGACCTCTGTCTGGTGCATGACCGGACGCTGGGGTAAAAGGTGACCTAACTCAACGCTGGTGCGTCCGATCAGGCTAACGTACGCTGACGTATGAGGTTTGAGTGAGCGTGGAGAAGACCTGACTTTGGGCGAGTCCGGTCAGTAGAGATCAGACACGTCAGGTCGACGTTTAGGCGCTTAGAGAGCTCTCTAGAAATGACCTGACATGCGGGCACCTCGGTTGATCAGCGTGTCCGATCGTGTGTTGCCGCGCACGGGCAAGGCTGGCACCAGCTCATTCGATCCCATGTTGGGCATGTCCAGTCATCACTTAACTACGTGGGCGCTGGGAATCAACCATTAGGATCAGGCAGTTGACGTTGAATCCGAGGGACACATGGACAAAGATTTGCGATCGGACGCTAGGGGCCTATGTCCAGTCAGCATGACCTGTGTGTCCAGTCGCCCCCTGAAAGCTGAGGGTAGAGAGCCAACGGCTCTATTTTGAGCCCCATGATCGGTTCAAGCTCACTCTCTTGGCCATTTGCATTGACATAGCAACCTTGTGAGCTTAGCCAAAGTCCTCCCACTCATCTCCATCATTGATTCATCATCTTTGTGAGATTGGGAGATAATCCAAGTGCATTGCTTGAGTGATTGCATCTAGAGGCACTTGGTGTTTATATTTTGCTGTGGGATTCACTTGTTACTCTTGGTGGTTGCTGCCACCTAGATGGCTTGGAGCAGCAAGGATCGTCGAGTGGAGGTTGGTGATTGTCTTCGGCTCTGATGGTGGTGATTATGAGTTCTTGACCTTTCCCCAACGAAAGCCAAAAGGTACTCTAGTGGATTGCTCGTGGCTTATGTGATCCTCATCTTGTGTTGGTTGTGCGACACCCTATTGGGGGTTTGGCGTGTGATGCCAATTAGTGCGTGAACCTCCAAGTGAGTGAATCGCCACAATGAGGACTAGCTTGCCGACAAGCAAGTGAACGTCGATAAATATCATTATCATCATTTGATTCCAAGGTGATTGGTCTCCATTGGTATTCATTCTTTTGATTGATTGGTTCATTCCTCGACTCGGTGGTATAACCATCTTGCTCTCTCTCTTTACATTATCGTAAACTAGTTGTCAAACTGTCTAGTATAGCTAGTCGTGAGAGCTAGTTAGTTTGGTTAGTATAGCTCTTTATTTAGCCTTTGAGAGCATACTAACTTAGTGTAGTGACATAGCCATTGTGTAGATAGAGACTATAGAAACTAGAGTTGTGGTAGGTGGCTTGTATTTTTAGTAGGCTAGCACAACACTCGCTTTGCCTCATATTTGTCTAACCGGTTTGTTAAGTGTTGTTGTAGAAATTTTTAATTGGCTATTCACCCCCCTCTAGCCATTAGGACCTTTCACCGTGGCGACCCTGCTCAAGGCCGTGGTCGCCAGAGAAGGTCGTGGTGCCCCTGCTTGAGGGCGTGGCTGCCAGACTACGAGCGCGTCGCCCCTGCTGGATCTAGAAGCGGCCTCCACCACCGAGGAGCAAGGCCATGGTGCACCGCTGGAGAGGCCCCTCTGGCCCCGCCGGATCTAGATGTGAATGCCACCACCGAGAGAGAGAGCGCTCAAGCTCAGGGAAGGGAGGGGCGCGGAGAGAGGTGGCAGGATGGTGAGGGGTGAGGTTGGGAGTGGGGAGGGGCGTGGCTGGGACCTAACTCCTGCTTATATATGAGCCTGGTAGAAGGATAGATATGGGCCTGTGAGCTAGGCCACTATTTTTGGAGGCGGGCCTTATAGGATGCCCGACTCTGAAAATGTATTTATCGAGGCGGGCTCAGTAAAACGCCCTCTATAAGGTCGAGATGGCGGACTAGAGAGGGGGTGAATAGTCCTTTCTAAATTTAATCACGCCGGCTAACCGAAACAAATGGAGAATTAAAATAATCGGTCTAGTCAAGACTACACCCCTCTATCGAAGTTCATAAACACCTTATAAAGATCCTAATTAGGCAACAAAGGTGCCGGACTAGCTAGAGCTTACCTAACCAATTCTAGAAGCAATGTCACACAAACCTATGCCACTAGTACTTCAAGCAACGAGGGAGCTCCTACACATGCTAGTAAGCAAAAGCATAAAGCCACCTAAGCTCACTAGCAATGCTCAATAACAAGGCTACACAAGCCAAATTATACAACATAAATTTCTTAGCTACACAAACTAAGCAATGTGACTAACAAGGTTACACAAACCAAATTAGCCATGCAAGGGAGCTACTTCTATGCTATACAAGCAAGAAGGTGACTAGTGAGCTACACAAGCTAACTAATTACAAGAGCAAGTACACAAGCACAATGTATATGAAAGTAATTACAAGCTTGTGTAAGGGGATTGCAAACCAATAGAAATAACAATGTTGACATGGTGATTTTTATCCCGAGGTTCACGTGCTTGCCAACACGCTAGTCTCCGTTGAGACAAGCTCTAAGGTTGCCGTCGATCCTCTTACTAGTGGTGACCCACAAGTCACACTCTCCCACATGGAGTGCTTACCACAACCTCTAGCACTTGACCCAGCCGGACCACTTGTCGCCCTTCGCGTCTCACTCTACTAGAGTTGCTCTTCGTGGCTCCCGCAGGGCGAGCACAATGCCCCTCACAAAGCTCTTCTCCGAAGCACCGCACAAACTTCTTGCAGGCTTCGACGGAGACCACCACCAAGCCATCTAGGAGGCGGCAACCTCCAAGAGTAACAAGCACCACCGGCTTACAACTCGATCACCTAGTGCTACTCGATGCAACCTCATGATGCAATCGCACTAGAATTGCTCACTCACTTGATCGGATGAACACTATCAAGCTCAAGTGAGTTAGAGGGCTTCCAAACACACCTACACAAGCCACCAACGCTCAAGGGTGCTCAGCTCTGCTCAGCTCATAGCCATAGGCTGACCAACACTTCTATTTATAGCCCCATGGGCTAAAATAGTCGTTACCCCTTCACTGGGCATTTTTTTAGGGCAACCGGACACGCAGGTCCAAGTGATCGGACGCGCCGGTCCCTACGTTCGGTCGCTGCCGCGCTTCCACGTGTCACTAGCCGTTTTGAACTAACCATTGCCGCCAACAGCTATCTCGCGCGCGCGCCTTCATCCACTAATCAGACGCGCTGCTTAGCTTGACCAGACTCACCACACCTCAGCATCTAGTCAACAGCAGAGAGCTCCTAGAGCTTTCAAAACACGACCGGACGCGTCCATTCACATGTGACCAGACACGCCATCGCCTAAGTCTGGTCATTTGCAGAGAACTCCCTGAGCCTCTATTTTGCGACCGAACGCGTTAGGTCAGTCACGATTGGACGCAGCACCTGAGTCCGATCCTTTACGGCCTGCCACGTGTCACTGCTGCTCCTCACGCCACCACGTCAACGTACATCAGCGCTGATCGGACGTGGCCACTGCGCATCAGGACACCTCTTTGTCCAGCGTCTGGTCACTTGACCGAGACCACGTGCTCTCTGCTGTCACTAGACCGGACGCGTTGGTCCTCCCGAGGCCAGTGTCCGGCCACTCATAGTGACCCATTTCGCCTCTGTTTCTTTGTCGAGTTGATCCGTTTCAACTCCAACTTCTTTCTCCTTTGCAAATGTGCCAACACCACCAAGTGTACACCAACATGTGTATGTGTGTTAGCTTTTCACAAACATTTTTAGGAGTTAGCCACTTAACTTGTCACGCCACTCGATCCTAGCGACGATGCAAAGTTAGATCACTCGAGTGGCACTAGATGACCGATATGCAAACAAGTTTGCCCCTCTTGATAGTACGGCTATCTATCCTAAACCCAGTCATCAACTCCTCTACACTCCTATGACTAGTGAAATGAAATGCCCTAGGTTATACCTTTGCCTTACGTATTCCATTACATCTCCTCCAATATCGATGCAACACATGCACCAACACGATCAACAATGATATGATCCACTTCATATCATCACGTGATTATATTGGTTCATCGATCTTGACTTCACTTGCTCTTCACCGTTGCCTTGGTCCATCGGCGCCAAGTCATCACTCAACTTGCCCTTCACACTTGCAACCGGTCCATCGAGGCAAGTCATGTTTTGATCTTCTCCACCTTGATCACATGACTCAATGTCATGTCTCATGTGCAATGAGCTCCTTCATCATCACATGTGTGAGCTTTGCAACATCTCCGAGCCATTTCCACCTTCATGGCATATGTTGCTTACACACATGTACCTGTGGACTAATCACATGTGTATCTCACATAAACACAATTAGTCCACCTAGGGTTATCACTCAATTACCAAAACCAAATAAGGACCTTTCTTCTGTCTCGGTTAAGTTTAATTAACCGAGGTGGTTATTTTAGGCCAACCACCTCGGTTAATGCATTAACCGGGATGGTTGCGTTAGGGCAACCACCTCGGTTAATAGGCATTAACCGAGGCGGTTCCTTTACATTGCCTGCCTCGGTTAAGCATTAACTGAGATGGTTGCTGGGCCGGCTGTCCTACCACGAATAAACGAGGCGGGCAGCCGGCCCAACCGTATCGGAGGCCATTTTGAAAATGCCTCGGATAAGTTTATGTGTAGTAGTGGGTTTAGTTTCAATTCTAATTTGTTGAACTCCGCAATTTGTTTCTTCTTTTCATTTTTCACATCAGTTATTTATCATGCAATTTTTTTTTAATTTTAACTCTTGCTTGATAAGTATGTATCTGCATTTACTTTGTACGGAGATAGTATTGGCAGCTCGGTCATGCTGCACGGAAGTTCTCATTCATGTGATTGCTTGGTAACCCTAAATCCGCAAAGCTGAAACCTAATATATGCTATCAGATTATTTAGTATTAACCTATGAAACTGATATATATCCATTCTTGATCCCATGGAGCCTCTCCAAGAATTTTTACCATGGCTGCTTTAAGGAGAAGATGCTGGAGATTGAAGATGACGACTTCAACCCCTTAATCTTTCATTCTAATCCGTCACTATCCACTTATAATGTCAGTTCATGAATCATGACGATGGAACTTTTTTCTACTTTCTTTGTCCCAAAATAAATGTCACTACGAGTTATGTGTGGGTCAAACTTTCTTAATTTTAACTATATTTATATAAAATATTAGCAACATTTGTATCTCAAAATAAGTTGATATTACGAAAATGTATTCAATGGTTAATCTAATGATACTTATTACGCATCATAAATCTCAACTATAATGGACTAATTAAAATTATACTAGATACCCCCAAGATTGTGTACCCCGCTGAGAGAGTCTAGCCTTGTTACACCCAGCAAATTATCTTTATCTCAACTATAATAGACCAATCAAAACTATACTGAGTACCCCAAGATTGCGTCCCCGCTGAGAGAGTTAGCCTGGTTACACCCGGAAAATACGCCTAGCAAATTGTCTTCATTAAAAAAGGATAAAAAACATCCCTGGCAAGCTTCGAACCAATGGTGTGGCCACGATCGATTTCAGGCTTCAGCGCACGCGGGCTTCAATGCTTTGCCCCGCACCCGCCCGGCGCGACGCTCGGGCGCCGAGGGTTCGATTCCCATCCTCGCGCCCCCATTTTCTTCTCTTCCGCGAAAATAGAAACATCGGGTCGCCTCCGTCGATGCCTCTGGCTCCGCCTCGCGCGTGGGATCCTTCCTGCCGTGGGGTGCCGCGACCCCTCCTGCCGCGGGCCTGGCTGCGCGCCGCCGTTGTCGGCACCCACAGCCTCCCCCACCATCGCGGAGTCGCGCCCCCACCACCACCGGCGATGACACTGCCTTCTTCCCGACCAGCATCTCCGCTCCCTTCCACCCACCAAAGGCAGGCATCACCCCCGGCAGCGGCGGCGCCCGTTCCTCACCAGCCACGGCCCCCTTCCCCCGACATATGTGGCAACGGCGGTGGCGCTCCCTTCATCACCAGCGGTGGCGTCCCCGACGGCGGATCCATGCGGGGAGCTAGGCACAAGATCCATTAGGAGCTGAACGGTCCCCCTCTGCGTGCATCCATGGTGACCTTGGCGGCGGCGGCGTTGCCCTCTGGCATGCTGGCAGTGGATCCACGAAGGATGGTGTGCCCTCCCGATATGCATGAACTGCGGCCTTGGCATTGGATTTGTGACGCTGAAGCTTCTTCCTCGAGCAGTGCTACATCGATCAACAAAGCAAGTATGACAGAGAGAAACCGCACTATATATCTAGTTGATATCGCCATCCATTAATTTATTCGAGTTCCAATTTTCTATGTTATTGGCAAATCCAAAAATCAATGCTTCATTCCAGGAGGACAAATACCCAGGTTTTGTGATGTTTTTAGGTGGGGATTAGATCCGCGCCATTCTTGTTTTTGGATTTGTTTTCCTACATGTGCTGATTCATGTTAAGTCGTGTGATGGAATCAAGGCTTCAGACTTAGTCATGTGCTCATGTCTATCTTGTTGGAGTATCGATTATAAATTTGTTAGATGCAAATAAAGCTTTCTGGAACAATTCAGTAGAAATAGGCACTATCAGTATGCCAGCAAATCAGTTTCCCTCTTGTGTAAATTGTATTATGTTTTAGTATATTCCATTTTAATCTTTTCAGATTGCAACAAGTAAAGCTTAGATGGGAGATGGTGAATTTCAGGGTTGGTTTGATAGCAAATCAGTTTCCTTTTTTATCTACCAGGCTGCTTATGAGATCAATATACCATGGTACCATTTTTGACAACCTAATTTGTTTTCAGATTATATCATTTGGTTTATTTTTTTTTACCTTTGTTCTTCCGCATAGATCTGGATTGATTTGGCCCTGCTTGGAACATGTTTTCTGTCACTGGTACCTTTTGAAGGTATGCTTTATCAACTAGAACTACTATGTCGCTGGTACCTTTTGTGTTCCTCAGATCTGTATCAATTTGGGTCATTATATATGTTGTGGAGCTCATGAGGCTGGATGGGCTGAGCTTGGTGTAAACTGACATTCACTAGAAGCTGTCGCTATCGTCGTTCAACCTTGACCAGCTGATAACACTTCGCTTTGAACAACATGTTGCAGACTGACACACTCCAGAAATCTAAAGACACTCACAAGACATTTAGGGAGGTCAGTATGCTTTGTAATACTGGTCTTTGTCTCCAGAGGCAACGTGCATGTGCGGGGCAAATATAAAAGCACATGATCAAATATAAATTATGTTCCAGCAAGAACCGAAGACTACAATGTGTTCAACTTCCACCCCGACAACTCTCCCTGCTATGGTTTTGAGGAAATCCTTGTTTGCTTCATGCCTATATGTGTTGCAGATCCTGTAAGCTTCAAATTCACAAACAGATATCCATTTCCACCCTTTTCTTGCTAAATGTTTGATCTCAACACCTTGCATTGTTGGGCCATATACTTCATATTTTAAGTGGTGTTTATCCTTGCCATGAAAATGCTCTATATCTTCAGTACTAGATTCATAAGTTAACTTTGGACTTAATGTGGCCTCATAGCGTTAGCACAGACAGTATTCTGGTTACATGCTCTAGGACTCTTGCTTTTCTTCCTTTTTCCCACAAGATTTTGTTATGGTTACACGCTCCTTCTGTTTGGTCCTTGCAGTTGGCTGAGACAAGTGTATTTTCACCTTCCTGCTACTCTACATGCTATTTTGTATAAAACGTGTGTGCTCGAGAAGTGACCAAAGATCCAAAACATATACAAACATGTGGAAATGTTTTTTCATGGAAATCCAGTAAGTTAAAGCCCCTTTGCTTTCGTATCGGCATTTCCATACTCCATATTAAACTTTGTTTAATTTAGAATTCAGGATGCACACAAGTGACATGACAGCCAATTTAGATTTTGCAATTTTGGACCTAAGTTTTTGCCTTCAGCTGGTTCTCCACTCCTTGATGTCTCCTATTTTCTTAAATATCACCGAGAATTTAAGGTCTATAGCTCCGGCATACAGGGTTAGAGTTAAAATACATGTATTATTTACCTCTTAGAGATTCCAACTTCCACTCCTTTCATTTCTCATTATGTTTTTTGGAAATTGCATTTATGATTCCATATTTGACCTTGATGAAGACATGGATTTCCCTTGCACATTAGTAACCCGAAGTGAATGTCATAAAGTAGAAGTTCCTAGAGTCCTAGAGCAAAGCAAAAGCTCTTAGATTCAAGGATCTAGGTTTGCATATAATCAAGGATGTCGAACAACAATTGTTTGAATTATTAAATTTTCGATAGACCAATGGATGAATGTATGAGCAAATATCTCATCCTTTAGTAATATAGATAGAAAGGACGGTTCAGGAGCTTTGGTTCTTCGTTGTTGCATGTATTCTCCAACCTTGTTTGGACTTACTGGTTTGGTTGCAAAAAAATATCAACCAGCTATCTGATCTCATTCTGCTTTCTGTTGTTCTACAGATAAAGGATACCAGTGTGCTTGTACGTTCAAGGCCCAGCCTGGGAGGATCTTGACAGCTACTTAATTGCCAGAGGTCTCGAGTGTTTTGAGGTCTATGTGTGTGTTATGCCTGAAAGAGACTATACTCTAGAAATGTGGAGATTGCTTAATCCAGATTCAAAATTGATCAAATCACAAAATTCTATTAATGTAGCTGCTCTGCTTTTAATCTTTATGTCATCTATTTTAGGATATATATTATTAATATATGTTAAATTTGTAATCTTGAAACCTGTCAGCTCCGCTTTGTGCTTCTGTTTCGTATATGTCATTGTCTATAATCAATGGTGCTTTTTCAAGAGTCAATCTTGACCATGCAGGCAGTCCCCATTGGAAGCAAACCATGATGAAGGTTCACTTTGCCCCTTCTTCGGCATTCTGCAGATCCTGCTCTCTACCTTACCAAGCATAGAAGAGTATGTATCAGTAGGCAGCCTCCAGGTGTAACATCAAGTAGCAATATCGTAGTGCATTAGTGATTAGTGCTAAATTTGCACTGGTCAAGGTTGTTTGCTCTAATAATAAGGTCGACCATTTATGCTTGGCAATGGATGAAGTTTTGGTCTTCATTTTTGTTGATCTCGACTGGGGCTACTGTTGGGCCCATGCTGATTCGACGGGATATTATTTCGTTTATGTTGCAATGCACGGATAACCCTCTATAATACGCCAAAAATTGTTGGGCCCATTCATTATACGGCAAAAATATTTGGTTATAAAATACATGAGACATGAATCTTGATGAATCTGATTGTTCGTTTTACTTTTTACAAATTTTATCTTGTTTTGTATTTTACCGTAGCGTTAGCACGGACACGCTACTAGTACTAATAGTTTTTCCTATATATTTGGTTAAAGTTAAAGTCCTTTAACTACTCGGAAAGTGAAAATGATACTTATTATGGGACGGAGGGACCGAGGGAGTATCTTATTTCATTCTAGCCATGCATTCCCATTGATTAAAAGAACAATTCTTCTCACTAATAGGCAAACAAGGCATGTGCTATGATCAGACAAATATTTTCATGGTAACACGAAAACTACAAAGCTGTTTTTTCCTCTTGCCTGATAGTTGATTTCATATATCTGTTAGAAGGAAGCGTTGCATCTTTAACTGTTGTCTTATAGCTGTTGTAGGATGAGAGATTTCGATGGCTTAATTATTTACATGGCTCAAAGAATCATTTTTTTTATAATAGTACAACACACATTCAAACTTAAAACTATTGTGACATTATCTTATTATCGTTGTAACTTTCAGGCATGATCCTAGCGTATAAGAGAATAAGAGATATCGCTATTGAAAAGCCGATAAACCGCAACCTTTTCATCTGGCGATGACTACTCTGTCTAGATATGTTTCGTTCTTCTCCACATACCGAATCATTTTGTTCTGGAAAATCACGACCAATTTCACAGCACAATTCCAAAAAGTATCATCAGTACATGGACCACAGCGGCTGTGCTCAAACGATATTTTGCCAGGATTAACCATGTGGTTCCAAAATCCTCTGAGGCCTTGTTTGGATGTATGTGTATTCACTATAATCCACATGTGTTAGAGTAGAATGATAGAATGAAATAGAACTTAGTTTAATTCTACTCTAATCCATTTTAACATATGTGGATTGAGATGAATATATGCGCATCAAACGAGGCCGGCATGTGACCTAGAACTAATTTTCACTGTCGCTCGTCATGAAGGACAGGGAGATACACAGCCCGTACATGTCCTCATCAAGCACTGTTGACACGCACCATATGCGGATATGCCCGCACGTCACGGCTAGCTTCCACTACGGCAAGAGCCGAAGAGGGGCTGATGTGCTCATGAGTCAGGCATTCCGGTCCCTTTGTTTAGTCTGCCCACCCTACCGAGAGGCCCTCTCTAAAACAAGACAAAAAAAAAGAGAGGAATTTCAGAAGATTGAATCCTATGGACAAAAATTCTATAAAACCTTTTGGGACATAGGATTGAGCTTCTATAAATCCTCTGGAATCTTATGGAATGGATTGTTTCATATGAGAGTTTTTGAGGAATTCTACGAGGAGATCGAATCTCATATTTCCTTTGTGTCACACTCTCATCAAATTCATGTGTTTTTTTTTGTGTCCCATCCAATGTTCACGCCACTGTTTGCAGTTTTTGAAAGTTTTGGGATCTCGGTCGAGTACTTGGCTGTTATTAGAATCTATAGCCGCTGTACATAAATAAATAAAATGCACCTATCCGGAGCATGATGGTCTTACGTTAATAAATTAGCTCAAAGATTTTCAAACACATTGCCCCGTTCGCTGGTCTGAAACTTGGCTGAAAAACACTGTTCTGGCTGAATTGTTGTGAGAGAGAAATACTGTTGGCTGGTTTGATGAACAGTGCAATGGGAGGGGAACCAGCCGGCTGAACTTTTCAGTTTAGACCAGCGAACCAGCCTCTCCATATGTACGAAGGACTTGTTCTGACGGAGTACTTAGTAAATAAACTAAGCACATATCAGAAGACAGGAAGCAGGATAGAAGTTGCAGTGAGTCAGAATCGGTCCAGAGCACTGCCCGGGGAGTTGCCGTTGCAGTTGCAGCTTGATCGAGTTTAGAGTTGTTTTCTCGTACCAAGATCGCCATTAGCGCCAGCCGAGTCAGAAACACGTACACGTCGTCCTCTTCCAGGAAAGGAATGCTCCGACCCGTCACATGCAGCTCCGAGACGTTGTCGTCCATGTGCAGGCAGCGGGTGACAGTGACACAAACACAACGGACGCGCGCGCGTGGCAGTGGCGCCGACGCCCGACGCACACCCACCGTTCTGCCGGACCCGGCCCTCCGTCCAAACTATTATCAGCGTGTTCAGCCTGTTCGGCTGCTGGGTTTATACGATCGTATATGATCGTAGATTCGGTCTGTTCGCTGGTTGGTTTCTGGGCTGGTTTGGACTGACTGGTACTGGTTTATTGTGAGAGAAAAACACTGTTGACTGGCTAGTTTGGGCTGGCTGAAACCAACGAGCGAACACGCCCATTATAAGCTGGAACAGTATTTTTCTCTCATACCAAACCAGCCAGCAGTAAATAATCCACGATCGTATATGATGAAACGAATAGGTTGTATATGTTCAGTATGATATACAACTTTTATTCTCTTCGTTAGTTTCATACTTTCATGTCACGTCAGCGAAAACTCCTCGCTCCAAACATATTTGGTCAAATATTAGACACTTCAACTAAGAATGCATCTAGAATTGTATTTTTTTTAGAAAGGCAGTACTATCACTGTAGAACAAGTGATTCATGCAGCTACTAAAGGTGTGTTTGAGACTTTTCCATAAACTTCACCATGAAACAGCTCAAAAAAAAAACTGAAGTTTGTAGAGCATCTTTTTAGGTGCTCTCACAACTTCATCTTTTTTCCTCTAAAACCGTTTAGCTGGAAAACATAGAGGGAGCAGTCACTGCATGGCCTTACCCAAGGAGAGAGGAAGAAATGCTACGTGGACCTATAGCTCAGGTTGTCGGACGGCCAAACGGGGATATATGCGATGGACGTGTGTACCCTGTGCCTTAATTCCGCCGCCGGTCACGTTTGCGAGCCGGCCAACCGGCGCGTGAATGCACGGCAGCACGGGCATCCTGAATGCATGCACCGATGCACGCAGCTGAAAATGAATTCTGGGCCATCCATGAAGGGATTGCAGGCCCAGGCGCCGTGGTCCCCAGCCGCATTCACTACGCAAAGCGCAGTCGTCCGGAACTCCGGATCCGCACGGACGGGCGGCCGCACGAATTTACGTGTACGTTACATACAGGGTAGGCGTATCACATAAGTACTAGTCCGTGCGAACACAGTACTCCTACGTCGTCCACAAAGACAGAAAGAATCCTCACGAGTTTCGCGGCACGCGTCGACACCGTCGTGCAGCGATATCCTGCGACCGGACACGGACACGGACACGCTACCACGCGGCGCCCAGCGGCAGACGCCACGCACGGATTTGGCATGGAGAAGTCGTCGAGCGAGCGGGGATGCTGTGACGACCGGATGAGTTTTGGAACGCTGAACATTCTGTGTAAGAGCCGCCCCTTTTTTGCACGGCGGTCGTCGCGCTGAACGGGCAGATGCAGCGACGCAGGGTTCAAAACTTCGGCGAAATTTTACGAAATTCGGTAATTTCGGTGGTGGCCGAAAGAAAAATCCAAAATTTTGTAATACACTAATACATGTGTTATATAACTTTAGACTCAATTTTTTATTATTTATATTGCATATTTTTGTATTCAATAGATGTGTAGTCATAAATCATACTAATATTTGTTTAGATTTAAATGTTTTTTTTAGAAAAATCATACTTCATGTGCTAGTCTTTAAAAAATTTTGCCGAAATTTCGGCCGAATTTCGTGAAATTCGGTAGTTTCGGTAGTGGCCGAAATTTTTGCAATACCGAAATTGAAAACCCTGACGACGGTAGGCACGAGTGCTAGCTCAGCGTGAAGCCACCTTCTTTCTCCCGTTGTTTTGCTGGCCGCTGGCACGCGCCTTTGTTTTGTTTCTATATACTACCGGCTAACGTTCCAGTTACTTGTACCAACTTGGCAACATTCTGGAGTACGTATTTCTTAAGCAAAATACACAACGCACAACGTTTTTATGGTTCCAGGGCTAGTAACGGTCAGTCGGGATCTGCGCGCGTCAGCGCGAGCTGCGAGCACATGATTCCATTCAACCATGTGTTTGCGCTGCCGCTGATGGGTCCTTCGATCGGCTGACGCGTACGCACAGCCGGTGAATCACCGGAGAGCATGCAGCATGGGCATTTGCTCGCTTGAGGACAACAAGAACGACAAAAGCCCTGATACTCGTCAGGGAAAGATGGTGAAAGCTTGTATCGTGTCAGCCTCGGATGCGAGTTATCCTATCCACGGCAGTAGCAGCGGCGACAGCGAGTGGACGCGATTGCATGCGTTCCCTGCAAAATCGCAGGCAGGCGGGCGTTGGGTGGCCACAGGTGCGCACCGCACCCCCGCCCGCCGGAACCCGATCGGAGGGCGCAGGCCGGCGGCAGTCCACAGGCGGATGGAGCCATGGAGGAGCCGAGAGGCGTACGGGGTGCTCTCCTGAAGCAGTGGTCAGAGATGAACGGCGGCGGCGGCTGCTGCCGGTTCGGGTGCGTACGAGAGGGATCGGAGCGGTGCGGTGGAATGCTGAGCACGGTTCACGTGCGCGCGGCAGCCGTGATCATGTGACGAGGCCTGGGCAGGCGAGTGCTGACCCGATCCGCGCGCGGGCGTTCAATCCATCGATCGGAGTTCACGCGCGTCGTGCCGCGGGGTGGGACGACCAGCGCGGCGGACGCGCGCGGGGGCGGCTTCGGAGCTCGAGACCGAGGCACCACCACCAACCTTGGAAATGGAACCCCATCTTCTGCCTCGCATTCCATCACGGCGCCACCAGTTACCGACACGGGTTTCCCGTTCTTGGATCGGTGGGAGCCTTGCCTCGCAGTCGCGTTGCCAATGCCATGTGCCATCCACGCAGATTCACGGGTCACGGCCTCATCACAGGCTCCAGGTTTCCATGTGAAACGAAGAAAACCCTCTGCGTAACGTCGTCATGCGTGGCCGCATCTGCCCGGAGCTTAGCCAAAACTCCTAGTTCCTCGGAGAATGTTAGGGCGCCTGTTTCGATACTGGAATTCCAGAGGCAGCTTTTATAATTCTTGCGCTAATAAAAGGGGAAAAAACAAACATGGCAAAAAAAAAAAAAAACATCTAAAAGCAACAAAAAAAAAGAATTGTAATAAGCATCCTAAAAAAATAGAGTATGAAAAAAAATCAACCATGGTTTTATCACTCCCTTTTGTGTCTTGATGATAAAAAAAAGAAGAAACAATGGATCTATGTTTTATTTAATCTACTTGCCTTTGACTTGTCACGGACACGTGGTTGGCAACCTCTAATAGCAAAATCGCATGGTTGGAACCTTCAATAGCGAAATCACGTAATCGGCAGCCTCTAATAGTGAAATTATAGCGGTCATATGCTACTCCTTCCGGTCTGTTTTTATTAGGTGGTGGCAAAAAAAACAGAATACCAAGTTACTTCACACGGTTGATGTGAAGCACGGCCCGCCCTGCACCGCACTCGAGAAAAGCCAAAAACCAATGTGGCATGAAGGCTTCTATTTTTAAAAGAAAAGCATGCGGTTGTGCCTTGAATATACTCTGTCAAAGTTATTAACACACATAGATTAATGCATCATGCCTACTAAAAGTGGAGTCATCATTTTTTGCTATATTATAAGAAAATGGAATGGAGGGAGACTTTCGCGTATCTCAAATTATCGTTTGTATCTTTCGCGTAAAGACGTGATGTTAAGTACCACGAAAACAATGCTATGAGGAAAACTAGGATGATATCTATTACTGGCACATCCCTGACCTATTACGACACGATAAACCCATATGCCATTTCGTATACAAAAGCCTATGGGTCTTAATCATGGTGACATACCCGATCAATCACCGTACCCAATGTTTCGTTCTTTAAAAAAATTAAAGGTCATAAAGAAGTCCCAAATTAATTTGTTGCTTGTCATAAAATATATAGTTAGTTTATCCTTTGCTATTGCTTTCAAAATATAGTGTAATAATTAGTGGTGGTTATGAAAAAAAATAACACCGCATAAAATAGTCATTTCATTATTTTGTTCATTTAATTTATGATCATTTCTAATTTTATGTCTTTATTAAGTCATTGAGTATATATAGGCTATATAGTTGTGTCATTGTGTGCGAGAAACTTTATGTTTTCATAGAAACAGTAAACATCAATAATTCATGACTTCTAAACCTTTTGCATTATTGATTCATGAGAATATTTTATATCGCACAGTGACAAAACAAAGAATGGATGGTGACCTGAATCCATCTGACATATGCAACATCGGTGACAACAACGTACGTATTTCTTCTTCTCTAGGAAAAGACCTCTACGTTTGATTTTAGTTGGTTCACATTACTCCTTTGATTTTATATGGTAAGAATAAGAACGTTAATAATAAATGAGTGCTAAATAAAAACAAAGCCAGGGGAAAATGATAGGGTGTCTATTTTGATTCTGGAATCTCAGAGACAACTTCATAATTCTTGCGCTAATAAAAAGGAAAAAATTCAAACATGGCAAAAAACATCTAAAAACAAAAAAGAATTGTAAGCTCCCTAAAATAGAGTATGAAAAAATCAACCATGGTTTTATCACTCCCTTTTCTGGCTTGATAGAAAAGAAACAATGAATCTAGGTTTTACTTAACGTACTTATCTTTGACTTGTCATATACACGTCGTTGGCAACCTCTAATAGCGACACGTGGTTGGCAACCTCAAATAGCAAAATCGAGTAATTTTTTTATGCCTCAATACTTCAAATACAAAATCTAGGTTTCTCCTTTGCTATTGCTTTCAAAACATAGTGTAACTATAAGTGGTGATTATGGAAAGAAATAACACCGCATAAATAGCCATTTCATCATTTTGTTCATTTAATTTATGATCATTTCTAATTATTAAATCATTAAGTATACGTAGGATATACAGTAGTGTGTGAGGGACTTTATGTTTTCATAGAAACAGTAAACCTTTTGCATTGATTCATGAGAATATTTTATATCGCACAATCCACAAAAGAAGAAGAAGAAGAATGGATGGTGACCTGAATTCATCTGACACATGCATCCTGGTGACAACGACGTATCTCATCTCTAGGAAAAGACCTCTACGTTTGATTTTAGTTGGTTCACGTTGCTCCTTTGATTTTAGTGGCAAAGAACGTTAATAAATGAAGTGCTAAAAACAAGGCCAGGGGAAAATGAACGCTCGCCAAAGCAAGAAAGCCGCCCGCCGTCCACGGCACACATCACCCAGACCCGTCCCCGTCTCATCCTCTCCCGGCGGCCAGCGAAACGGAGGGATACCGGATACCGAGCCAGGATTTCCACAATTCCATTCTAAAAAAAAAAAGATTTCCACAATTCCACCGCGCGCGCCAGGCGGTTAAAAATCACACCCGCCGCGGCAAGCGCCGTCACTGTCCTGTATCTCTCGCATATCTCCCATTCCCTCCCCCATAAGAACCGCAGCCGCCGCCGCCGCCGTCATTTCATCGCCGCTCTTCGTCCCCAACCCCCGGCTCTCCGAGCACGCACCTTGCGTTCTCGTCTGCTCTCCTACTCGCGACGCGGCGCTGAATTGGCGGCATCTCCTGACTCCGCCGCCGCCCGCGCCGTCCCCGCACCTGCGGAAGCTGAACCCCGAGACCCTAGTCGTCCCGGCGCCGTCCCGCCCGACGGCATTGCGCGCTCGCTCTGTCGCTGGAGGCGGGAGACCCGTCTCACGCAGCGCCGTGGGCCGCTGGCCTGGCCTGGCCGCGCCGGTGCCGGGTGGTGGTTGGCCCCGTGTCGGGTGCGGTGGGGGCGCTGACTTGTAGGGGACGCAACCAGCGGAGGAAGGGAAGAAAGCTTCGGGCGTGGCCGCGTCGCTTCGCCTCGCCTCGTCTCCTGCTACTTTGTTCTGAACTTCTCCGTCTTTCGCTACGGTCGGTGTTGAGATCTTAGCGTGGCGTGTCGGGGATGGGGGTGCTGGAGTTCGCGGCGGGGAAGGCTAGATCCCTTGCCGCCGCCACTGACCAGGAGCGGCGCCACGTGCACAAGGGCGACCTCGCGCGGATCGAGACGCGACGGCGCCAGGAGGAGGCGGGCCATGGCGTGAGCACGTCCAAGGCCCAGGAGGGGGCGGCTTCGCCCGTCTGGCCGCACACGCCCCCGCGCCGCCCGCCCGAGGAGAGATCTGGGGGCCAAGCCGACGCCGGCGCGCGCTCTCATCCTTCCGGCCGTGATATTAGGTAAATCAGTAAATGCAAGTCTACCGCAGTTCTTAGAACTCGCCGTAAATAAATGAATTAGAAATGGTAAGCACTGCTTAAAAACTTGGAAACTTGGAAGTTAAGTTGTCTGGTCGTCTGGTCGATTCGGGAATTGTATTTCTCCTTCCTGAAATTATATTTAAAGGCAGTGCGGGCGTGGGACTATAGGCAAGTTACACACGAATTGGCTAGGGCAGTTGCATGACGTGTATATATGGTAATGTGTAGATTGTCATTGTCATTGGGGGTTGAATAACCTTTGAACCGATTTTTGGTTGTGGATGCAGGCGAGTGGATGAGGAGGCTGCTGACGAACCGGGGGCCCAGTTTCTAGCCTCTGGGACTGACTTCTTACAAGACTTTTCAGATACAGAATCTAGTGTTAGTAACTCAATGTACAGATCAATGACCCCAAGCCCCGCAGAGAGTCCTACTTGCGCGGTGAAGCTGGATGATGCTTCTGACCATGATGCGACAACATTGACTGACTCAGATGATGCACGGGAGCTAGTCAGTGCTGCTAGCATCGCTGGTGAGAGAGAAGTCGTCAACGCATCAACCCATATTGTTGATTTTGGTGATGCTATTTGGTGTCCACCACCACCTGAAGATGAGAGAGATGATGTTGAATCGAGGATATTTGGATTTGATGACGACGACGATGATGCTTTCCTAGAACCTAGTTGTTTCGGTGATAATAAAATAGCCAGTGGGTGTGGTGCCTTTGGTGGATCTCAACAAGGTGGTGTTCAGAATGATTTGCTGAAGCACTTTCGGGCTCTAGTTGCACAGTTACTGAAGGCGGAAGGCATTAGTTTTTCCAGTGATGACAATTGCAAAAGTTGGCTTGAGACAGTGTCCTCGTTGGCTTGGCAAGCCGCTAACTATGTGAAACCTGATACCAAGAAAGGTGGCAGCATGGATCCTGGTGATTATGTGAAGATTAAATGCATAGCATCTGGGAACCCAACTGATAGGTTTGTATTTTTTCCTTGCTTGTGCTTCTGTTTACTCATATAATTTTATCCTCTGATCGTCATATGGTACCAATGAACAAATTATTGGATGCAGCAATTTTGTTAGAGGAATTGTTTGCTCTAAGAATGTAAGACACAAACGGATGGTCTCAGAACACAGGAATGTCAAATTGCTCATTTTAGGAGGTGCACTTGAGTACCAAAAAGTTTCAAATAAATTGGCATCCATAGGGACAATACTTGAACAGGTTTGTGTCTATCTACTTTGGACTTTATATATTTTATTTTGCTTGCAACATTGTTAACGAATGGCCTTGCTGCAGGAAAAGGAGTATCTTAGAACTGTTGTTGGAAAGATCGAGTCTAGGCAGCCTAATGTCCTTCTAGTTGAGAAAAGCGCCTCATCTTTTGCTCTGGAGCTCTTAGCAAAAGATATTTCTTTGGTTCTGAATGTGAAGAGACCTCTTTTGGACAGAATATCAAGATGCACAGGTGGTCAGATTGCCTCATCAATTGACAACATTGCCTCAGCAAGGCTTGGACAATGTGACTTGTTCAAGGTGGAGAAAGTTTCAGAATCCTTATTAGCAGAACATGGAGAAAAGGGGTCAATTAAGACTCTGATGTTCTTTGAAGGCTGTCTGAAGCGCTTGGGTTGCACGGTAATGGTCCTTTGGGCAAAGACATACGATTAGCAATGCCCTGTAGCATAAGAATTTTTCCTGATATCTACTGACATTTCATTTCAATGTGCAAATTTCCCCTACTATTTATTAATTAAGTGTATGGCACTTCATGCAGGTTCTGTTGAGGGGAACATGTCGGGAAGAATTAAAGAAGATTAAGCGTGCAATGCAGCTTGCAGTCTTTGCTGCTTATCACCTCTCCTTGGAGACATCATTCCTTGCTGATGAGGGAGCAACACTTCCGAAAATTCCTTCAATATCTGTGACAGGTGCACCGGATATTTCTGCTAGTCCTACTGATCATGATACTCCTGATAGTATTAGAAATGCTGAAGAGACACATCCACAAAATTCTACTATCAGCCAGATAGTAGAGGTTATTTCTGCATCTTCAACTTTATTACCATCCGCTGGAGTAAGCCAAGGAATCACGCCTGAATGTAGAGCATCCAAATTTCCAGTTGATCCCCTCAACTCTCAAGATCCATCCAACTTATGCCATCCAAATGTTTCCTGCAATGCTGATTTAATATCTCCATGTTCTGTCAGTGATGACTTTAGAGCAACATGTGCTGGCACACAACATGGTGATTCATACAAGTCTTTGCAATCTTCAATTGCTGCTGATGTCTGTCATGATGGTTTGTTAACTTTGAAAAATAACCAACCATGTCATTCAGAAAACCACAGTAGCAACCCCTCACTAGACGACTTTCCAGCAGGGCATACAGATAACAAAGACAAGCTTTCAGCTGGTTCCTTATCTGGTACTGACAACAACCAGAGCATCTTAGTTTCCCTCTCAAGCACTTGCATTCCCAAAAGCTTAGCGTGCCAGCGTTCTCACCTCCTCCGGATCAAGTTTTATGGTAGTTTTGATAAACCATTAGGGAGGTATCTCCGTGAGGACTTATTTGACCAGGTACTTATGGTACTCTTGTACGTAACCTATTGCATTGCGGGGAAATCTCCCTTGTTATTTGCTAAACAACATTTTTCTGTCACGTTTCTTTTCTTTGCAGGCATATTGCTGCCCATCTTGTAAGGAGCCTTCAGAATCACATGTGAGGTGCTATATGCACCAACATGGCAGCCTAACGATTAGTGTCAGGCGCCTTCAGTCTCGAAAGTTGCCAGGTGAACATGATGGGAGGATATGGATGTGGCATAGATGCATGAGGTGCAAGCTTAAGGATGGAATGCCGCCAGCAACACACAGAGTAATCATGTCTGATGCAGCTTGGGGCCTATCATTTGGCAAGTTCCTGGAGCTCAGCTTTTCAAATCATATGACTGCTAACCGGATTGCAAGTTGTGGGCATTCTCTCCAAAGGGATTGCCTTCGCTTTTATGGGTATGTAGGTCCCCTCCTTTGTCTTCCTTAAACTCATCTGATGTACAGTGAGGTTTCAATTTGGGCATACATAACATTGCAGGTATGGAAATATGGTGGCCGCCTTCCACTATGGTCCCATGATTATTCTATCTGTTGACCTTCCGCCCCCAGTGCTAGATTTCAATTCCCATGCCACACAAGATTGGGTGAAAAGAGAGGCTGTTGAGGTATGCTGTGAAACAGTTTATGTTAAAGAGATCATTGGTTCATTTCTCTGTTCCACCATCCCACCATTGATTGCAGCAGGGATGATGAAATGCTTGCAACCTTCTATTGTAGGTATTTCACACAATGGAGTTGCTGCACACTGAGGTATATGATGTACTTATTAATCTTGAGAAGAGTATCATCACTGATGATGATTCAACCAAGACAAGCATACAGAGGCAAATAGTTGAGATGAAAGATTTGCTTAATGTAGAAAGAAATGAGTATGAGGTAGAGCCCCACTGCCCCTCTAAGTTTTATTCTGTTTTGTTTGTTTATCGTGTCATGTTCGCCCTTTGTGATGAAATTTGTGTAATTTTCCCACAGGCTTTGCTTCTTCCAGTTATAATGGGGAGTGCTCATTCATTCAAATCAAATATTGATATTCTGGAGCTTAATCGTATTAGACGTAGTCTCCTCCTAGATGCTCACACTTGGGACTGTAGGTTGTGCGGCATTGAATCACTTGAAGCAGTTGGCCATATTTCCAGAGCTGATCCCTTTAATCAAGGGAAAACCCAAGGAACCAATGAAGGGAGATCTGATTTGCTTCAGATTGGTAGGAAACATGGAGGAATATATGAAGAACCATGTCCTCAACACTCTTCAGAAAGCCCAAGGAAATCTCTCTCGTCTACAAAGGGCCACGTGAATGATAAACAATCTGTCATGGTTGAGACAGATTTGCCAGTTGGGCTGGTCGATGGTGTTGCAGGTGGTGCAGGAGGTCTTGATTTGATTTTCAACAAATTTGACACATGTGAAGAAGGACGTTGTCTATCAAAATATCCTAGCAAGACAGAGCCAGTAGAGAGGTTACCTTCACTTGCATCTATTTTAGCTGACAAAATAGATATGGCATGGTCTGGATTCGGTGAAATAGACTACAATCTTCCACATGGTTTGACCAAAGCAAACGAAAATAGGTCTTTGAACTTGTTGGGCAATCCAAGTTACGAGAAGGCTACTGCTCCAGTCCGAATCCATTCATTTGATACTGTGATGAGATTACATCAGCGAGAACAAACTGGAGTAATACCTGCTTCACTGCATTCAGCACTGAAATCAGTTGATTCCTTTAGAGACTTGACGAGCCTTGTCAAGGATCCAATGGCAAACATGCGGAGAGCCTTTTCTCAAATATCTCCCAGGACAAGAGGAAACTTAAATACTCTTCTTACACGTGCTCCCAAGTATATCACATCAGCTGCTCATATGGTGAATGATGGGGCTCGACTGCTTCTGCCCAATATTAGCTGTGAAGGTTCTGTTTTTGTCACTGTCTATGATGACGAGCCAACCAGTGCAGTGTCATATGCCATGACATCACAAGAATATGCTGATCATGTCACAGATAAAATGAATGCAAATACTAGCTTTTCAGATTTTACTAGCAGTAATGGACTTCATAGATCTTGGTCCTCACATGAAGACCTTTCAAATTTTAAAGGAACTCACTTCAGATTATCCTTCGATGACGATGCGTCTCCTACTGATAGTACAAAGTTTTCTGTCACTTGCTATTTTGCAAGGCAGTTTGCTGCACTTAGAAAGAAATGCTGTTCAAGTGATATTGATTACATACGCTCGATAAGTCGTTGTAAGCGATGGAGCGCGCAAGGTGGAAAAAGCAATGTTTACTTCGCAAAGACAATGGATGAGAGATTCATAATTAAACAAGTCACCAAGACAGAGCTGGAATCTTTTGTAGAATTTGCTCCTCATTACTTCAGGCACTTGACAGAATCATTGACTTCTAGAAGCCCTACTTGCCTGGCCAAAATAGTGGGGCTTTATCAGGTTGATTTTCTACCATTGAACCCTTTCTCTAGTTGCATTATTCTCGATTTGAGCTTTGACCAATTTATACTGCTTACTTCATCCAGGTTAGTATCAAGAATTCGAAAGGTGGGCGTGAGGTGAAGATGGATCTGATGGTGATGGAGAACATATTCTTCCAGAGATCAATATCTAGGGTGTATGATCTGAAGGGTTCTGTGCGTTCACGCTATAATTCTGATGCATCTGGCCACAATAAAGTTCTTCTAGATTCTAATCTCATAGAAGCACTACATACAAAGCCTATGTTTTTGGGGAGTAAGGCAAAACAAAGATTGGAAAGAGCTGTCTGGAATGATACATCATTTCTTGCGGTACGTAGCCATCCTGACTCCTGCACCAATGATTTTACTGCCAAAATTACAGAGACCTACATGACTTAGTTTACTATGATGCTTAATTTGTCTAATGAGATACTGCTGTTTGAAATCCGTTTTTGTGAGAGGATGGCTTCATGTCTGCCATAATGAAAAGGAAGAGCAGCATTTAACTCCTTTTTTAAGGGAAACATTTAATTCCTTTTTTATTTTGCATGTAGCTAGATTATGGTAAATTTTATGTTCTAATTTAGACCGATCTGTTTGCCTACCCAGCAAGTCTAAGGTTCCTTGTGGCATGTAGCAATGGATGTCTCGTTTCCTCTGAAATTCATGTGTTTAATAGACATGCTAATTAATTTTGTTTTGGAAGATGCTAACCGCTTTTATAGTTTTGAAATCCTAATGGATTCCACTATTGGATATGTTACCATTTCAGATTTTTTATTTATCTCTCTCCAATAGTCCAAACTGTGAACTAAGGACAAAGGTGTTGGTTTCTGGCCATCCTAAGAACAGAACTGTAGCACATTGTTGGGCTTTGTTCAGTTTTTGTGGCACCAGAATTACTAAAAGCTATAACCAATTAACAATATTGAAATCTAAACAAAGGGTTTTGATTCCGCAATGTGAGTTATTTTCTGTCATTGGCCTAAGTTGTTGAGACATGATGATTTGTTGGCATTCTTTGTCATCTCTGTTACAGCAACACTCTCCATAGCATTAACTAGATAACAGCATGCCTGGCAACCTTGTATCCTCATTGCATCTGCTAACATGATCCATCTTGCAGTCTTTGGATGTCATGGATTACTCCCTTTTGGTCGGTGTCGACGAGGAGAAAAAAGAGCTGGTTGTTGGCATCATCGACTTCCTGCGGCAGTACACCTGGGACAAGCAGCTGGAGACATGGGTGAAGGCCTCGGGGATCCTGGGGGGCCCCAAGAATGAGTCCCCCACCGTGATTTCTCCGATCCAGTACAAAAAGAGGTTCAGGAAGGCCATGTCGAGGTACTTCCTCGCCGTCCCTGACCAATGGACCTCCTGAGGTGGCTAGTTCTTCTCGGTGTTGGAGCTCCTTTTTCAGCGAAAGCATCACCCATTCATCCTTTGGCAAATTTTGAGCGAAAGGGTGACAGATGGATAGGCATTCTTTAGTTGCGTGTTGCTTCCATTTTTTTTACCAACAGGTGACATGCAGTAGCTATAGAGCAGATGTTTTTTCTTTCCTGAAAGATACAATAGAGCAAATGTGAGAGTGAGAGGACCCCTGCCCTGACCTGGCGGATGGGCTGTGACATCAAGCATGGCCATTGCAGTGTCCGGTCACATCTGGAGGGCTTGATCCAAATGTAAATTGGCGGCGAGCCACGGCGGGTTATTTGACGCCAACTTGTGCCGTATTGTTTCTGTTCATGTTTATGATACCGAGGAATTGTATAAGAGGGATGGAAGACAGGTTAATTAATTCATGTATAACAGCTCTACTCAGTTGCTTATTTCCGTGAATGTGTGTCCTGGGTGACTGCACGTGCATCTGAGCTCACTCCCGCGTCTGGAGCTGTTCAACGGATGGTTTCTGCGGCTGATAAGTCGACTGATGCTGATTTGTTGTAAGAGAAAAATAATATATCATAGCTGATAAGTAGTTCAAATGAACATAGCGAATAAATGTTACATATCTTTTGAGTAGTCATTTTTTAAATTTAAATATATATATATATATATATATATATATATATATATATATATATATATATATATATATATATATATATATATATATTGCATAACAAGCATAATTAGATCAATAGTGAGATATATTTTCACAATAAACATATTAGGAGATATAGATATTGATAACTAGCACGAACCCGTGCACCTACGCGCGGGCTAGCAAGCATATATATATATATATATATATATATATATATATATATATATATATATATATATATATATATATATATATATATATATATATATGTAGCATGAGAAGGCATAAACTATGGAATGTGAATGTAAATGAACAAAGATTTTAGGAACAACTATCTGTTTCATTGATCTTTTTGGATTATATATAAATGAAGGGTCGCGTTGTACATACGCCGTACGGACGTGACTGTTCGGGAAAAGGCAACTGTCCACTGGAACAGTCTACTACCGAAGGGACATGTCCCTTCGTAGTGCTAACTGCTTATACTAACTAATTACTAATTCTCTTCCTCTGTTGATGAGATCACTGAGTATAAAGAGGTGTCTGTTAGGAACAGACACCGTTTCGTAACACTCTCCCTTGATCGAATCTTCTTTGAGGTCAATACAACTGTATCTTGGATTCCTCGAAAAATCCTGTGGGAAAAATCTGAGGAATATGTATGTATAGATATGCTATAAAAACTTCTTTAAACCTTATAGGAAAATAAGGAGAAAATAGCATATATGAGTGTGATTTAAATAAATCACTATGTCATTGGTATCTCATTAAAAACCCCAGTGTGGAAAAATATTGGAGATCGACATATAGATTACTCCCCCAAAAACTATTTCAGAAAAAATATAAAGAGCAATATAAAGTGATATGTTGCTAAAACTCCTGTAAAAATCTAGTGGAAAAATTAGGAGAAAATATAACGATATATTATTGGTATTGCCTCTGGGATAATTCACATGAAAAAACTTTTCAGGAAAAAACCATGGATGAGTTGTGAGGGCAATATGTGTCTTTGATATTTCCAATAAAAACTCCGATGGGGAAAATAGGAAATATGACACATGCTTATGTTAATATTATCTTATTAAAAACTTTAACAAGAAACCTTGTGAGTAAAACTTGTGAAAGAAAAGAGTATAATATGATGCTGACTCTCTCCAAAGAACCATTCTTGATACTCTCTTGAAATAGCTTGATTGATTGATCCAAGTGATACACTTAATTTGATGAGTAACCTTGATTCCTTCTTTAAGTCATTTTTTTCTACTTGTTTAAGTCATTTTCTTTCTACCAAATGATCTTCAATAGTCACTAGAACTTAAACTTCAACTTCATCTTGAGTTTGATCTTGATCTTTCAATTTGAGTACCGAATGTGTGCAAAGTACACTCCACAATCAAATAGCCTTGTACTCTTTGCTTGTCATGCTTCTAGATCATCTCAAAACCAAACTTAGGTACCTCAAACACTTGTAAACATATTTTCAACTGGAGGACCTTTCAATCAAAGCGACTCTAGATCAACCAAACTTTTGTCACTTTTCTGACGGATTTTGTACCATTCAAAGAAATAAGCATATATCCCAAAGTACAAATTGAAATACCACTAAATTTGGTGGAGGTGTGCAATACTAAGTTACCTAGCAGCTGTAAAAATTTTAGCTTCATTTGACTTCTAGATTGCTACCATATTTCAATTCTTCCACCACTGCTACATGCTGAAAACAGCTGCACTATAGCTGACAAGATCCACTCCAAAACCAAAGCATTTCTTATACAAATCTCATGAAAATTGTACAGCATCTTATACCATAAGTCTAGAGCATGTACACCAATTTTTATGCCAATCCAATAAGTGTTGATTACTCAAACATGGCTAAGATCACAGCTAGCTCAGATTCTCAATTATAGGACAGATTTCAATAATTTAGCTATACTTCATCATGTATGAATCAAACTTGAAACTAACTTGTTTGAATACTTCCATAAGACATATATCCATTCAAATCACCTTATAGCAAGCAACATTGCATATTTATCTAATTTAATCAACTTATATGCATCCAAATAAAATGATCAATAAGAGATATACCTTGGTTAGCTCATGATCATCCAACTAGCAAGCTTCAACTCAATTATTTGCAAGTCATCAAATGTATCCAATGAATCACCAACAACTTAAATTATAACACTTGTATCTAATGAATCACCAACAACTTGAATTATAACACTTGTATGTTGATAGCATTTGGACTTCATTCAATTTTCACTTGGCATTAGGTTTGGATGTGCACTAGGCTTCATATCTTGATTCAACACATGATGATCAATATGAAATCAATTGAATCAAGTCTCCAATGCTGATGGTACCTATAAACAATCATCCACTTTTTGATGGTACCCAAATAAGTTTGGGTCCTCTCAAGTTAGGTGCAACATACTTTGGCATAGCCTTAGTATGAATAGCGGGATATTTTACAATAGCAACCATAGAGGTACCATTACCACCCTTTCTAAGCAAATTATTATCAACAATTGAAATAGGCTTAGAAGTGTCACCTAGGGGACATGAATGTGCTATGTGTCCCCTTTCCCGGCATGAGTAGCACTTTCTCTTTGATTGAGCCTTCTCTTCCTTGCTCATATGGTGCTTCTCATTGCCTTGCCTCTCATGGATTGCTTGAGCCTTCTTCTCAAGCTTGGTAGGTCACTTAGAGGCAAAGTGTCCCGTACTTCCATACTTGAAGCACTTGATGTGAGCATAATCTTTCTTCTCATCTTCATTCTTGCTCATCATCTTGGCATCTTGAGTTTGCATTGGATGCCTTGTCTTTCCACCCCTTTTTGTTTTCTTCATCTTTATCATTAAATCACCACTATCTTCATGGTTGATCTTGATTTAAACTTGGTGTGTCTTCTCTTGCTCAACTTGTGGCTTTGGTTGAGGCTTCACTTGTTGCTTCACCAATTGCTTGGTTGAGCACATTAAGGTAAGATGACCCCAAGTGCGGCACTTGAAGCACTTGACATGCTTGAGCCTCTCTTCTTCTTTTATCTTTTTGAGCTTCTCAATGTTAGGGCAACCATTTGCAAGGTGTCCCGCTTCATGACACCGGTAGCACATGGTATGTTAGGGCAACCATTTGCAACTCGATCACCTAGTGCCACTCGATACAACCTCATGATGCAATCGTACTAGAATCGCTCTCTCACACAATCGGATGATCACTATCAAGAATATGTGAGATGGAGGGCTCCTAAGCACTACTACACAAGCCACCAAGGCTCTAGTGTGCTCAGCTTCCGGCCCAAGGCCGACCATGGCTTCTATTTATAACCCCATGAACAAATAGAGCCGTTACCCCTTCACTGGGCAAAACTCGGGATGACCGGATGCTCCGGTCCGATCGACCGGACGCTGGACCTCAGCGCCCGGTCGTGCGATGCATGCCACATGTCCCCTTCTTCAAACGCTATTCATCCGATCTCAACGGTCATCTGACGATCAGACGCTCCAGCTTGAACTGACCGGACGCAGCAACCCCAGCGTCCGGTCATTTCCAGTAAGGTACCGGACATGACCGGACGTGTTTGGTCGGTCACGATCGGACGCAACACCAGCGTCCAGTCACTTCCAGCTTCTCTGCTCTGCCTACATCACCACACGTCACCCTGACCGGACGCACACAGTCAGCGTCCAGTCACTTCCAACGCCAGCGTCCGGTCAATGACCGACGCCTGCACACTGTCTACCATCATTGACCGAACGCTAGAACCCAGTGTTCGGTCACCATGTGACCAGCGTCCGGTCCACTCTGTGAAACCCTATCTTTTCTGTATAGGGTGCCGATGGCACCATTGGACTGTCCGCACTCTACGGGCGGACACTCCACCGGTGGAGTTACGAACCCTTCTCACCTCCGTTCCATCACCGAGTTGATCCACATCAACTCCAACTTCATCTCCTTTGGAAATGTGCCAACACCACCAAGTGTACACCGCTATGTGTATGTGTGTTAGCATTTTTATAATCATTTTTCAAAGGATTAGCCACTCAACTTGCCACGCCACTCAATCCTAGTGACGATGCAAAGTTAGATCACTCGAGTGGCACTTAGATGACCGATATGCAAATAAGTTTGCCCCTCTTGATAGTACGGCCATCTATCCTAAACCCGGTCACAAACTTCTCTATACACCTATGACCGGTGAAATGAAATGCCCTAGGTTATACCTTTGCCTTGCGCATTCCATTCCATCTCCTCCAATGTTGATGCAACACATGCACCAACATGATCAACAATGATATGATCCACTTCATATAATCACGTGATCATATTGGTTCATCAATCTTGACATCACTTGCTTTTCACCGTTGCCTTCATCCATTGGCGCTAAGTCTTGCTCAAGCATCACCGCCACACGATCCATCGCTCCAAAGCCTCCGACTTGCCCTTCACGCTTGCAACCGGTCCATCAAGCCAAGTCTTGTCTTGATCTTCTCCACCTTGATCACATGATTCAATGTCATATCTCATTTGCAATGAGCTCCTTCATCATCACATGTGTGAGCTTTGCAACATCTCTAAGCCATTTTCACCTTCATGATATATGTTGCTCACACACATGTACCTATGGACTAATCACCTGTGTATCTCACATAAACACAATTAGTCCACCTAGGTTGTCACTCAATTATCAAAACCACACAAGGACCTTTCATCAACATACACGGATATAATATCAACAAGATCCTCGCCTCCTCGTATGTTGTTGTTGCTTGGTTCCATAGGAACTTGTTGCGAACAACCAACCTCTTCCCTGGTGGTGTCAGGTTGAAGATTGAAATGGGCTTCATACTTCTGTCCTGATGCAGCTCATCCGCGACCCACAGACTATAAGTAGAGATCAACAAGATGACCTGGGGTACGACATTTCTTTGTAGTGTGGCTATAACAACCACACTTCTAACACACATATTTGTCATTCCTATATCTGGAAATGTTCTTACCATTGTTGGAAACACGAGTTTGAGATTTTTATTGCGTCTGCGTTGTTTTTTACCTTTCTTAAAATTTCCCTGAGGATGGGTCTTAGAAAGCCCATCATCAAATTTGGGTATATTCTGAGTGTAGGCATGTACTTCAGGCAATGGAGCAGACCCTATGGGGCGTTGCTGATTATTCCAAACCATAAGTTCAGAATGTTTTTCGGCCATAAGTAAAGTTTCTATAAGCTCAGAATAAACCTGGAAACGCCTTTCATGGTATTGTTGTTGAAGAATCCTTTCAGAGGGAAGCATAGTAGACATAGCCTTTTCTATTTTATTCGCATCTGTAGGTTCTTTCTCGTAGAATTGCAACTTTAAGCAAATCCTACAAACAACATGGTTGTAATCACTCACAGTTTTGAAATCCTGTAAGCGAAGTTGCGTCCACTCAAAGTTGGCCACAGGCAGGACAAGTGTCTTTTGTTGTTCATAGCGTTGCTTAAGAGAATTCCATAGATTTCGTGGGTTCTCTTCTAAGAAGTATTCAGCCTTAAGATCAGGATGAATATGACTTCTAATGAGATATAGGACCGTGTATACATGTTGATCATCAAGTGGTGCAACACCCTCTTCGGGTGGTAACACAGCTCGATAAAGTCCACAGGACGCAAGACTAACCTTTACATCCATAGCCCATGTGGGATAATTGTGGTCGTCTAGAGCAAGCAAATCAAACTCTTTGACGGTCATTGATCCTACACGAGGCAAACCAACAAAATATTTTAAGTTATTAAAATGTTGTGCTGTGTTGTAATTATTGGATGCAAAATAGAGACAAGATAAATCTTGTATTATTAACGGTGTAAAGATCTCATGTGCATAATAAAATAATGGAGGTAGTCACCATAAAAGTGTAGACCTCAAATTGGGCATAGTCTATATTAACAATAGATGACAAGTAATTATTCAAGTTGTATAAACACGTCTTAAGGTAGTCATCAAGAATGATGTGGACCTTAGTCAATTCGCAAATGAATTGGGTACGCACGTTGAGGATAGTCACTAAGTTGTGGACTTAGTGTAGATTCCACTGTAGCAACTATGGTGCTACCTTGTGTATGGCCAATAGGAATGCGAATTACTGGTAGTCATCTTCGTGAAAAGATATAGACCAAATGTTCTAATTTGTGATGTTGGGTACGCACGTTGGGGTAGTCACTAAGTGTTTACTTAGTGTAGATCCCGCAGTAGCAACAGTGGTGCTACCTTGTGTATGACCAACAAACAAATAGGGAACATGCGCGTTATACAATTGATGAGAAAATATACATAAAATGTCGCATCCATTATTTAAGCGCGTAGTGCTTTAAAGTCGAAAAGCATAAAAGGGGCTTAAATAAAATGATCAATTGCAAAAATGATAAATGAATAAATAATTTGCAAGATCATGGTCGTAATAACAAGGATATTATTTATTGGATTTGCCATACATACAGGGACAAATACTTTGAATAATATCATAAATAGATATTTTACAATAATAAAATATTACAAGTACAAATATAGTTAAAGTCAGCGACTAAACACAAAAGTACTTAATTTTACAGCACATAATTATAAGAGACTAACAGAGTCTTATACGAATTAATGCTAAAAATATTAAATAAAATAGAAAAAGGTAATGAGTCAGCCGGCCATAGGAATTGGAAATGAATCCACGTTCATTTTTGGGCCCAGCATGGCTCAGCCATTGGGCGTGCAGTGAACAGCAGGGAGGGAGATCAGGGTGCAAGCCATTGGGCCGACTTCACGGCCTATAGAGGTAGATCGGGCAGGCAGCAGGGGCTCCAACCCTAACTACCCACGCCGCTGCACACCAGGAAGCCACCACCACCTCTTGACTGCCCCGCCGCAAAAATCACCTCACTGCTCCTCTCCACTGTGCCGCCCGTGCTCGCCATCTTTAGGTCGAGGAAGACTCCCCCTCATCGGGGTAGTAGAAGCCGTTGCCACCGAAGGCCATGTTCAGCACCTCCGCACTTGGGAGGCCGAGATCCGCCGGGTTCCAGGCGCCGGTGCAACGGAGGCCGGAGCGCCTGTCCACTGCCGTCGTCTTGCGGCCGAGGTGGCACCGAAGCGTCGGGGTCGGCAACGTCTCGGCTAGAGGAAGGCCCGCGAAGAATCCGGTGCCGGGGTCGCCGCCGGAGGAGGAGCCGAGGGGCCAGCCACGTCCAGGAAGAAGTACGACGAGACGCCGGACCGAGCTGCGAGCATACCGCCGGGATTGAAGAGGTTGCCGACGCCGGGGGCAGCGACGTCCATCTTGTCCTCGGCCTTCATATCCTGAAGCATCGGCGCGGCGACAGTGTTGAAGTACTAGAGATCGAGGGCATCGCCAGGGATGCTTCTGCCAGCTGCCACTTGAGTCTCTGGGACCGGCGTGGGCGATGGCAGCGAGTAGTTGTACTCCAGCGTGTGCGACATCAGCATGTATTCCTTGCAAAAGTCACACCAGTAGTGATTTGCTGCATGTGCCGGCGACATCAGCTCCATGGGGATGTAGGCAGGAACAGCGACGGGCGGCGCCGGGGCTTCGACAACTAGTGGCGCCGAGGCTTCAACAGCGCGCGGTTCGACGTTGTTGGGGCCGGCACCGTCCAAGCCAAGGCGAGGAGATGGTGGCTAGCTCTGTAGACGAAGATCACGCGGAGGAGAAGCATGGCGGCCATGAATAGGAGTCCATCGGTGGTGAGGAACTGCATTGGCACGGAGGCCACGAACATCAGAGTCGAAGAGGCGGCCGAAAGGACCATGGCCTCCATTGCCAGCGTTGCGGCGAACACAGGGCCCAAGGCGCTCGAAGACGTTGCGACGCTGTCCATCGTGGCCATGGTGGCGAATCAGGCCACGGCGAACTCCACCAACGTTGCGAAGGGCGAAGAGCAAACCACGAACAAGATGGGACGGTAAGTTGATCTTGGCCATGGTGCTTACCGTGAAACATTCAGAGGCATGCGTCGTTATGTCGTTCTCCTTCTACTGTTCATGAGCAGTGCTGATAACGTATTGAATGTGAATGTAAATGAACAGAGATTTTGGGAACAACTATCTGTTTCATTGATCTCTTTGGATTATATACAAGTAAAAGGTCGCGTTGTACGGACGCGGACATGACTGTTCGGGAAAAGGCAACTGTTCACCAGAATGGTCTACTACCGAAGGGACATGTCCCTTCGTAGTGTTAACTGCTTATACTAACTAACTGCTAATTATCTTCCTCTGTTGATGAGATCACACCATTTCGTAACAGAAACAATGCAAAGGACACAGTGAAGAATAAGCACTGCATAGCAAACGGGGCAGATGAATGTGTGCACATCTCTTGTATGTTTATATCAGCTATGATATTTCAAGCAGGACATGAAATGCATAAACCATAGAGCTAAGCAGCAAGTGGACAATAGGAGTTTTTGTCAAGCGTAATAATAATCAAGTTAACCAATATGGCAGAAATCAGGAAATATGGTAAAGCGGATCACATATATATATATATATATATATATATATATATATATATATATATATATATATATATATATATATATATAATTTGGGGAAAAAACTATTGAGGCAAGGAACCATACGTAGGCCAAAGGACCTATGAATGTACAGGTAGTAAAATCTTCAAAAAAAAAAATTTGTGCAGTGTTTTTTTTTCTTCTGGAAACTGCATTCTTCTGTTGAAATCATGTACAGAAGAAAACTGCATAAATTTCTTATAGCCCTCCAGTGTTGTTAACATCAATTGAAACCACTCGAAATTCCCCGAAATGTAAATAGATTTACAGTTTAGTAATTCGCAGTTTGGTGCACTGAGTGCAGAGATCAACTAAACTACAGTTTTCCTAAACCCAACCGAATAGCAATGAAACTGCTATACTCTTGTAAATGCGACAAAGCAGATGCCTAGAACTTATGAACCTCAAACTCCTTTTTTTTTTCCTTCTCCTAATGTTTGGTCTTCATAGTACAGAGGATTGGACTTGGGGCCAAAATGAGGCAAACAAATTCATGGATTCATCAACCTCTCTCTGCATACACAAATCAAAATAAAAACCAAGCGCCACTCCAAATTTTTGGTAGAATTCCAACAAATCCGCACCGACTGCATACCTCCCCCAAAAAGAAAATGAGGCAAACAAATTCATGGATTCATCAACCTCTCTCTGCATACACAAATCAAAATAAAAACCAAGCGCCACTCCAAAATTTTGGTAGAATTCCAACAAATCCGCACCGACTGCATACCTCCCCAAAAAGAACACTACATCCTAGACAAATCCGAAAACCTAAACCCTAGCCTGCAGGTCCGACGGGGAACAACAAAAGCAGCCGAGACAAATCGGAATCGCGGGGAAGATGGAGACGGCAGGCTTACGGAGTGGTATCCGCCGTGGCGAGCGTGCGTCCTCCTCCTCCTCATCGTAGGCGTCGTCGTCCATCTCCTGGTGGTGCTACGGGGGCAACCGCGGCTAGTGGCCGTCATCCTCATCAGCGACCTCGCCGACGTCGCCGACTCGTCCACAGCGTCCTCCACAAAAAAACCCTAGCTGCGAGAGGCGAGATCGGAACGGGTACTCACGTCCGAGGCAGCGATTGCTGCTGTTCGCCATGTGGGAGGCAACTGAGGGCAGGGCAAGCGTGTCGCAAGGGAGAGACAGACGGCGAGACGGAGGGGGCGAGGTGCCGCTGGAGGCAGAGGGTGGTGGACCTTTCCCCCTGTTGTCCGGAGCAGCATCCTTGAAGGGTCGGATGATGTTGCGTCGCCCTGGGCAAATTTAACCGACAACCCAAAACCGAACCGAAAGAACCGGAACTGAAAAATTCGGTTCCTGATATTAAGGAATCGAAATAACCGAAGAAAATTCTGTTCCTACTCTCGGTTAACCGAATTAACCGAAAGAACCAAATTACATAAATTATACTTCACTTACTTGTATTTGTAAGATTATGTTTGGTTTATGTATAGTGTTTTATATTTGAACTGCTATATATTTGTGTGTACTGTATTGCTATTGTTTTTTATACATTATTATTATGAAAAATGAACATAGTGTTGTATAAATTTGCCTTAAAACAGGTATATTTATTGTTGTCCTGAGATCTTCTGAAAAAATTCGGTTAGTTCGGTTAGAACCGGAACCGAACCAAAATAACCGAGAACCGAAATGCTCGGTTCCTAAATTTTTTTGGAACCGATCGGTTCCCATTTTTCAGGAACCGAATTTCATCAATAACTGAGAGAACCGAACCGAAACCGAACTGAGAACCGAACGCCCACCTTGAATGTTGTGGTTGGTGATGTATCTGTAGGCGCTGATGCCGGATCGGAGGGGCAGGAGAACGCGTCGACGTGGCAAAAGGAGGGAGCAGTAAATGGTATACACAAATAAGGGTATATATATATATATATATATATATATATATATATATATATATATATATATATATATATATATATATATATATATATATGGTAGATATCTATTGTAAATTTAGTTAAACTTAAAAAAATTGAGTTTTCAAAAAGTGACTCATTAAAAAGTGAGATGTATAGTTATTTTGGGATAGAGGGAGCACATGTTTCTAGGCATGAAACGAAATAAAAATATCACTAGGTTGAGGTATGTGTGATGCTTTAGTTACGTTTCAATTTGGATCGGTCAGGCCTAGCTTTGCATTGACTAGAGGTCAACGGAAAAAAGGCAAAGGGACCAAAAGATTTGAAGCACCGGAGGGGGGGCAGAGAGGTAGCGGGATAGGAACCGGGTAGAGAAGAAACATGGCCTCATTGCGAATTTGCGACCATTGTATTTTCGTATTATCGAGAATGGCACTCAGTTGTTCGTTCTCTTCCTATCACTGACATGTGCGCCTCATAGGTCATCTTCTTCCTCCTCTTCCCATCTCATTCCATGGCGAGCAGCCACCGCCGATGCACGTGCGAGCAACTGTTGCTGCAGGCACGTGGGGGAGCAGCCGCCACTGCGACCACACAGGAGTGCGGACGAGCAGTCACTGCCGCCACCGCCGCTGCCTCAGCCACGCAGACAAGCAACATTCGCTGTCGCAAATGGAAGAAGATGGGGAATGAGGAAGAAGATGACATGTGGGTCCATACGTCAGTGATAGGGAGATAGTGGAGGACAAAGGGGCATTCTCAACAATATGGAAATAGGTCTGCAAATGGGCCCAACCACGTCTAAAGCGTACATAATGGCATATTTCAAAACTAAAGAATTATAATGGCTTATCTCAAATAGGTGAATAGTAATGACATTTTTTAGATCTACGAGACTTACAATGGATAAAAAAACCCAAGAAACAACAGGTCAAAACTCCTAACATGGGTGCAACAGGCCTGCTTGGTTGGTTTCCAAAATATTTCAAGCCAAAGATTTGGCAAAGCATAATTTTATATCTCATTTGGTTTGCAACCAAACGTTGCCAACCTCTCACATTTGACTTGCCAAATCACTGGTAATTTCTTTGCCTAACTTTTGCTTGCAAAATCTTTGGCATGGCAAATTTTGGCGACAAACCAAGCAAAAGTTAGGCAAAAAAATTACCATTGATTTGGCAAGCCTGATGTAAGAGGGTGACAACTTATGGTTGTAAACCAAATTGAAAGGTCCTCGTGTGGTTTTGGTAATTGAGTGACAACCTAGGTGGACTAATTATGTTTATGTGAGATACACAGGTGATTAGTCCACAGGTACATATGTGTGAGCAACATATGCCATGAAGGTGAAAATGGCTTGGAGATGTTGCAAAGCTCACACATGTGATGATGAAGGAGCTCATTGTAAATGAGACATGACATTGAGTCATGAGATCAAGGTGGAGAAGATCAAGACAAGACTTGGCTTGATGGATCGGTTGCAAGCGTGAAGGGCAAGTCAGAGGCTTTGGAGCGATGGACCGCGTGGCGGTGAAGCTTGAGCAAGACTTGGCGCCGATGGACGAAGGCAATGGTGAAAATCAAGTGAAGTCAAGATCGATGAACCAATATGATCACGTGATGATATGAAGTGGATCATATCATTGTTGATCATGTTGGTGCATGTGTTACATCAACATTGGAGGAGATGAAATGGAATACACAAGGCAAAGGTATAACCTAGGGCATTTCATTTCACTGGTCATAGGTGTGTAGAGAAGTTTGTGACTGGGTTTAGGATAGATGGCCGTACTATCAAGAGGGGCAAACTTGTTTGCATATCGGTCATCTAGTGCCACTCAAGTGATCTAACTTTGCATCGTCGCTAGGATTGAGTGGCGTGGCAAATTGACTGGCTAATCCTTTGAAAATTGATTGTGAAAATGCTAACACATATACACATGGTGGTGTTGGCACATTATATAAAGGAGATGAAGTTGGAGTTGATGTGGTTCAACTCGGCGATGGAACGGAGGTGAGAAGAGTTCAAAACTCCATCGGCGGAGTGTCCGCCTGTAGAGTGCGGATAGTCCGATGGTGCCACCAACGACCTATATAGAAAAGACAGGGTCTCACAGAGTGGACTGGACGCTGGTCATGTGGTGACTGGATGCTGGGGTCCTACGTCTGGTCAGTGGCAGCCGAGAGCGTGCAGTATCGGTCTTCGATCGGACGCTGGCGCTGGAAGTGACCGGACGTTGGCAGGGTGCGTCCGGTTAGTTTGACATACGGTGACATAGGCGACACAGAAAAGTTAGAGAAGGACCGGACGCTGACGCTGCGTCCGATCGTGATCGACCGGACGCGTCCGATCGCGATCGACCGGACGCATCCGATCATGTTTGGTACCTTACTGGAAACGACCGGACGTTGGGGTTGCTGCGTCCGGTCGGTTGTTGCTGCAGCGTCTGGTCGACAGATGACCATTGAGATTGGGCAAATAGTATTTGAAACAGGGACACATGGCATGCATCGCCCGACCGAACGCTGAGGTCCAGCGTCCGGTCGATCGGACTAGAGCGTTCGGTCGTCCCGACTTTTGCCCAGTGAAGGGGTAACGGCTCTATTTGTTCATGGGGTTATAAATAGAAGCCATGGTCGGCCTTGGGCCAATAGCGGAGCACACTAGAGCCTTGGTGGCTTGTGTAGTAGTGCTTGGGAGCCCTCCATCTCACATATACTTGATAGTGATCGTTCGATTGTGTGAGAGAGCGATTCTAGTGTGATTGCATCTTGAGGTTGCATCGAGTGGCACTAGGTGATCGAGTTGCAAGCCAGTGGTGCTTGTTACTCTTGGAGGTTGCCACCTCCTAGATGGCTTGGTGGTGGTCTCCGTCGAAGCCCGCAAGAAGCTTGTGCGGTGCTCCGGAGAAGAGCTTTGTGAGGGGCATTGTGCTCGCCCTGTGGGAGCCGCAAAGAGCAACTCTAGTTGAGCGTGTCATTGAGCTACCCTCACTTTTGGGGTAGGTTCTTGCGGTGCCCGATGTGCGGGCTTGGTGGGTGATGCCAATTAGCCGCCGAACCACCAAGTGAGCGGTCGACACAACGGGGACGTAGCGTGTTGGCAAACACGTGAACCTCGAGAGAAAAATCACCGTGTCAACCTTGTTCTTCCTATTGGTTTGCATCCTCATTACACAAGCTTGTAATTACTTTCATATACATTGTGCTTGTGTAGTTGCTCTTGTAATTAGTTAGCTTGTGTAGCTTACTAGTTACCTTCTTGCTTGTGTAGCATAGAAGTAGCTCCCTTGTGTGGCTAATTTGGTTTGTGTAACCTTGTTAGTCACTTTGCTTAGTTTGTGTAGCTAAGTATTTGCGCTCTCTAATTTGGCATTGGTTGCCTTGTTATTGAGCATTGCTAGTGAGCATTAGGTGGCTTTGTGCTTTTGCTTACTAGCATGTGTAGGAGCTCCCTTATTTCTTAAAGTACTAGTGGCATAGGTTTGTGTGACCTTGCTCCTAGAATTGGTTAGGTGAGTTTTAGCTAGCCTGGCACCTTTGTTGCTTGATTAGTTAAACGACCCCGATTTCCATGAAGGGAAATCCACAGCGTCGAAGTGTAATAAGACCGTTGTAGATCATATTACCCAAATTCCAGTCGAATATTACATCCATACAACGATAATATCAGAGTACAATTAGTGCGGAATTACATAAATTATTACATCGCCGCATTGGCGGAATCAAAAGTAGCATTCATTCAGAATAGCTTGAAGATAAGATCGCCAAACTCAAGCGTAGGTACGAACCCCTCATCCGTCAAACTCCTCAGAGCTATACTCCTCAGCAGAACCTGTGTGCCAAAATTTATCAGTACGATTTGTACTGGCCACTCCCAACCCTATAAGCATTGCTTTGTGGAAATTGGATGCAAGTTGAATATATTCAAAGGAACCTATAAGGCCGGGGTTTCCTATGTATTTAGCATATCAAGTATATAAAAGTATAGTCAAATTTTAGTACCATTCCCACACACTATCCACCCCATTCCCTTTCCAGAGCCATGTTTCGATCCTGGGACCGATATACCACCATCTCCACACCATCACCATAACCATACTATCGCTCAGTCGACAGACCAACTCCCTCTCGGCACTGTCTCAAGGCCCGTAGCCCCTGGCTATGACCGAACACTCACTTCTAGGGGAAGAAGAGAAGGACTCATCTCATCTATCTAGTTTAAGTGAAACCCAGGAAAGGTCCATAGCCGACAAGTTGGCATATGTATCGATCGATCAACCATACACTCTGCAGAGGTTTCACATACCCACAAGATAGCCATCCTCGATGGTGCCCCGTCTAGGCAGATTTCGGTCGCTTGCTAGCCTAGAACGATGCCACCCTACCTCTCAGCCCTGGAACATCCCAAGTCTAGTCTAGGATGGCTGATACTGTGAGTCGTAGACAGAGCCGAGGCCCTCCGAATGTTAGGAGCCGGGTCCACAAGGCCTCCTAAAGTCTCGGTGGGGTGTGGGGGAAACCACGCACCCCGTACCTCCTTGCACACGTTCGCCTAGCAGTAGTGGCACCACTCTACCAAGTAGTCCGACCGTCCCGCACCATATAGGGCGAGTGGGATGTAAGGCTTCTCGATGAATCTAAGTACTAGTAAGTCCTTAGGGATGACCAAGCCAGAATGTCTTTGTCAAGGTTTCCAATTACCGTGCCACCACAGCACCTCTACCCTGGGCTCCACCTCCCCGAGGTTCACACCCGAGGCCACCTCCAATTACCATTTACCCGCCACAGGTATTCCATATCCAAGTGCCCAGGTAGCACCACATGGCAAGACTCGCCCTAGGCTCATCATTATTCTAGCTCGGTCGACACAACCCTCACCCTCCACGCACCCAAGTCACACACGCAGCACTCTTCCCATAGTCCAGATAACACCAGTCTCCTACCACACATCAATGCAGTGCAAGCGTAGTAGTAATGATAAGCAATGAAATATAGCAGCGAGCGTGTGACTAGCTTATCAGTAGGGTGAGCAGGGGTAAGGTTGCATCAAGGTAAAGGTCATCAAGAAAGCATACTACCATGCAATTCCTATCATAGTGTGTGTATAACATTAAAGTAAAGCATTAGCAGTTCTACATAAGCCATGCATAATGGGTGCTACAAGATTGGGTGGGATGTGGCACCTTTAGTGTAGTCGTCTCTGTTCTCCTCATGGTACTCGCGGTCCTCGTCTGTCTGGTTCTCCTCCGAGTCTGCATCGTTCGCATTATAGTCGTGTTAGCGATGTCTATAGAATAGCACAAAGAAGCAATGGAAATTCAAAAGAGCCAAATGCACTCAAACATGGGTTCATTGCGTAGAGCTTGATTTTAGATGAATTTTGGTCCTGGTTTTGTATTTTTCCGAGGTCGTATGAATTAGTTATGAATTTCCAAATTTTAATTCATAACTAAAAATGGAAAATGGCTGAATTAATCCTGGGCTAACACGTGTCACGCTGTGACTGGTCCACGTGGCATGATGACATCAGCATGACATCATCGTCCCGGTTCTAGTACTGACAGGTGGGTCTAGAGCGTCTGTGCTACTGACATGTGGGGCTAGGTCAACGGTCAATGTTGACCGGTCAACGGCCAATACGGGCCGGGTTCAACTGGGCCTGGACAGGGCTAGATTTGGGCCAGTCTGGGCCAGGCTAACTCGAACACGTGGCATGCTGTGGCGCTACCACATGGCGGCATTGGGCTCTTACTGGGCTTTGTTTCTTAGCTGTGGGCGTGAGCGCGGCTCACGGTGGACCCAAGTTCACGGTCCATGGACCCAAGGTTGGGCCCATGGTGGATCGAGTCCATTGCCATTTCCCCTTGACTTGGCTCATGTGCACCGGGTGCAGGGCTACGCCGCTCAACTAGCCCCCTTCTCCTCTATTTCTTCCACGACACGCTCCCGTCAGCGACATGCTCACCGGCGAGCTCCCACAACGGCTCAGGCATCCAATTGAGGTGGGGAAAAGCCTCCTCACACCATGGTGACTGCAACAGTGGGGTCAGGGCGACGGATGGTGCTTCCTATGTCACTGGTCACGGTGAACGGTGGCTCGAGCACAACCGGCGTGCGGGGATGGCGCGGGTGCAGCGGCATTGGCCGGTTCTATGGCATGCGTGGGCGTCACAATGCTCCAGCGGGCATGTTGGGTAGGTTGAGGGGTCCTCCAGGGCCTCCGATGGCTTTAGCCATGGCGGCGGTCTTCCGATCACGTCGGCGGCGTCGGTGTGGGGGCTATGGCATCGGAGGGGCGTCACAGTGGAGAGTGTAGGCTGCTATGGATCCGTGTGGACACAGCGAGGGCATCCAGAGCTCAGGGCAGGACTTCTAGTTTCCAGGTGGCCGGTAGGGTCTTTCCGGTGGCCACGGCGACCTGGTGACGACGGCGAGGCGTGCGGGTCACTACGGGGCTCCAGCGGGGTGGTCATGGCGTGCACGTGAGTTACCTGTGGCTTCAGTGAATAGGACGGGCGAGTCAAGGAGGCACCAAGTGCTCCCAGTAGTACTGGCCATAGTGGTCAGTGCTCTAGCTAGTGGTCTGGTGCTCGGACCATTGGTCGGGTGCTCATACTGGTGATCTGGTGCTCGGATCGGTGGTTCGGTGTTCGGACCAGTGGTCTGGTGCTCGGACCGGTGGTCTGGTGCTCGGAGGTGGTCTGGTGCTCGGAGGTGGCTGCGCCATGGCGGTGGCATTGTGATCATGACATGCGTGCTCGGCTACGGCGTCCGTGGGACTTGGAGAGGTCTACAGTGTTCAAGGGCTCGGGGATGGTCACAACGTGCGCGTGAGTGTGCTGTGCTTGTGTGCCTTGAGACCAGGGATGGTCTTGGCCTATGCGCTCACAGTATGGAGCACCATGGCCGAAGTAGCAAGGTCCGGCGGTGAGCAGGGGAAGAATCGGAGGCTCAACGTGGGTGCTGTGGAAGAGAGGATGGCGGTGCAGTGACGAGTTGCGGCCATGTAGCTCCAGAAGCAGTGCCGTGCAGTGTCGTCCGCTCCGGCTTGATCCACGGCGGTGCTCTGAACTCCGGTGTGCTCCTGGTCCTCCTCTCGGCAGTGGCTCTGTTCTCCTCTCTTGAACTCCTCCTCAGCCTTCTACTCTCGGTGCGAAGTGGTTGGCCACCAAGTGGCGGCGGGGCGATGGGATGAGCACTAGGGCAACTAGGATCAGTGGCTCTTATAGCCGAGCTTGGCCATGGAGCCCGACGTTCGACGACTGGAGATTGAGGAGGATCGGAGGCGTGCATCTCATCCAACGGCTGTGTGTGGTTGCGTGGGCGCGGTGCCAAGGGGACAAGGCCATGCCCCGGGCGTGACCCCTGGCCCGCCCTGCCACCGCTGTCGAGCGATGGTCGCGTAGGCGGTTGAGGCGTGGGTGAGGAAGATGACACTGTAGGCGGGGTGGCTGACATGCAGGGTCCAGCGGGCAGTGGTTGCGAGTGAGGCAGATGCGCTGGGCGTGGGCGACGCGCTGGGCCGGCTCGTGGGCCGCGCGCATGCTGGGAAGATGGGAAGGGTTGGCAGGCCGGTTGGGCTGGCTGGCTGGCGCAGGCTGAGCAGGCCGAGGCGGCTTGCGAGGCCTACATCCTTTCTCTTCCTTTTTCTATTTTGTTGTTCATTTCTTCTCTTTTGTTTGAATTTGAATTTGGTTATGGAATTTGAATTCCAAATTGGCACACCTAATTTTATTGGAGTTTTAGGAAATTTTATTTAGCTATTTTGTATAACAAAAATAGGTTTAGTTTTGTTATACACAAATGGAAATAGTTTTCTTTTTAAACATTTATCCTTTGGTTTAAATAATAATTACTTTATGGTGTGTTTCTTTAAAGGGCTTTCAGGCATTACATAAAGCAAATGAAAATCCAAATCACCATGTGAGTTAACATTATATGCTATGTTTCATTTGTTAGTACTTAAATAAACATGATTAACTATGGCATGCCATGCTTGTGTAATGACTTAGGTTGGGGTTAGACCTAATGCATCTCTTAGGTTGGGTTTCTATACATGACACTCATCATCACATGGGAGTTTTTAAGAAAAATTTTGTAGTTGTGATTTTTGGGTTGTTACAACTAGTATCTTTGGAAGGTGCTAGAGAACATCGATAGAGGGGTGTAGTTTTGGCTAGACCGATAGTTTTAATTCCGTACTTATTTCGGCTAGCCGACGTGATTAATTTTAGAAAAAAACTATTCACCCCCTCTAGTCCGCCATCTCGACCCTACAAGTGGTATCAGAGCTAGGTCTCTCATTTGTGGTCTTCATCGACCCGAGAGGATGGCGACTTATGGGCTAGATGTTGATTGTCCACACATTTTTGATGGCACACACTTTACACGATGGAAAAATTGGATGATATGCAATTTTAAGTTTATTTGCCCTCAAATGTGGTGGATGGTAGATGTAGGCTTTTCTCATGTGTTGGATGAATATAATCTAACTCAAGCACAAGAGAAATGCCTAGATCTCGACATCCAAGCTACTAACATCATGTATAGATCTTTGCATGATTGTATATTTGGAGAGATCATTGACATGAAGACCGCCCATGAGATTTGGAGTTATCTCAATGAGAAATATGGGATGGTCTCCGATGATGATGATGAGTCCAAGATGGAGGCACATGAGTGTGTTGAGCATAACCACAATTTGGTGATTGTGGAAGATTGCTCCACCTCATGGTCAAGTGATGATGATGATGATCGATCTATCACAAGTTCACTTGACAAGGTTGATGATGATGCCACAAGTGTTGCAAGTGATGATGCTACCCCATGCACACTTGATGGTGATGATGGTTCATGCTCAAGCCTTGATGAAGATGCTACTACAAGCTCTCCAACTACATCACCACATTGCTTCATGTCACAAGGTGACACCAAGGTAACAAATGATAATGTGGTTGATCATGTTGATTCATATGATGAGCTTGTTAGTAGACTTGCTAGCATGACCATGTCTTTAGAAAATGAGAAAGCTAAAACATTGAAATTAGAAAATGAAAACTCATTTCTAAAGAATTCTTGTGAAGAACATAAGAAATTACTTGATGCTTATAAATCTTCACATGATGAGCTAAAATTGAATCATGAGACACTACTTGCATCTCATGATGAATTATTAGAACAACATGCTTCTCTCATTAAAATATTTACAAAGAAACTTAAAAATAATGAGAGCTCATCACATGGATCAAATGATAAATCACAAATTGTTGCTAACCCTTGTGATGTAGGCAAGAAGCATGTATCCACCTCTTGTGATGATTTATTATATATGCCATGCTCTTCACATATAGATGCTTGTTCTACTTCTATGTCTTGTGAGACTAACCTTTTGAAGGAGAACAATGATCTCAATGAACAAGTAAAGAAATTGAGCAACAAGTTAGAGAGGTGCTACAACTCAAAAGTCACCTTTGAGCACATGTTGAAGACTCAAAGAAACTATAGTGACAAGTGTGGTCTCAGCTTCAAGAAGAAGATGACAAAGGGCAAAAGAAAGAGAGAGAGAAAGATGAAGAAGCTACAACAAAGAAAGCTCTCTCATACCATGTGCTACCGGTGTCATGAAGTGGGACACCTTGAAAATGGTTGCCCTAACATTGAGAAGCTCAAGAAGATAAAAGAAGAAGAGAGGCTAAAGCATTTTAAGTGCTTCAAGTGCCACACTTGGGGTCACCTTACCTCAATGTGCCCAACCAAGCAATTGGTGAAGCAACTAGAAGAGCCTCAACCAAAGCCACAAGTTGAGCAAGAGAAGACACCCCAAGAGCAAATCAAGATCAATCATGAAGATGGTGGTGACTTGATGATGAAGAAGAAGAAAACAAGAAGGGGTGGAAAGGCAAGGCATCCAATGCAAACTCAAGATGCCAAGATGATGAGCAAGAATGAAGATGATAAGAAAGATTATGCTCACATCAAGTGCTTCAAGTGTGGAAATATGGGACACTTTGCCTCTAAGTGTCCTACCAAGCTTGAGAAGAAGGCTCAAGCAATCCATGAGAGGCAAGGCAATGAGAAGCACCACATAAGCAAAGAAGAGAAGGCTCAAGCAAAGAGAAAGTGCTACTCATGCCGAGAAAGGGGACATATGGCACATTCATGTCCCCTAGGTGATATTTCTAAGCCTATTTCAATTGTTGATAATAATGTGCTTAGGAAGGATGGTAATGGTACCTCTATGATTGCTAGTGTAAAACATCCCGCTATTCATACTAAGGCTATGCCTAAGTATGTTGCTCCTAACTTGGGAGGACCCAAACTTGTTTGGGTACCATCAAAAAGTGGATGATTGATTGTAGGTACCATCGGCATTGGAGACTTGGTTCAAATGATATTCACCTTGTTGATCATATAGTTGAGCCAAGTATTGCTAAGAGATGATCATTGTCCCAATGCCATGACAAATTGAGTGAAGTCCATATGTGCTATCAACATACAAGTGCTATAATTCAAGTTGTTAGTGATTAATTGGATATATTTGATGGTTTGCAAATAATTGAGTTGAAGCTTGCAAGGTGGATGATCATGAGCTAATCAAGGTATATCTTTTGTTGATCATTTCATTTGAGTGCATATGAGTTGATTGAATTGGATAAATATGCAATATTGCTTGCTATGAGTTGATTGAATGGATAATTGATTAGTAATCAAGGTTGGATTGATTTGTGTTGGATAAATACATGAGATAACTTTTAGTAAGTGGATTGAATGGATTTATGTCTTGTGAAAGTATTCAAACGAGTTAGTTTCAAGTTTGATTCATATTTGATGAAGTATAGCTCAAGTGATTGAAATCTATCCTATATTGAAAATCTGAGTGAGCTATGATCTTAGCCATGTTTGAGTGATCAAAACTTATTGGATTGGCATGAAAATTGGTTTACATGCTCTAGACTTATGGTATGAGATTCTGTAGAAATTTCATGAGAATTGGATAAGAAATGCTTTAGTTTTGGAGTGGTTCTTGTCAGCTATAGTGCAGCAGTTTTCAGCATGTAGCAGTGGTGGAAGAATTGAAATCGGGTATCAATCTAGAAGTCAAATGAAGCTCAAATTTTTACAGCTGCTAGATAACTTAGTAAAGCACATCTCCACCAAATTTTGTGATATTTGGATTTGTACTTTGGGAGATATGCTTATTTCTTTAAAGGGTACAGAATCTACCAGAAAAGTGATAAATATTGGATTGATTTAGAATCACTTTGATTGAAAGGTCCTCAAATTGAAAACATATTTAAGAGTAATTGAGGTACCTAACTTGGTTTAGAGATGATCTAAAAGCATGACAAGATATGAGTACAAGGCTATTTGATTGTGGAGTGTACTTTACACACTTTTGGTACTCAAGATGAAAATCAAGATCAAACTCGAGTTGAAGATGAAGTTTAAGTTCAAGTGATGATTGAAGATCATTTGGTAGAAAGAAAAGGACTTAAAGAAGGAATCAAGGTTACTCATCAAGTTAAGTCTATCACTTGGATCAATCAATCAAGTTATTTCAAGTGAGTGTCAAGAATGGTTCTTGGAGAGAGGTCACTTCTCCCTAGTGTATGGGCTTGCCGCCTATGTGTAGGTGAACCAAATGTGGTACTTGGAAGGCTAAATGGAAGTGGTGATCCGAGGAATATTTGAGATGCTTAGTTGAAGCAATCAAAAGGGTTGATCAAGAAAAGCAAGCAATACCCAAAAGAGAGCTAGTCATGATATTTCAAGTGGTATTCTCAAATTGATGCTCTCATGCAAGCAAAGATCAAAAGATAAAGAAAGCCAACCACAACAAGAAAGTGCACTTGATCATAAGTGGTATTCATTTCATATGGGTGAAGAATGAAATTCAACATGGTATCTATTGGTCTTCACCAAGCTTATAATTGGACTTCACATTGCTATTGGAGTAATGAATTAGAATCTATGTGACTATCCTCTACTCCAACATAGCAAAGGTATCATTGTAATGTGCATGATCATTTCATCCCTTACTAGTATGCGGTTAGTGCATATAGTACATGCTTTATAGGATCATGTATAACAAATGAAATGTTTAAATTCATAACCTACCACTATTGCTTAAATTATTACTTGATCTAGTGGTTAGTATATGAATTTGTTCATGAGCTAAGTAAACCCAAGTACTTGATTTAATTTGGATTGCAAACAAGTGATAAGTACAACATTGGCTTGATAACCCTTGTAAGAGGTGTGAAGAAGCTTGTCATTGGTTCAAACCGGACTTGAAAGCTTAGGCAAATCAATTTAGTTCAATTTAACCATAGAAGCTCATGATAGTGATAAGAGTACAAGCACAAGACAACAATGCAAATGGATATCTAGTTTGTTTGTTTCAAATGGTATCTAGACTCAAGTATTTCATCAAGAATCTACAAATGATGTCTAGATCAACTCACAAGTGATATCCTATAAGTGGTACTCATGAAGATAGCAAATGTTCAAGAAATGGTTTTTATTGATAAATCCAACAAGTGGTTCCGTACTAGAAAATTCTTTCAAGTGATATCATATCTACATATGGTATCAATCATGCAAGACGATGGTTCCATAAATGATCCTCAACTTTAAGTGATCATCAAATGAAGAATGCATCCTTCACCTACAAGAGCTCAAGTGTATCAAATGGATGACCCATGCTATCACATAGGGGGAGATGTCCCACAAATTGATCTCAAGATCAAAAATTTTATGTGTGGTATCTTAAGAAGCCCTGTACAAGTTACAAGTGGTATCTACAAGTGGTGTCATTCCAACGATCAAGTGATGTCCATAAAAAATGCAAGATTCAAGCCTCAACCATCTACCCCAAATGTATACCTTTGCATCAATGAGAAGCTCACCTTTTATGGAAATTGATGACAAAGGGGGAGAGATTGTACAAAGATATGAAAGCTTTGAGATTGAGATTGTACAAGGCGGAGATATAAGATATAAAAGCTCAAAGAAGTAGAGGTTGGACATAGACATGGACAAAAAGGGAGCAACATTGAAGAAAAGAGATGGATCAAAATTCTTGGACAAGAGAAGCACACAAGTAGGGGGAGCAAGCTCATGAACTTTGATTGATTGCATTTGATATGTGCATATTCATGTGCTTGATTGCATTGCATAAGTTTTTAAATTCAATATGCATGCTTGTGTGGTGTATGCTAGTTGTAGAATTTGTTTGATGATTTGATAACTAGCATGCATAGGATGATAGCTAGACACTTGGTATGCTTTTCAAGTAATGCTAGTACCTTGCTTTTAATGTTGATCTCACAAGGTATCTAGTGCTTTCATTTCTAAGTGATATCTAGCTAACCATTGTGCTAAGGATGAACTTAAAGGTGCAACTCCGATTGGTACACGCTTCAAAGGTTTATTCTATACACCTTAGCATCATTTAGTAGTAATTATTCTCCCACAATTTTAATCTATGCATATGTGCAAGCTTCAAATTAAACACTCTAGCACATATGTAAGGGGAGCAAATACTACCATTTCGGGTTTGTGGTACTTGTCCAAAATCATTTTCACATGGTAAAATTGCTTGGGCAAGCAACATGAATCCAAAAGAGCTTAATTTCCATATCTTTGTAGAGTTGTCATCAATTACCAAAAAGGGGGAGATTGAAAGGTCCTCGTGTGGTTTTGGTAATTGAGTGACAACCTAGGTGGACTAATTGTGTTTATGTGAGATACATAGGTGATTAGTCCATAGGTACATATGTGTGAGCAACATATGCCATGAAGGTGAAAATGGCTTGGAGATGTTGCAAAGCTCACACATGTGATGATGAAGGAGCTCATTGCAAATGAGACATGACATTGAGTCATGAGATCAAGGTGGAGAAGATCAAGACAAGACTTGGCTTGATGGACCAGTTGCAAGTGTGAAGGGCAAGTCAGAGGCTTTGGAGTGATGGACCGCGTGGCGGTGAAGCTTGAGCAAGACTTGGCGCCGATGGACGAAGGCAATGGTGAAAAGCAAATGAAGTCAAGATCGATAAACCAATATGATCACGTGATGATATGAAGTGGATCATATCATTGTTGATCATGTTGGTGCATGTGTTGCATCAACATTGGAGGAGATGGAATGGAATGCGCAAGGCAAAGGTATAACCTAGGGCATTTTATTTCACCGGTCATAGGTGTGTAGAGAAGTTTGTGACCGGGTTTAGGATAGATGGCCATACTATCAAGAGGGGCAAACTTGTTTATATATCGGTCATCTAGTGCCACTCGAGTGATCTAACTTTGTATCGTCGCTAGGATTGAGTGGTGTGGCAAGTTGAGTGGCTAATCCTTTGAAAAATGATTGTGAAAATGCTAACACACATACACATGGTGGTGTACACTTGGTGGTGTTGGCACATTATATAAAGGAGATGAAGTCGGAGTTGATGTGGTTCAACTCGGTGATGGAACGGAGGTGAGAAAAGTTTGAAACTCCATCGGTGAAGTGTCTGCCCGTAGAGTGCGGACATTCCGATGGTGCCACCGGCGACCTATATAGAAAAGATTGGGTCTCGTAGAGTGGACCGGACGCTGGGGTCCTGTGTCTGGTCAGTGGCGGCCGAGAGCGTGCAGTATCGGTCTTCGACCGGATGCTGGCGCTAGAAGTGATCGGACGCTGGCAGGGTGTGTCCGGTCAGGCTGACGTACGGTGACATAGGCGACACAGAAAAGTTGGAGAAGGACCAGACGCTGATGCTGCGTTCGATCATGATTGATCGGACACATCTAGTCATGTCTGGTACCTTACTGGAAATGACTGGACTCTGGGGTTGCTGTGTCCGGTCCATTGTTGTTGTAGCGTCCGGTCGACAGATGACCGTTGAGATTGGGCGAACAATATTTGAAGCAGGGACATGTGGCGTGCATCGCACGACTGGACGCTGAGGTCCAGCGTCTCATCGATCAGACCGGAGCGTCCGGTTGTCCCAACTTTTGCCCAGTGAAGGGGTAACGGCTCTATTTGTTCGTGGGGTTATAAATAGAAGCCATGGTCGGCCTTGGGCCAATAGTGGTGCACACTAGAGCCTTGGTGGCTTATGTAGTAGTGCTTGGGAGTCCTTCATCTCACATATACTTGATAGTGATCGTTCAATTGTGTGAGAGAGCGATTCTAGTGCGATTGCATCATGAGGTTGCATCGAGTGGCACTAGGTGATCGAGTTGCAAGCCGATGGTGCTTGTTACTCTTGGAGGTTGCCACCTCCTAGATGGCTTGGTGGTGATCTCCGTCGAAGCCCGCAAGAAGATTGTACGGTGCTTTGGAGAAGAGCTTTGTGAGGGGCATTGTGCTCGCCCCGTGGGAGCGCGAAGAGCAACTCTAGTTGATCGTGTCATTGAGCTACCCTCACTTTCGGGGTAGGTTCTTGCGGTGCCCAACATGCGGGCTTGGTGGGTGATGCCAATTAGCCACCGAACCACCAAGTGAGCGGTCGACACAACGGGGATGTAGCGTGTTGGCAAACACATGAACCTCAGGAGAAAAATCACCCTATCAACCTTGTTCTTCCCATTGGTTTGCATCCTCATTACACAAGCTTGTAATTACTTTCATATACATTGTGCTTGTGTAGTTGCTCTTGTAATTAGTTAGCTTGTGTAGCTTACTAGTTACCTTCTTGCTTGTGTAGCATAGAAGTAGCTCCCTTGCGTGGCTAATTTGGTTTGTGTAACCTTGTTAGTCACTTTGCTTAGTTTGTGTAGCTAAGTATTTGCGCTCTCTAATTTGGCATTGGTTGCCTTGTTATTGAGCATTGCTAGTGAGCATTAGGTGGCTTTGTGCTTTTGCTTACTAGCATGTGTAGGAGCTCCCTTATTTCTTAAAGTACTAGTGGCATAGGTTTGTGTGACCTTGCTCCTAGAATTGGTTAGGTGAGTTTTAGCTACCCTGGCACCTTTGTTGCTTGATTAGTATCTTTGAAAGGTGCTAGAGAACATAGATAGAGGGGTGTAGTTTTGGCTAGATCGATAGTTTTAATTCCGCACTTGTTTCGGCTAGCCAACGCGATTAATTTTAGAAAAGACTATTCACCCCCCTCTAGTTTGCCATCTTGACCCTACATAAATGACAACCAAAATCATTAGTTTGCCAAATCTTTTAGCTTGGCATATTTTAGAAAAGCCAACCAAGCAAGCATTCTCTTGTTTAGGGACGGAGGGAGTAGGATAGATAGTGCTATAAAAAAGAGTAATGCTAAACAACACTCGAGTGTTTCTCTCCCTCTCAAGACTCGATTACTCTCCCTCTCATTCTTCTCCACCTCTGGCCTCTCCCCCTCTTCTTCCCTAACTCCAGTGGGCTTACAAGAGGCTCAGGGGAGGCAGCATGGTCAGACAGTGGGGACGTCGAGAGAGCGGCATTAGGGTTCTAGCGATGACGGCTGGGCCAAGGTGGGGCGAGGGCGCCCATGGCCATAGTGGCGGTGAGAGACGGATGAGGAAGAAAGAGGCTGCCACGGACATGGTAGGATCTTGCTGGAGCTCCACGGTGGGACGGTGGGCCATGGCCGCGACGACACATCATAAGAAGAAAGAAGAGATAGGGCTTAGGATGAGCTATGAGCCGTTGGATGATCAGATCAACAGTCCAGAAATTGTGTGTTTTCCCCTCAAAACATCCGAGTGCTCCCTGGACATATCCATAAAAAATCAAACCATAGGGATCCCGTCCTACACCGATTTGCGTGCGGTGTGCCTACCTGTCACCTTCTCCGTGTTCTCCGATGCTTCAACCAGCCACATCCGTCTGTGGACTGTGGCACACAAAAACCTATTCCATACATACCCTTTTAGGTGGGTCCAAGGCCTCGACTCAAGCTTGTTAGACTGACTCTAACAAGAAGATGCAAACCCAAAAATACGTCCCACATAGTGTTTTACCTGCCCAAAACATCCTCCAACAGCTGACCAAGACACATGACGCATTTTGCGTACCAACCCAAACGCTACGCAAAAAAGCATCGCCTCTCTCCTCGCTACTCAAATCTCCGATGGTGGCCCGCCCGCGCACGCCGCTCATGCGTCGGCGCCCTCCAACTCCCCCCTCCCCTCCATGTCCTCCTCCCTCTCCCCTCCCAGGCCTAACCCCACGCGGTCGTGACTCACCCGTGTGAGGGCGCGTGCGTGCATGGCATGGCCACCACCGCCCTCCTCCTCCCCCCTCCTCCTCCCTCTCCCCTCCCAAGCCTGACCCCATGACTCAGGCCGCCGCCACCGCCCGCGTCGAGCACCGTCGGCGCCACTCTGCCATCGAGCCTGGCTGATGCCACTGCGGCCACCCTACACCCGGGCTCGGCCAGATCTGAGGCCCCATGGTGCCCAACCCCTTACTGCCCATCCGGCGCTGAGAAGGCTCCACGGGCTCCACCTTCACTACCACCGAAGCCGAGGGCTGCTATCGCAGCTGTCGCCTCCTGATCCGAAGCTAGGGCACGGAGGGATGAGGACTGGGGAGGAGGTGCACGGGACCGCAGCTCGATGGCTTCCTAGGCCAGGCGGTTGTCCTTTGCTTCGGGATATGGGTCACTGTCGCGGCGAGCGAGGTAGGCAGCTCGGCGGCGTTGCTGTTGGAGAGGACTGAGTTATGGGTGCGTGACCTTTTCCTGTGTATAACCCAAAACCTGGAACGGGTGTCGTGTTTAGTTCTCATTTGTTGGAGACAGTCTTAAGGCCCATGAGTGGGTGTAGTACGTCAACATCCCAAACATACAACCGCCCCTGTACAGCACAGAACAGCCAGCCCTTCTCTGCTCTCGTCTTCCCCCGTCCGTCGCCTTCACCGACCCATCCAAAACCCCAAATCCTCTCTCCAAACCCCACTCACGCGCAACACGCCGCCGCATCCATGGCCGGCGAAGATGGCGCCGCCCCTCCCCCGCCTCCGCCCCCACTCCCGTCCTACCCTGAGGTATGATTCTCCCATTACATTCTATTCTCGCCGCCAATCTATCCATGGTAATTTTTTAATCTACCCTGTGCTGCTCGCAGGCATGCCCACCGTTGCGGCCGTTCGCTCGCACAGATGATCATGGAGGCAATCCGCGTGCTGGGAATCAAGAACGTCTCCAACAAGACTGCGATCTCGGTCTAGCACAACGCCATCCTTACGGGTCACCTCGCCCGCATGAAGGCCACCAGCGAGTTCGCCTTCCTAAGGAACAACTACCTCCTCCCCGACGACGATGACGACGACGGCGAGGAAGCCTCCCCGCTGCGCACCGATGGGCACAAGGACCTCGCCGCCGACACCGACGCTGAGGACACTACTGGCATGTTCGATGCCACTTCCTCCCTCCTCGACTTCGATGACGATGAGCTGCTTGCTCTCCCTATCGTGCTCGACGCTTATGACATTGCCGTGCTTGCTCCAGCTCCCGTTATCACCGCTGATGTCAACCCTGTTCCTACCAAGTGGAGACGCGGACGCCCCCCCCCGAAGCCCAAGGACCCTGTTGTTGTGGGCTCTAGTGGTGAGCCCGCTATAGCTCCTCCCATCGTCGCCGCTGATGCCGTTGCCGTGCCTGTCAAGCACGGGCGCAGACGTCCGCTGAAACCCAAGAACCCATCATCGACGACTCAGCTCCCACTGAGGCTTCCGTTGTCACCGCTGATGCTAATGCCAATGCCGTGCCTGTGAAGCGTGGGTGCGGACGCCCCCCCAAGCCCAAGGACCCCATCAATGAGGACACCGACCGGGCCACCAGCGGCATGCTCAGCCCATGTGGCCGTGGCCGCCCGCCCAAGAAGGCCCAGGTCGCTGTGGAAGATCCCAGTGGTGAGCTTGCTGCTGTTCCCGGCGTTGTTGCTGATGCCAGTGCTGTACCTGTCAGGCGTGGGCGTGGGCGTGGGCGTCCCCCAAGGTGAGTCTTTTAGGTGGTCTTTGGCCAAATGTCAGGACACATGCACGGAGTATTAAATATAGACTAATTATAAAACTAATTGTATAGTTTGCGATTAATTTATGAGACGAATATTTTAAGCCTAATTAGGCCATAATTTAACAATGTGGTGCTACAGTAACATGTGCTAATGATGGATTAATTAGGCTTAAAAATTCATCTCGTGGAGTACTGACGAATTATGTAATTTATTTTTTGAGTCTGTCTACCCAACAACCATGTGTTTTATGCAGTTTCAACACATGAATTTTTTTGCACCATAGAATTAAGATCCAACAGCCTCCATTTCCTTCTACCTCCAGCTTTCTTCTACCTCCAGACAATCATAAATCACAAGATCATAGATCACAAGAAACAATTTTTTTTCTATAGAAGGACAAATCACAAATCTTCTTGACGCGTTCCGATGCAGCCGTTCTGATGCAGCACTGTGAGTCACTGCCGAGTCACTCCCGAGGCCGTAGTAGCATGGCGTCCACGCCCTGCAGCTCCGACAGGATGGCGTGGCAGGACCTGACGGGTGAGCTCGCCGGAGCCGGTGATCACCGGTGAAAAAAGAGAGAAAAAATCCATGTGTTTTCCCCTAAAACACATGTGTGTTGTATAGCATTTCTGTTTGTTTTTTTATTAGTATCAAATATCCCGTGCAACATCCTCCCAACACACCTCCTAAATTTTAGTCACTATATCCAAACACCACCTTAAACCACGCACATTGAATTGTGTGATGGTAATGGTTGCAAGGTTTGGAACTTGAGAGTAGCCTGGCTCATCAAATTGAGTTCTGCACTAACTTTTGCAGTTGGTTGAATAGTATCGGTTAAAGAGTACTCTTAGTAATCTAGATGGGTTTCTGTACATTGAATGGTGGGTGATCTGTAATAGTTGACTGCTGCTGAGAGCGATTTAATCAGTGCTATTTTCCTCTTGTTGCTGCGTGCTAATTATGATGATGATATTTGCAATGTTGACGGTGTGGTGACTGTCTCCTGGACCTATTCCTGATCTGTGCATTTTGACTGGTCAAAACAAATGAGTCCAGGTCCGAAGTTTCCGAGATTCACCCGTTTCGGTCAGGTCTGAATTTGTTTTTGCATTTGAATCCCAGAACCTTGATTCTGTTTCAGTTTCTTGTTAGAGTATGGTGGTGTGCTACTGGATTATCGCTAAATTGTTCTAGCATACTGCTTGAGTACAGAATTAGTTCTTTAATCTGTTCTGACTTCCTGGATTATATACTAGTAAAACTTAATTATTTTTTTATCATCAAGTACACAGGTTATTTCGTTAAGGGTGGTTTATAGGAATTGCTTAGGGCTTATCTGTTATGCATCCGCATCTCAGCAAAGATTCAAGTTGGTAGTTTAAGGCTCAGTTCAATGCATATGTGATTTGGTTGTTAGTTTCCATTACTATTACACAAACATGTTCAGTGAAAGTAGAATTTTGTTTACACTTTTCTTTTGAACAGGAAGTTGATCATCACTCTGTTGGAGTACTACCAAAAGAATAAAAAATCTAGAGTCTATATCTTGAAGTTTTTCCTTGTCTGTGTGCAGCCCTTAATTAGTCTAGGAGTCATGGCATGGTTGGTTGAAGTATGATATGATATGATATGATATGATATGATATGATATGATATGATTTGTGGTAGGTTCTTGCATTTGAACTATGGTTGGACAACGTGACATTGCAGAGAAGAATTTAGCTTTTATTGTCAATGAATTATCAGTTTGACTTCAGCGTAATGATGCATGTCAATATATTGCTGCATTGTTCTAGCATGCTGGCTTGATTGTATTTTTTGTAAGAACTTGTGCTACTTGCTGGACTATGATAGTAAAGTTGTACTGCTTCTTTGTTTAGGATCATTAAGGCATACATGCTATTTTGGTAAGAGAGGTTTAAATGTATCAGATGCAAAGTGAACTAAAACTCTAGCGCCTAGAGGTGTAGTCGTCACTTATTTTTTTTACCCATAGTTCATCCCTATTAATAGTCAACATAGCGTCGATTTGGATTGTCTGGGTGTGCTTACAGTTGGTATTTTAAGCCTGTGTTCAATGGATATATGATATGGTTGTTTGGCAAGTGCCTTCACTATCACAACTTCACAAGAACATGTTTAGTGGAAATAGAATTTTGTTACCAGTCCTTGAACTGGAAGCTGACCATCTGTCAGAATTAACCCATTAGATATAATGCTTGCGATAGCTTGTTTCTTTTGGACAACTGGAGTATCACACTTATATTATTTGAAACATTTTCACATGGAGACATTATTGTGTTTTTTTTCAGGTTTGAGTGTCCTTTTTTTTGACAAGGGGTTTGAGTGTCCTTGATTAATATCCTGAGATGTCATGACTGATTAATGTATGATGATACGACCTTGTATATGTGTCCTAAACATGATCCAGGAACAACCATTACATTCTAGTTGAAAAATATCTGCAACTTTTTGTGATTTGAAACACGAATCTGCAATTTTTTGTGAAATTTGAGCATTTATGTATATCTTGCAAATTTCAGCATATAAATTCACATAATCATTTGGACATCTTTTACAATAACGAGTCTGATGATTTTAAGGTTGCCATGCCAGGGTTGAATTTCTTGTGCACTTATGTTTTATGTTGATGAATGTCCATGGCATCATCATCTTTTCCACCCACGCCTTTTCTAGATGAATTTAGTTAGTTTTTTTCCCCAAATGTCACCAGGCGTGACTGCAGATCAGCAATTTCTTGCTTATTTTCTGGGCCTGTATAGCAGTGATCCTTGCACACTTCTTATTTGATATGCTAGGAAGTAAGAGCGTGTTTGGTTCGGGACTTCGGGCGTTTTACCTCGTTACCACCGGTTCACAGCGGCATCATCACCTCATTTGCTTCCGATTGACGCGGTGTCTGAAACCTGTGTTGTCTTCAGAATGATAGTGCCCATCGCCCGGAGTTATCGATTGATCGACTGCGCCCGGCACTTCTCTTCCCCGTCTCCGCTTGCGGGAAGCGGGATATTCGTGACTTCGTTCGCATCCTAATAGCCAAACAAAAGCTGCCATCTACACTAACAGATAGCAGCGTGAGCTGATTACATTACGATAATGATAAGCCACGGACGTCTGTCCGACGGACCGACCCACCTGCATCACTCACCTGCGCTGCGCGCCGTGCGTCTAAACCCACGTCGCCCATCCGCGCCGCGCGCCCCCGCCCCACTCTGTGCTTGCTGAGACTGCCGCCCCACTCCGCCTCGCTCCCTCCCTCCCGTCACACGTGCAGTCTGTTCCCACCAGTCGCGCGTGCTGCCTGCCCGATTGAGCCAAGGCCGTTGCTAGTGGTGCTGACGATGGTGGTGCTTGTGCGTCGCCGCTCGCCGCTGGCTCCCACCCCGACGTCTGGAATCGACCAGCTCCGGCCTTCCCTATGTTGCAAAATGCATGTTTAAAGTATTTCAGGTGTTTCGGATATATGTTTTAGATGTTTTATATGGATGTTGCAATAGTAGTTTTTGGATGTTGCACATGTTGCAATAGTTATACACGTATGTTGTAAGAATTTATTCAAAATGTTTCATCTATTTCAGACGCATGTTTCAAGTGTTTTATCTGGATGTTGCATATGTTGCAATGGCTATGTTGCAAATGTATGTTTCAAAAGTTTTATTTGTTTCAGACGTATGTTGCAATTGTTTAATCTGAGTGTTATAAAAGCAAATCTAGATGTAGGGTTGTTGAGCGAGGAAGAGAGAGATAGCTTGGGAGCCATGGCGGCGCCGATGTGGGGAGGAGGCGCAGGCCACGTAGCGTCGGTGTGGAAGAGATGGGGGAGTCATCGAGCGGTGCGGAAGATGTGGGCGCGAAGTGGTGTGGAAGAGGAGGGCGAGGCGCTGATGTGGAAGAGATAGGGTCGAGTCATCCGGGCGGTGTGGGCAGCGGAGTGGAAGGGAACGGCCCGAACACAGGCGTGGGAAGCTGAGTTGGCACAAACGGTGCGTGAATCTGAGAGACCAAGGTGGAGCAGACGCGGACGCCCGGACACGTGCAACCATGTGCGCTAGTCTTTCCACATTACATTAGTGTTACCATCACAAAAGTTGAACCAAACAACAACTTGAGAACAAGCCAACAATGAATTTCTTTAGTTGTGTCTGATGTTAGAAATGATTCACCTTAGAAGATGTGAATGCCATTTAGTGGCTTGCCGTCATGGCTTCCAATGTGCTGAAGGCATGTTTGTTTCCGTGATAAGCGAACGCGGCTCAGATGCTGCATTGGTGATTTCTCATCATGTAGTTTATTTTTCAACATATCCTATTGCGGGCGGCCGGCGGACGCGCATTCACGTGAGGTGTTCGGCAGACCTTTCTCGTGATTTCGGCTTGAAAGAATCTAGCAAGTGGCCTAGAGAGGGCTGTGATGAGGATATCACTTCTTCATCACATACAAGCCAAGGAGAGGAGGAGGACCAGCATGGACGTCCAATTCATCTTTCTCATGGTGGAGGCCTAGTCCAATTGAAGTTGGAGCCCATCTCGGGTTCTAAGACTAGTCTGCCTTAAACTGGTCACCCAGGACGCATTCAGACTTTGTTTTCGATGATCCACATATGGTTCAAAGCTAATTTGATAAGGAAACCAGTCCAAGTGGTCTCATGTCAAAATACCTTTGGAATCAACGGGAATCGTTGAAACAAGTCAGCATCCAGAATCTGTCAGGGTGCTATGACACCGTCTTTTGGTCCGTTGGACCGTGTATCGTGTTTAGGCCCATTAGAGAGCGCGTCTAGGGGGTGACGCCCAAGACTCTATAAATAACAGTTGTCGCTCTTCTTAGGGTTTGGGTTTTGTTTACTTCTTTATTTCCTCGTGAAACAGACATCGTTTTGCTGCAACTGTGCCGCCAAGGCTGCTTGCTGTGAACCAGGGCCTCAGTTCTTGATTTTGTTCGCCTGTGGCGATTAGTCCTTTCAAATAAAGACTTGAACTCCTTATTATCATAAGCCTCATATTTATTTGTAATTTCAGATTGCGTTCAACCCGTTCTTACTTATGTTCTCGATTCGCTTGTAGGAAAGCCTTCTCAATGAGGTCAATCGCGTTCGCGTGGTTGATAACCAACGGAGTAATGGTGTAACGGTTGCGGGGGTCTGAATCAGTCTTAGTTTGAAGCCTAGATCGTGAACATCGAGTCTCCACCAATCGATGCTATCATACCTTTCGGAAGATCGGGCCTAGTCTACATCAAGTGGTATCAGAGACCTTGTTGCCCGTTAGTTATAACTTTGTTTTTTCCTTTAGATTGTTACTGTTTTTGCATTACCTATAGTCCACAAAAAGCCAAAAACTATACAGAGCCACATATTCCCTGTCATATAGCCTCGTTGTGCCATGCAATTTCGTCTCTGTGTCGCGTGGTTGAGTTTGTGCCCTAGGTCAAACTCTGGTTGCTGGTTTTAGATTGATTTTGAGTCCAGTTTGTGTTTTTCCTTTGTTTTTCATCATAATCTGTGAACACCTTCAAGTCTTGCTGTGTTTCCTTTATATCCATCAAACCCTAGTCCACGTCATCTAATTTGTTATACTTGTCTTCACTGTTTCTATCAAATCCTTGCTGTCATGACTAATTTTGCGCGCATTGTTCCTATTTTGTCCTCTAATTCGGAGTAAGTTCGTAAAACTGGTCTAGTTTTCGCATACGAACTCAGATTTCGACGTTCCATATATCAAAATCGATCAAAAAAAATTTCGGATCCATCCATCCCCTGTCTTTTCAGGGTCAGAGATTTTTATTTTAGTCAAAAACTGGTCACAAGATCCTATTTTCGTGGTCACAAGCTTTTTGTCGATTTTGAGCATGTCTTCTAAAATTTCCACAGGCCACGCCTTTCACTTGTCTAAGCTCATATTTTCTGTGGTTACTTCTTTTGTGCTCCTAAGTGAAGAAAAAATATCAAAAAAATAAAAAGAAAAAGTCAAAGAATCCCAAAAAACACCGACAGTCCAAAAATAAAGAAAAAAGAGGGGCAGAAGTGGAACAATATCTAGAGGAGCACATAGAGAGCGCCATTTGAGCTGTGTTTGCATGTGCTGATTTCTGCCTTATTCCTAATCATATTCCTGCTATTCACATCACTTGATACATCTAGTACTTGGAACGTGAATAGGCCAACAACTAAGACAAGTACTTGGGATATTTATTCAGCTTTGCTATTCAATTGCGAATTTTGCTATTCCTTGCTACTATATTGTGCCTGTCCAAGCTCCACTTTCTTCTAACCAAGTACAGGTTCGCCTTACAACTGTTACACTCAAGCTACAATGGTATCATAGTCACCGACCGATTGCACCGCATGTTGCTTTGGTAAGAACACTTGTAAGACCGTGGTAAGACGCTTGAGAGTTAAGTGCTTTGTTTTTCCTTGTCCACAACCTAAGTAGTTGGTAGGGATAATACTATTTGTGTTGTCTTCTTCTTTCTACTAACCATGTCAGGAAAAGCGGAAGGCAGCGGCAAAGGAAACGGGGACACACCTATAGATTTCAATGACTGTGTTTCTAAGAATGAGCTTCGTGCCGTTCTTGATGACAAGTTCAATGAGACCCTTCAACAAATCACCAACTTGGCCAAGAGGATTGAAGATGTTGAACAACGACATCCTGGACCACGTCCTGAAGATGATGATCTCTCTAAGGAGGATGATGGCGACACAGAGGCTAAAGCCGAAGCTCAACAACGCGCTGAGGATGCACATAACCATAATCAGTTGAACTTTAACCGACACAGTATGGGAGGTAATAACCAAGGTAATAATGATCATTTCTCTAAAACCAAGTTTAAGATACCTCCTTTTTCTAGTTCTGCTGATCCTGAAGCATATTTAGATTGGGGGATGGCTGTAGATAAAAAATTTAGCTCCCATCAAGTCCCTAAAGAATATAGAGTTAGACTTGTTACTAGTGAGTTTACTAGTTTTGCTCTTTTCTGGTGGAATGATATTTGCAATAATGCTAATGCTAATGCTGATGCTCAAATACCTCAAACCTAGACTGTACTTAAATGACGAATGAAATCGAGATTTGTTCCTCCATACTATCAGCGTGATCTACGATTAAAACTGCAATGTTTAAATCAAGGTAGTAAGACTGTTGAGGAATATTATCAGGAGCTTTTAATTGGTCTAGCACGTAGTAACATACAAGAGGATGAAATGGATAAATGTTCTAGATTTTTTGGAGGTTTGTGTCGTGAAATACAGGATGTTCTTGACTATAAAGAATGGACTAAATTTTCCCAATTATATCATTATGCTCTTAAAGCTGAAAGGGAAGTACAGGGACGACAACCTAGGCGTTCCATGACTCCATCCACTCCTTCATGTCCAACTGAGGTGAGTAAATTTTCTGATGTGCAGACACCACCAGCGCTTGTAAAGAAGAGTTCTTCTATCACTCCTTCCAGTGGACCTGCTACACCTTCCTCTAGCAGCTCTTCTAAAATTGTTTGCCACAGCTGTAAGGGCATGGGACATATTGCTAAAGAATGCCCTAGCAAACACGCATATATTGCTACTGATGATGGTGGGTATCCTAGTGCTAGTGATGTAGAGAATGAATTTGCACTTGCAACTGATCTTTATGCAGATAAATTTGCGGATAGTGCTGAAGATCCTGATGAGGTAATTGATAGTGTGACATACACTGCAAACTACAAATCAATCCTTGTTCAGCGTATTTTGAGTACACAAGTTGAGCCAGTAGACAAGCTACAACGCCACAATTTGTTTCAAATGTTCCTCATTGTCAATAATTTTCATGTTCGTGCTATAATTGATAGAGGGAGCAGCAATAACTTAGTAAGTTTTGAGCTTGTCAAGACCCTTGGTTTATCTACACGTGCTCTTCCACATTCATACCATGTTCAGTGGTTCAACAATAGTGGTAAGGCAAAGGTAACACAATCTGCTCGTGTGCATTTTTCTATCGGATCATACTATGATTATGTTGATTTTGATGTCGTGCCTATGCAAGCTTGTTCACTTTTGTTAGGCCATCCTTGGCAATATGATAATAATGTTCTACATCATGGTAGGCAAAATAGATATACTTTTATATTTAAGGGAAAGACCGTTGCTTTACTTCCTTTAACTCCTGCTGAAATTGTGCAATATGAAAAGGAACTTGCTGAAAAGAAAAATAAAGGCTGTGATAAAGACTTTATCAAACCAACAAATGAACCATCAAGTAACATAAAAGAACTTTTATTTGCTCTTAAATCTGTTCTTGCTGATCATGATGAACCTTGTTATGCTTTAACTTGTACATCGCCTATATGTTCACTTGGTCCTGCTTCTAGTGCTATGCCTCTTGTTGGTACTAACCTTTTGCAAGAGGAGGATGAATTCCCAGCAGGGAAGCCACCATGGCAGCCGCCTTTGCGAAGGATTGGGCACCAAGATGAACATCTTCTTACGGAGCCATTGTTGCTGTCATCCAATGGAGGAGACGATCTACTTCAGTCGAGGACGACTTCAATTCAAGAAAGGGGGGATGATGAGGACATCACTTCTTCATCACATACAAGCCAAGGAGAGGAGAAGGACCAGCATGGGCATCCAATTCATCTTTCTCATGGTGGAGGCCCAGTCCAATTGAAGTTGGAGCCCATCTCGGGTTCCACGACCAGTCTACCTTAAATTAGTCACCCAGGATGCATTCGGACTCCGTTTTCGATAATCCACATATGGTTGGAAAGCTAATTTGATAAGGAAGCCAGTCCAAGTGGTCTCATGTCAAAATACCTTTGGAATCAACAGGAATCATTGAAACAAGTTAGTGTCCAGAATCTACCAGGGTGCTACGACATTGTCTTTTGGTCCGTTGGACTGTGTATCATGTTTGGGCCCATTAGGGGGTGCGTCCAGGGGGTGACGCCCAAGACTCTATAAATAGCAGCCGTCACTCTTCTTAGGGTTTGGGTTTTTTTAGTTCTTGATTTCCTCGTGAAACATACATCGTTTTGCTGCAACTGTGCCGCCAAGGCTGCTTGCTGTGAACCAGGGCCTTAGTTCTTGATCTTGTTCGCCTGTGCCGATTAGTCCTTTCGAATAAAGACTTGAACTCCTTCTTGTTATCATAAGCCTCATATTTATTTACAATTTCAGATTGCGTTCATCCCATTCTTGCTTGTGTTCTCGATTCGCTTGCAGGAAAGCCTTCTCAACGAGGTCAATCGCGTTCGCGTGGTTGATAACCAATGGAGCAGTGGTGTAATGGTTGTGGGGGTCCGAATCAGTCTTGGTTTGAAGCCTAGATCATGAACGTCAAGTCTCCACCAATCGACGCTATCATTCCTTTCAGAAGATTGGGCCTAGTCTACATCAGGGTGAATAGGTCTTTTTCTAAAATTTAATCAACTTATGAAAACAGTCAGAACGTGGAACCTCCGGGTTTCAGCAAGGAGGTTCTAGGGCGCAGAGGTTCCGGGACTGAGCGTGGAACCTCCGGGGATCAGAGTATGAAATTGATCTACTGCGGAATTTAACGAATGAAAAATAGATCAAATGTAATACCAGCCTTCCTGGGGAGTATGTTGACCTATCCAAACAGTCGGTTGCACCTAGAAGATGAGGAATTCATAGATCAGATGCAAACCCTAAAAATCAATCCAAATGACAAGTAATAGCAACAACAACAACAACAGCAATCACAGTGAACACAAGGATTTATCTCGTGGTTCAACTCACCACAAAGGCTTGTTTACATCCACGTTGTTGAGGTTAGCCACAAAGGCTATGGAGTCTCTTTCAACTCGCTCCTCTTCTCCAACCTATGGCCAAGGCAATGGGTTAGAGGGTTCCACTAAGTCACAAAGAGTAATACAAACTTCCTGGTGCTCAACCACAATGGATTGGGAGCTACCGGGCGATCGCTAGCCGTCTAGGAGCCAAGCTCAAGAGTAATGAACACACCAAGCGGTTAGGGCTTCACCAAGTGCACAAGAACGGAGGAGAAGGATCTTCTTGAGCTTTCTCACACTCTCTAGAGCCAAATCTCTCAAGGAATCACAAAGATTTGAGCAAGGGAGTTGGGAGCACCAAGCTTGGGTGAGAGAGAGAGAGCTTCAGTTTGAGTCTGAGTGAATGAGGAAGAAGATGACCATTGGGGGCGAAGGGGTATGGTATAAATACCACCTATGACACCCATAAAATGGTCTAGTTAGACAGACCTCGGAGCCTTTGTGTTTGATCGTGGAGGTTCCGCGTAGGCTAGAGCAGATAAGAATTCAGCTCGGCTGGCTTTTTGTGGCTGGGATTATTTGAGTTGAAGATAGAGTTTTGAGCACTTGGTTCCACCCAGCACACCATTAGTATCCCCTTGATAGTATGACTTGTCCTATGACTCAATTTCAAAATATAAAATGAATTAACATAGCTCTTTGAGCCATTGCAAGCCATCGATTCAAGTTGGAGAACCTCCTCCTTTGTTTCTTTGCATCCACGATTAAAGATATTCTGTCAAACACTTGTCAAAGCCATTAGTCCTTTAATTATGTGGTCAATATCACCAAAACCCACTTAGAGCTTGATTGTACTTACAATCTCCCCCTTTTTGGTAAATGTTGACAACACAATTAAAGCTTACATTTAATTGAAAGATTGAGCTTTTGATAGCAATAATACAAGGGCCCCCCCCTTAATATATGCAAGATTTGTTTGGAATTATAAAAATGTCCTTCAAGGCATACTCTGCATATATTAAGAGCAAGTGTGAAAGATACATTGTATTCATGCCATCGTGGGGTACAAAAGAAGTGTGTCAAATAATAATCTATGATGCGTATGATAGTTTATGCACAAAAGAAAATATCCTAGGTCTGCTGATCGCGGAGCCTTCGGGCCAAAGCGCAAAGCCTCTGCATTCTGCACACTTAGAATCTTCTAATCAGAATAGAAAGCATCACATATATATGAATAGACATCACACAGTTATGGAATGCTAGTAACTTATAAATATAAAGAAGTTTTACTACAGTTATAGCATTTCATTTCACATAAAAATTCACATATCCATGTCCATGACCACCAATCACCACACAAAGGTGAATCAAAGTATTATTACAGACCACTAAGAAAGAAAGAGAGTTCAAAAAAAAACTTCGACTCTCACAACTCACAATGTCCACTACTACTACTGCCACCATGACAAAAAAAACAACGACAAGACAACGACGACACAAAAGAAACATCTCAATCTTGCCTCTCTCCCCCTTTGTCAAGATATGGAAAAAAGGGAAAGAACAAGAGAGGTAAATCACGGTCGTCTCACTGCTCCCTACTCCAATCACTGCCAATGTCACTGTCATCATCATCTACCGAGTCAGTCTGCTGCCTACTGCCTGAAATAGTCCTCTCACTGAACCCCTCATCATTATCACTCACAATAGCCCTGCCGACTTTGTGTGTAGTAGTTGTGTGCCTCTATGGTGCTCTTAAAGCTGAAAGGGAAGTACAGGGACGACAACCTAGGCGTTCCATGACTCCATCCACTCCTTCATGTCCAACTGAGGTGAGTAAATTTTCTGATGTGCAGACACCACCAGCGCTTGTAAAGAAGAGTTCTTCTATCACTCCTTCCAGTGGACCTGCTACACCTTCCTCTAGCAGCTCTTCTAAAATTGTTTGCCACAGCTGTAAGGGCATGGGACATATTGCTAAAGAATGCCCTAGCAAACACGCATATATTGCTACTGATGATGGTGGGTATCCTAGTGCTAGTGATGTAGAGAATGAATTTGCACTTGCAACTGATCTTTATGCAGATAAATTTGCGGATAGTGCTGAAGATCCTGATGAGGTAATTGATAGTGTGACATACACTGCAAACTACAAATCAATCCTTGTTCAGCGTATTTTGAGTACACAAGTTGAGCCAGTAGACAAGCTACAACGCCACAATTTGTTTCAAATGTTCCTCATTGTCAATAATTTTCATGTTCGTGCTATAATTGATAGAGGGAGCAGCAATAACTTAGTAAGTTTTGAGCTTGTCAAGACCCTTGGTTTATCTACACGTGCTCTTCCACATTCATACCATGTTCAGTGGTTCAACAATAGTGGTAAGGCAAAGGTAACACAATCTGCTCGTGTGCATTTTTCTATCGGATCATACTATGATTATGTTGATTTTGATGTCGTGCCTATGCAAGCTTGTTCACTTTTGTTAGGCCATCCTTGGCAATATGATAATAATGTTCTACATCATGGTAGGCAAAATAGATATACTTTTATATTTAAGGGAAAGACCGTTGCTTTACTTCCTTTAACTCCTGCTGAAATTGTGCAATATGAAAAGGAACTTGCTGAAAAGAAAAATAAAGGCTGTGATAAAGACTTTATCAAACCAACAAATGAACCATCAAGTAACATAAAAGAACTTTTATTTGCTCTTAAATCTGTTCTTGCTGATCATGATGAACCTTGTTATGCTTTAACTTGTACATCGCCTATATGTTCACTTGGTCCTGCTTCTAGTGCTATGCCTCTTGTTGGTACTAACCTTTTGCAAGAGGAGGATGAATTCCCAGCAGGGAAGCCACCATGGCAGCCGCCTTTGCGAAGGATTGGGCACCAAGATGAACATCTTCTTACGGAGCCATTGTTGCTGTCATCCAATGGAGGAGACGATCTACTTCAGTCGAGGACGACTTCAATTCAAGAAAGGGGGGATGATGAGGACATCACTTCTTCATCACATACAAGCCAAGGAGAGGAGAAGGACCAGCATGGGCATCCAATTCATCTTTCTCATGGTGGAGGCCCAGTCCAATTGAAGTTGGAGCCCATCTCGGGTTCCACGACCAGTCTACCTTAAATTAGTCACCCAGGATGCATTCGGACTCCGTTTTCGATAATCCACATATGGTTGGAAAGCTAATTTGATAAGGAAGCCAGTCCAAGTGGTCTCATGTCAAAATACCTTTGGAATCAACAGGAATCATTGAAACAAGTTAGTGTCCAGAATCTACCAGGGTGCTACGACATTGTCTTTTGGTCCGTTGGACTGTGTATCATGTTTGGGCCCATTAGGGGGTGCGTCCAGGGGGTGACGCCCAAGACTCTATAAATAGCAGCCGTCACTCTTCTTAGGGTTTGGGTTTTTTTAGTTCTTGATTTCCTCGTGAAACATACATCGTTTTGCTGCAACTGTGCCGCCAAGGCTGCTTGCTGTGAACCAGGGCCTTAGTTCTTGATCTTGTTCGCCTGTGCCGATTAGTCCTTTCGAATAAAGACTTGAACTCCTTCTTGTTATCATAAGCCTCATATTTATTTACAATTTCAGATTGCGTTCATCCCATTCTTGCTTGTGTTCTCGATTCGCTTGCAGGAAAGCCTTCTCAACGAGGTCAATCGCGTTCGCGTGGTTGATAACCAATGGAGCAGTGGTGTAATGGTTGTGGGGGTCCGAATCAGTCTTGGTTTGAAGCCTAGATCATGAACGTCAAGTCTCCACCAATCGACGCTATCATTCCTTTCAGAAGATTGGGCCTAGTCTACATCAGGGTGAATAGGTCTTTTTCTAAAATTTAATCAACTTATGAAAACAGTCAGAACGTGGAACCTCCGGGTTTCAGCAAGGAGGTTCTAGGGCGCAGAGGTTCCGGGACTGAGCGTGGAACCTCCGGGGATCAGAGTATGAAATTGATCTACTGCGGAATTTAACGAATGAAAAATAGATCAAATGTAATACCAGCCTTCCTGGGGAGTATGTTGACCTATCCAAACAGTCGGTTGCACCTAGAAGATGAGGAATTCATAGATCAGATGCAAACCCTAAAAATCAATCCAAATGACAAGTAATAGCAACAACAACAACAACAGCAATCACAGTGAACACAAGGATTTATCTCGTGGTTCAACTCACCACAAAGGCTTGTTTACATCCACGTTGTTGAGGTTAGCCACAAAGGCTATGGAGTCTCTTTCAACTCGCTCCTCTTCTCCAACCTATGGCCAAGGCAATGGGTTAGAGGGTTCCACTAAGTCACAAAGAGTAATACAAACTTCCTGGTGCTCAACCACAATGGATTGGGAGCTACCGGGCGATCGCTAGCCGTCTAGGAGCCAAGCTCAAGAGTAATGAACACACCAAGCGGTTAGGGCTTCACCAAGTGCACAAGAACGGAGGAGAAGGATCTTCTTGAGCTTTCTCACACTCTCTAGAGCCAAATCTCTCAAGGAATCACAAAGATTTGAGCAAGGGAGTTGGGAGCACCAAGCTTGGGTGAGAGAGAGAGAGCTTCAGTTTGAGTCTGAGTGAATGAGGAAGAAGATGACCATTGGGGGCGAAGGGGTATGGTATAAATACCACCTATGACACCCATAAAATGGTCTAGTTAGACAGACCTCGGAGCCTTTGTGTTTGATCGTGGAGGTTCCGCGTAGGCTAGAGCAGATAAGAATTCAGCTCGGCTGGCTTTTTGTGGCTGGGATTATTTGAGTTGAAGATAGAGTTTTGAGCACTTGGTTCCACCCAGCACACCATTAGTATCCCCTTGATAGTATGACTTGTCCTATGACTCAATTTCAAAATATAAAATGAATTAACATAGCTCTTTGAGCCATTGCAAGCCATCGATTCAAGTTGGAGAACCTCCTCCTTTGTTTCTTTGCATCCACGATTAAAGATATTCTGTCAAACACTTGTCAAAGCCATTAGTCCTTTAATTATGTGGTCAATATCACCAAAACCCACTTAGAGCTTGATTGTACTTACAATCTCCCCCTTTTTGGTAAATGTTGACAACACAATTAAAGCTTACATTTAATTGAAAGATTGAGCTTTTGATAGCAATAATACAAGGGCCCCCCCTTAATATATGCAAGATTTGTTTGGAATTATAAAAATGTCCTTCAAGGCATACTCTGCATATATTAAGAGCAAGTGTGAAAGATACATTGTATTCATGCCATCGTGGGGTACAAAAGAAGTGTGTCAAATAATAATCTATGATGCGTATGATAGTTTATGCACAAAAGAAAATATCCTAGGTCTGCTGATCGCGGAGCCTTCGGGCCAAAGCGCAAAGCCTCTGCATTCTGCACACTTAGAATCTTCTAATCAGAATAGAAAGCATCACATATATATGAATAGACATCACACAGTTATGGAATGCTAGTAACTTATAAATATAAAGAAGTTTTACTACAGTTATAGCATTTCATTTCACATAAAAATTCACATATCCATGTCCATGACCACCAATCACCACACAAAGGTGAATCAAAGTATTATTACAGACCACTAAGAAAGAAAGAGAGTTCAAAAAAAAACTTCGACTCTCACAACTCACAATGTCCACTACTACTACTGCCACCATGACAAAAAAAACAACGACAAGACAACGACGACACAAAAGAAACATCTCAATCTTGCCTCTCTCCCCCTTTGTCAAGATATGGAAAAAAGGGAAAGAACAAGAGAGGTAAATCACGGTCGTCTCACTGCTCCCTACTCCAATCACTGCCAATGTCACTGTCATCATCATCTACCGAGTCAGTCTGCTGCCTACTGCCTGAAATAGTCCTCTCACTGAACCCCTCATCATTATCACTCACAATAGCCCTGCCGACTTTGTGTGTAGTAGTTGTGTGCCTCTATGGCCTGGACTGTCCTCTCTCACGTCTGAGGATGTTCATCCTCTCACCAAGCGTCTCCTGATCATGAGGATACTCTATCTCTTCATCATCCTCACTACTATCCTCATAAGGTGGAAACACTGGCGGTGGTGGAATCTCTCTAACCTCAAGTCCCAGCTACCTCTTCATGTCATTGATGTCCTTCCTTCCCTCATAAGCGGCATCCATAGGATATTGACACATGAAAAATATGTTCTTGAGGAACTCCTTGAGCTTGCTCCCCCTGGATCTATGGTGGGAAGAGGAAGGCCTGCTACTGCTAGGTCTCTCTAAGGGTGTAGCCCCTCCTGCAGCTGACGTGCCAGCAACCCCAACCAGTGCCTCCTAGCCTGTGTGCTGCCACTGTGTCAACCTGTATGGTCTGTGCTCCACATCCTTCTTAAACTCAATGCTGGACACCCTCTCAATTGTATACATGATGTAAGGAGCATACGAGAGATCATTCCTAGCATCATCTAATGAGTCACTCAACTCAACCCAAATAAACCTACTAACAGAGAAAGCATCACTCCCTGGAGCCATCCTTGCAAGCAAGTTCCTTGCATACTTCCTTAGTGAAGTTGAGTCACCACCTTTTGGGTTGATTGTCTCTCTAATAGGTTGTTCATGGCATAGTAGAAAGACTTTAGCCCTACTGTTTTCCCATCAGCTAGACCTCTCCTCTCATATGCAAATACAATATCCTTAGCTTTCATGACATTCTCTATCTGAATGGTGTCTGCATATCTATCTCCACTCCTAAACCCTAGAAGATGAGCAAAAGTAGTGAAATCTACCTTGTAGTGAACTCCTTCCATCAACCAATGAATGGTCTCATTTGCCACATCATGGAAGAAAGTGGCATGAAACTGAGCTAGGATCTCTTGATTCCAATCATATTGGAAACCCATGATGTCCTTCAGCCCATGCTCAATCACTGTATCTATCACTCTCTTGGAATCTAGGGTGTTCATGCTCTCAATGTGATCCCAGTCAATGTACTTTATCTGCACTATCTTCTTTTCTTTGGCAAGAATCACAGTCTTATAGAAGTCAAACTGAAATATAGACCAAAACATGTAGTCTATCCCTCTGTCATTCAGCCACACATAGGGATTTTCTACCCTAGCTCTCTTGACTTGCACTCCCAAATTGTGATAGTTACTGTGTTGCCTTTGGACTCCATGATCATAGATCATTGGTTCTGTCCTCACTGGAGCACCCTAATGCTGAACCATGTAGGACTGATCAAATTCTAAGAATCAAGGAGGTGTATCTAGTGCTCCGACTATAGGTATGGTCTTCCTTTCTCTTCCTCCATCATCGGTACATCCTTCTCCATGTACAGCACTAGCCCCATGGCTAGCACTACCACGACCAGCACCACTGCCGTTGCCTTGCCCACTACCTCTTCTAGGTTGAGCTTTTTGGCTACCTCTACCATAGACTTGCTGCTCATGGCTGTGCCCTTGCTGCTCACTACCACCCTACAGCTCTCGAAACACAAGACCTCTGATCTCTCGGTCTACTGGATCATGATTCCCTTTTGATCTTTTCTCCCTTCTCTGACTTGGATCACCATCCATCTAAAGAAAAGTGCATAGAAAGGATGAGAAACTAGTGCCAAGTCATAACATCAACATTACATGAGGTTAGAGTAGAATTTTGAATCAAACTGAGGCTGTTGATCCTTCCATACCGCGGAGCCTCCACACTCTGGCGCAGAGCCTTTGGGTCCCAGAGCCTCCACGTAGAGGCCTAGAGCCTCTGCACTCTGGTGGATTACATCCTAAATTTGATTCAACCTTCTACTCAAATCTTACTATAATGTACTACTAGATCTAGCACTAGAAGGCGAAATAAACTCATCCACATAGGAAATTGAAAGAAACAAAGACCCAAAATTGAATCCATGGTAGAAATAGGATTTCACCTTGGATGAGAGAGATCAGAGAAGAAAGAGATAGAAGCAGTCGATGATGGCCTCAAGGAGCACCCTCCTACCACGAGTGCAGCTAGAGAGTCAAGGATTTGGCTGGTCGTCAATGAATCCTCTAGGCGACGACTTGAGCGGCTTCTTCTCCTCTGCAGACTCCCCCTAAGTCCCAACCTCTGGCACCACCACCACAAATGCCTGTGCGACATAGGGGAGTAGGGCGATGGAGCGGCTGCAGCGGGAGCGGTGGCGCGACAACGGCGATGGCGAAGGCGAGCGTGCACGTGTGCGAGAGGAAAGGGGCGTAGTGTTGCTTAAGTGAATCCCCAGTAACTCAGAGAAGTTACTAGGAGGGGTAAAACAGGAAAGATGAAAAAATATTTTGATTTTTACCCAAACCCTAACTGAACCGTCAGGGCATGGAGCCTCCGAACCGTGGAACCTCCACGCATAAACACGGAGCCTCCGCGATCTGACACCGAGCAGAAACTAGGTCTGTATTCCAAGGAGTTTCTAAGTGTTTTAATTAATGGTCATGGACTTTTGTTTCTTGTAGCTAGCCAGCAAAACAACAGTACATAACAATAGCTACTAGAGACAAGATTGGACATATGAACCAACATTTTGAAACACTTATGAAAATTTTGCAAGCCTAACTAGTTGAAACATAAAGCAACAAACAGAGGCGTGCACAATTTCAAACTACGTTACGAGAGTCAAGTATATTTAGTTCACTCCTCAAAGCATAGAACCTTGACTCGTTGAGAGGCTTTGTGAAGATATCAGCTAGTTGTTTTTTGGTGCTCACATGATGAATTGTGATATCTCCTTTGGCTTCGTAGTCTCTCAAGAAATAATGATGGATGTCTATGTGCTTAGTTCTTGTGTGGCTCACTAGATTGTTTGCAAGCTTTATGGCACTTTCATGGTCACACAAAAGTGGGATCTTGGTAAAGCGACATCTGTAATCATTGAGGGTTTGCTTCATCCAAAGTAGTTGGGCATAGCATGCGCCGGCCGCCACATACTCGGCTTCAGCAATGGAAAGGGCTATAGAATTTTGCTTCTTAGAGCTCCAAGACACTAGAGACCGTCCAAGGAATTGACATGTCCCCGATGTACTTTTTCTTTCTACTTTGCAACCGGCGTAATTGGAATCCAAATACCCAAGTAGATTGAAATTTGAGCCCTTAGGATACCACAAGCCAAAGTTAGGAGTGTGTACTAAATATCTCAAGATTCTCTTAATGGTCATAAGATGACACTCTTTTGGGTTAGCTTGAAATCTAGCACACATGCACACACTAAGCATAATATCCAACCTAGATGCACATAAGTAAAGTAGGGTGCTGATCATGGAACGATAAACCTTTTGGTCAACAGCTTTCCCATCTTTATCCAAGTCTCAGTGCCCATTTGTTGGCATAGGTGTCTGATGGGTTTGGCGTTTGCCATGTCAAACTTCTTGAGTATATCCCTTGTGTACTTAGTTTGGCATATGAATGTTCCTTCCTTCAATTGCTTGACTTGAAACCTAAGGAAGAACATCAATTCATCCATCATAGACATCTCAAACCCCTTTGTCATAATCTTACTAAATTCTTCACAAAAAGTTTGATTAGTACTACCAAATATTATGTCATCGACATATATTTGGCATACAAATATATCATTCTTAATCTTTCTTGTGAAGAGAGTAGTGTCGTCTTTGCCTATTTCAAAGCCTTGCTTGAGCAAGAAATCCTTAAGGCATTCATACCATGCTCTTGGTGCTTGCTTAAGCCCATAGAGCGCCTTATGGAGTTTGTAGACATGGTGAGGATGCTTAGGATCTTCAAATCCTGGTGGTTGCTCCACATAGACTAGCTCGGAGAGTGGACCATTGAGAAAGGCACTCTTCACATCCATTTGATATAGCTTGAAATCATGATGGGCGGCAAAGGCTAGAAGCATTCGAATTGCTTCAAGTCTTGCCACTGGTTCAAAGATCTCTTTGAAGTCTAGCCCTTCAACTTGAGTGAACCCTTGAGCAATCAATCTTGCCTTATTCCTTGTCACCACACCATGTTCATCTTGCTTATTTTAGAAGACCCACTTGGTGCCAATCACATTAGTCTTGGATCTTTCCACCAATTTCCACACATGATTTCTCTCAAAGTTGTTCAACTCTTCTTGCATAGCCATCACCCAATCTGGATCCTTAAGAGCTTCATCTACCTTAAGAGGTTCTAAGAAGGAAACAAAAGAGTAAAATTGGCAAAAAATTTGCTAGACGAGATCAAGTTGTTACCCCCTTTCTTAGGCTCCCAAGGATGTTGTCAACGGGGTGATCCCGTTGTACACTTTGATGCACTCTTGGATGAGGTGGCCTATCTAAAGGTTGATGTAGAGGTTGGTTGTCATCATCTTCATTAGCTTGAGGCTCATCATCTTGTATTTGTTCCTCCTCTTGCTAATTGTTGTCCCAGACCCTGGAGCCTCCACGTCCTGGCATGGAACCTCTAGGCCCCGGAGCCTCCACGTCCTGCATGTTCATAGGACCTAGGACAATAGTTGGCCCTTGGAGTGGAGGGTCTTCTTCTTCGGTCACTTCAACTGGTCTCACATCACCTATGGCCATATGCTTGATTGCTTCACAAGGTGACTTTTCTTTTCCTACAACATCTAAATCAACTTGCTTCACTTGAGAGCCATTAAATTCATCAAATGTCACATCTACCGTGATTTTAGTTCTTCTAGTAGAAAGATTAAAAACCTAATAGGTGTGCTCATTTGGATCATAACCAAGAAGAAAGCCTTCATCAATCTTAGTTGCAAATTTAGAGCTTCGAGGCTTCTTGTTAAGAATGAAACATTTGCACCCAAATACTCTAAAGTATGACACCTTGGGTTTGTTACCAGTTAGAAGCTCATATGAAGTCTTCTTGTAGTACTTGTGAAGATAGAGGCGGTTGATAGCATGACAAGCGGTGCTGACTGCTTTGGCCCAATAGTTGTCTAGAGTCTTATACTCATCAAGCATTGTTCTTGCCATGTCAATGAGAGTTCGGTTCTTCCTCTCAACCAGCCCATTTTGTTGAGGGGTATATGGAGCCAAGAATTCATGCTTGATGTCCTCCTCATCAAGAAACTCTTCGACATTGGTGTTGAATTTGGTACCATTGTCGCTTCGCACCTTCTTGATAGGTAGCCCGGACTCCCTTTGTGCTCTTCTAATGAAGGTCTTCGCCTTCCCTTGCACTTCACTCTTATCATACACAAAGAACACCCACGTAAAGCGAGAATAATCATCAACAATAACAAGACCATATTTGTTATCGCCAATGCTAACGTAGGCAATCGGTCCAAAGAGATCCATATGGATGAGCTCCAATGGGCTTGAGGTAGCAACGATGCTCTTTGGTGGGTGTGGTACGCCTACTTGCTTTCCAACTTGGCATGCTTTACATATCCTATCTTTCTCAAATTGAACATTTGTTAGTCCAAGGATGTGTTCCTCCTTTAGAAGTTTGACCAAGTTCCTTATCCCAACATGAGCTAGTCGGTGATGCCATAACCAACACATGCTAGATTTTTCCACTAAACAAGTCTCAAGCATTGCTTTACTTTTGTTGAAGTTAACTAGGTAAAACTTGCCCTTCAAGCGACCCGTAAAAGAAATAGACGAATCATCCCTTCTAATGGTGGTCACACCCTTATCCATAAAGTGACAATCATAGCCCATCTCACATAATTGTGATATGGACAATAAATTATAACTTAATGAATAAACATGTAAAACATTGGAAATTGAATGATCTTGAGTTATAGAGATTTTACCGACACCAAGCACTTCTCCTTTTGAATTATCCCCAAATACTATGTTTTCACTTGGACCTTCCATTTGGGCATAAGATGAGAACATACTCTTCTCTCCGATCATATGATTTGTACATCCACTATCAAGCACCTAATTTGATCCACCAGAGGAGTATGCCTACAAAATAAGTTTAGGTCCTTCTTTTAGGTCCCCAATTAGCATTGGGGCATTGAGTGTTAGCCACTAGAATCTTAGGAACCCATAGAGATCTTTTCACATATATGTTGGACTCATTTCCAACATACATGGCGACAGCTTTACCAAGGTTGTTGTGTCTCAACACATAGCTAGAGGACTATGGCAGAATCGCCTAATCTAATGCCTCCTAGGAATACTTGTCTTCCATTAGACACTAAGTACTCAAGGGAGGACACTAAATTATACAGTTCCATCGAGCACACCCCAAGGGAGAACCCAAAGATCCACATTTTTCCGTTAGGATCACAAATGAGAGAATAAAGCTTACAACATTTTAGCCATTTCTCACATCCCTTTCCATGCAACATCAGAGTGTAATATTTATTGTTTATAATAGCAGAATATGATCATGTTATCAGAGTTATGAACAATTTAATTTAACAGCGGAATATAAACATGTGATCACAGTTATAGCAAAAATAGATATCTATTCATGACATGATGAAGCATTGATATGTAAACTGTTACAACAGATTATAAAACTTCTATTTATAAAAACATTTAGTGAGAGTTATAAATAAAAACTATGATCGCATCATAAAGGAATCCTCACTGAGCCCACTAGGAGGTTCCCGCACATAAGTGTCAGCTCTAGCATCCGCCTATCACCTGCAATAGGGTAGAACAAACCTAGAGTACTCAATTGTACTCCGCAAGACTTACCCATCAAGAGAAAAGAAAAGACTCCAAGAATATGCAAGGCTATCTGGCTTGTGGGTTTATTGTATCTACTGGAGCATTACTAAACGTGTGTCCTTATATTCAATTTTATTAGCAGTCATTATTAGTTCATTAATTAATCATTCTATGTAAGCACCTGTACTACTTTCAAGCAGGTGGTAAGCAATCAGAACCAGTTTTACATCTTTCATATTCTAGTTCTTACTACGGTGCTAGACTGTAGACAAGTCGTACCGAATCACCCGGCGATTCACAAACTAATATATCCTAGCTGGGTACCCTGAAACACATGCCCTGCTTGTACCCCAAGCACAAGCAAGACCAACCCACTACCCTCCTGACACATGGTCCAGGTCTTGTCCAAACTAGGACTCCAAGCCCCCGCTCCTGAGTCCTGGACTCAGTGCGGTGCTTAGACCTCCACCATCCCCACCTCTAATCAGTTAGTCCAGAAAAAGCCAAAACCCATGACAAGATAGCAATGAGCCTTCCCACGCCCATACACAAGTATGTGTTCAGGAAAATAAGTCCGTGACCTGACTACAATCCAATGCAATGGCCGGTCCTTAACCGACACAGGCAGAACAAGTGCAATCCGAGCCTCGCTCGAATGCCAAACCAAGTCCAGATCTAAAGTACCATTCTGCCCGATCTCCAATTATCATTCATATATATATTCTAGATGATAATAATATAGTAACAACAATAATATATTTCCTATCTCTCGCGAGTGACAGGCAATCACTCGACTTCTACCATAGTCCTATAGCATAGCAATCTACATGATCCTATCATACTAGTAAGACTCATAGGATAAAGATATATATATGCAAGTGGGTTTCATTCAACTTCTTAAAACTTAATGCACAAATATAATATAAAGTGCAGAAAAGTAGGGGTTATGCACTGGGGCTTACCTGGGTAACATATAACCAAAGTTAGTATTCCATCTTTGTGTCCTGATCCCTGGCACCATCTTTTCTGCTACTCCATTTGATACCATCGATCCACTGTCATTCCTATTATGATATGTATTGATGCAAATGCAGGGATGGCGCAATCAATCAAAAGGCAACAACAATTCTTAAAATACGAGTGCACAAACCAAGCTAACTCCTATGACTAATATATATTAGCTAAATATTAACTTCACTAAACAAAGCATCATTTTCATCAAAAAGTACTAATTCTTACCAAATCAAGTCTTTTTTTATTTATTAATGATTTAATATACTTGAAACTAGGGCACATTAACTACTCTAGTAAACTAATTATTATCGGGCTGCAAAAATTACACAGAACACCTGATAACACTTCTAATCTACTGTAAAATTTTTAGAGCTAACACTATCACCGATTTATCATGTAAATTCCTACAAGTTTATGTCTTAACAATATTAAGTATGTTAAAATAATTAGAGCAACCCTAAAAACATATAGAACCTATGCGAACAAAATACACTATCAGATAGATCATGATTTTAGAAACTTAACAAAATTAGCCCGGCATTTTTGTGTTTTTTTCTACATTTTATTATCAATTTTACAAGATCACTGCTTTGGAACAAAACACAAAATCAGAAAGGAAAAGCTTCGCGGCTCGGCTAGGCCCAGCACTGTCCGCTCGGCTAGCCACCGACCCAGCGGCTAGAGGCCTAGGTGGGGGCGGGGCGAGCGTGTGGCCACAGGTAGTGGCCCATTGCATGACGAGCGTGGCCCAACATGGCACGGGCATGAGCGGCCCAACAGCCGGCTGAAAGGTCCTAATATGGCTAGAGGGGGGTGAATAGCCTATAAAAAATCTATAAATCAACTAGAGCAATTTGATTAGTGTGACAAATAGCGTAATGTAAACTTGCTCTAGCTCTACAAGGGTTGCAAGCCACCTATCCAACAATTCTAGTTGCAATGATTACTTAGGCACACAAACTTGCTATATAACTACTCACTAAGAGCTCTCAACCTTGCTACTCTAAAGAGCTCAACTAGATGAATGACAATAATAAAGCAAGCTCTCAATTCTAATTACACTAAAGAGCTTGTATCAACTAGTTTGCAAGAATGTAAATAGGTGAGTAGGGTGATTATACCGACGTGTAGGGGATGAAACAATCACAAGATGAAGATTAAGCCAATCACCGGGAGAATGCAAAAGACAAGAGACAATTGATTTTCTCCCGAGGTTCACGTGCTTGCCAACACGCTACGTCTCCATTGTGTCGACCAACACTTGGTGGTTTAGCGGCTAAGAGGTGTTTCACAAACCTCGTCCACATGATAGGACACCGCAAGAACCAACCCACAAGTGAGGTAACTCAATGACACGAGCAATTTACTAGAGTTACCTTTCGGTGCTCCGCTGGGGAAGATACAACTCCCCTCACTATCACCGGAGATGGCCACGAACAATCACCAACTCATGCCAATCCTCCACCGCTGCTCCAACCGTCTAGGTGGTGGCAACCACCAAGAGTAACAAGCGAAATCCGTAGCGCAACACGAATACTAGGTGCCTCTAGATGCAATCACTCAAGCAATGCACTTGGATTCTCTCCCAATCTCACAAAGATGATGAATCAATGATGGAGATAAGTGGGAGGACTTTGGCTAAGCTCACAAGGTTGCTATGTCAATGAAAATGTGCAAGATGGTGAGCTTGAGCCAGCCATGGGGCTTAAATAGAATCCCCCACGAAATAGAGCCGTTGTACCCCTTCACTAGGCACAGTGCGGGCTGACCAGACGCTCCGGTCAGACTGACCGGACTCTAGACCCAGCGCCCGATCAACCGATGTAAGCCACGTGTCATCCTGTGTTCAATAGGAGTCGTCTGATCTCAATGGTCATGACATGACCGGACACGTCAGTTACAAAGTGACCGGACGCTGGATCTCAGTGTCCGATCGTTTCCAGTAAGGTTCCAAACGTGAGATTTTACGACCGGACGCGTCCGGTCATGCTCAACCGGACTCACCCAGCATCCGGTCACTCAACTTCTCTTCTGTACGCCCTACGTCAGCGTACGTCAGCACTGACTGGATGCACCCTACTAGTGTCCGGTCGCTTTTAGCGCCAGCATCCGGTCGAAGACCAAAACACGTGCCCTCTGCTGCCACTAACCGGACGCTCCGGTCCAACTGAGGCCAGCGTCCGGTCACTTACAGTGACCTCCAATTTTTCTGTCTAGGGCGCCGGTGGAGTTCCTTACTCTTGCTCCTAAACTTCACCACCCTTGATCAAATGTGCCAACCACCAAGTGTATCACCTTGTGCATATGTGTTAGCATATTTTCACAAACATTTTCAAGGGTGTTAGCATTCCACTAGATCCTAAATGCATATGCAATGAGTTAGAGCATCTAGTGGCACTTTGATAACCGCATTCCGATACGAGTTTCACTCCTCTTAATAGTACAACTATCTATCGTAAATATAATCACACTCACTAAGTGTCTTGATAACTAAAACAAAATGACTCCTACATTTTATACCTTTGCCTTGAGCCTTTTGTTTTTCTCTTTCTTCTTTTCCAAGTTTAAGCATTTGACCATCACCATGCCATCACCATTGTCATGATCTTCAACATTGCTTCATCACTTGGAGTAGTGCTACCTATCTCATAATCATCTTGATAAACTAGGTTAGCACTTAGGGTTTCATCAATTACCCAAAACCAAACTAGAGCTTTCACCGGCCCACACGCCCAAGGCAAGGCGGCGGCACTTTTGCGAAGAGACCCCTGAGCTTCTCTCTATTCAACCCTTAGTACATCACACACTATGCATCACTATTTATATGTCATGATTTTGCATTAGGAACCCTGGAAAAGTTTCTATTCTATTTTTCTCACCTTTCTTCTTCCTTTGGCGTAGCAGAGGAGCAGAGGAAGGACAGCTCTGGCCGATTCTCACCAGAGGGGCTACTGCCTAGTGGCATAGGAGTAGCAGCAGACCTGGTCATGCTCGTGGGCACTGGCGACAAGGCCAGGGGTGGCCCGAGGCACCCTGGCCATGCACATACGTGGTCAGCCGCTCAACAACAGTGGCACAACCATGGTGGGGGCGCTGCGCGGCGCGACAACAGAGGTGGAGTGGCATGGGGCAACGCGAGGGCCACGATCAGGCCCAAACCTGGCCATGGTGAGAACTAAGGCGGGGCACGGCACGGCGGCCACGTGCGGCCATGACAGGGGAGGTGGCATGCCGGAACCCGGCAAGGGAGGATGGCCGGTGGCGAGGGAGAAGGCCACAAGAGCAGCAAGGTGCTTGGCCGCACCCGAGGGGCTGCTCGGCTCGGCCCGAGGCGGGCCAGGTCGGCCTGCTGGCCACAGAAATAGATGGTGGCAGCGATGGCTACGTTAGTGATGGCGGCTTCCGATAGCAACATGGTCGGCAGAGGAGGCGCTCGGAAGCTCATGCAGGGCAGCGTATGGCTAGGCGGACAGCGGCAGCACGCATGAGCCGGCGTCCATGGCGGACGCATGAGAGAGAAAGGGAGGGAGAGGGGCTAGACAGAGGGGCATGAGAGCAAGCTAGGAGCCATGCGTGTCACACCTTGTCCAAAAGCCAGACGCAGGGGCAGGGCGGCATAGGCAGTGACTATGGCACCATCGAGCTCGGTCCTTTCCTTAATAACGCACAAGTTGTACCGAGCGAGGTAGGTGAGATGAGTGGCTAAGAGCGAGCGCTACAGTGACTGAATGACAACAGACAAGAGCACCACTCGACATGCGCGCACGGATGGCATTACAGTCGACAGGAGCTACACACGAGTTTTAAAGCGAACAAAAAACTGCTAACGATCACAATTGAGGTTCAACTAATTCCACAACTCTAAAGTTGATCTTATCAGCTATCTAACAGAGCAATCTGCACAACAAAAGGACCACCTAAGAGGAAAATACATGCATGCCAAGATGAGTTCATCATCGAAGTTTTAGTTCACGACAGAGTGTTAACACAGAGCTCGCAGCGCGTTCTAATGAACTTAGGCAAATTTTTATGAGAGTGCCATGACACCCATCGCCACCTCGACCTACACCACTCTCAAGTGCTCATTTTGATGCAACTGACGGTGCAAAAACATGGAGTTGGTGTTAGGAAATTTTGTGGATCTTTAAATGTCGATGTAGCATTGTCTATCGTCTTTTCAGACTTAAAAGGAATTCAAGGTTCCAGTTAGAACTAACACTCCCTGGCACTTTGCCATAATTATAGCAAGGTCTAAACCTCGATGATTTCAATTAACAAACATAGCACGACATATCACATACTCCATACTAACCCACAAGAGCAACACATTTGAACACCTCTTAATTATTTTACTTAATATAAATAGTCAAAAATAGCATCCTAACTATAATTTCAACTTCTTGTTGATTCACGAAAGGTCTAGTTTAAATGTCGGATTCAATTTTTGAACTATCAGATATACTATTGAACAACTTTTATTCACCAAAACAAGAGTTGCATTTTCATCTATTAAACTTGCGCTCCAAATTTTATTCAAGTACTAAATACAAGTTATATTTTATTTTGTTTATAAAAATTACTTCTCATGCCAAACAATTAAAAGTACTTTCCCTATTTTCTTGTTAAGATTTTCATTAGCACATTTAAGTAACTAACTCACTATATTTTAGATCTATTCCTTAGGCCATAATCTCAGTGCTAAGCGAGCACGTAACACCAGAGGTGTTACAATGACATGCTCTCATGGGGTGCATAGGCCTTGGGCTTGTAAGCATACTTGTTCCTCTTTGGTATGATTGGGTTCTCCTTGACATGCAGGCAAGTGTTAGATGCTTTAGGAGCTTATTGTATTGGTTGAGATGGTGCCTTGATTCTGTTGGTGCCACTATTCTGCTAGACCCCAGAACCTTTATGTTTTGGCGTGGAGCCTTCAGGGCACGGAACCTCCGTGTTTCTACGTGGAGCCTCCGCGGTCTACACTGGTTGCACCTCTCCAATGGTTTCCTTCTTCTCAAACCTGATGCAAGACACTCCATTCACCATCTTCCTTTCATCGGTCTTGCCACCCTTCTTGTGCCTGAGACCATCCTTGATAAATGGATGTCTTCCTTGAATGAACTTGTTCTTCTTGCTTGCATCATCCATGCACCCACTAGCTATGATATTGTTGAGTCTTGCAATTTCCTTCTTCATAGCTTCTATGTTAGCAAGGTTAGTAGCACAAGCTTCTAAATCAACATTGTAGCATCTATCACAACCCTTGCTAGTAGATGCATTAGAGATCTCACTTGCCTTCGTAGGATGTGAGGTTTTATCCCAAAGGATGCTAAATTGCTCTTTAAGCTCCTTATTTCTTGTCTTAAGGGCATTGTTCTTCTCTTGAAGAGTATTTAGGTCATCCTTTAGGGTAGCTATGACACTTTCCGCTTGGTCAATTTCCAAACGTAAAGTCTCAACCTCACTTCTTTCCGATGCAAGAGCTTTCTTGCAAGTAACATAGAGTTTCTCTTGTTTGGCAATAGTAGCTTGAGTTCTCTCTAATTCATCTACCACCTTGGCTATAAAGTTCTTAGATTTTTTATCCATTTTACTTATCAAGTTGTTTACTTCATCATCACTAGATTCATCACTAGAGTCTATGTTGGATTCATCACTAGATGGAGGAGAGGGTTTAGGCTTGGATTTTGGTTTTACCTTTTCTCCTTTGCCCATGAGACAAAAGAGTGTAGATCTCTCCTCATCATCGGTCAAGTTGGTGAAGAGCTTTGGTGAACAAGAATGCTTCTTGATAGTAATGGCTGCAACTTTGTTTGTTTCTTCTTCACTTGATCTATCATCATTTGAATCCCATTCATGACCAATATGAGCTTGACCCGAATAGTTCTTCTTCTTGTGTTGGGTCTTGTCATCTTTCTTGTATTGCTTCTTGTCTTTCTTGTTCTCTTTGTTCTCATAAGGACAATCGGCAATGAAATGCTCAGCATTTCCTCTTTTGCTTGTTGGGAAATCTCCTCTTCACAAACTTGTACCCTTCTCTTTTCAACCCCTTCTTGTACTTCCTCATGAACAAAGCAACATCACCAATCTCGCAGAAGATACTTCATCATGTTCATCATCACTTGAGTCACTTGATGAATCAACCGTCTCAACCTTGCTTGATCTTGATCTTAGTGGCTTGCTGCGAGGTGAAAGCCTTGTTTGATTTGTTTGCCTTGAGAGCTACCTCCTTGACCTTCAAGTTCTCCATCTTTGCTTCTAGCTCTCCAAACTTCTTCCTTTGTTGTATCTCCATCTCCTTGAGCTCATGAGTGAGTATTCTTCTAAGGACATCGCTAGGGGTGAACTCTTCAAACCTCTTCTTCTCTCTAATCAATGTCACAAGAGTTGGGTTTTTTTGGTGCAAATGCTTCCAACATCACTTTTACAACATGATGATCATTCAAGTCATCCCCACCCAAGCCTCTAATCTTGTCAACTATCACCATCAATCTATCAAACATCTCTTGAGGGTGTTCTCCATCCTTGATAACAAACCTATTGAGTTGAGCCATCAATAGATCAATATTGGACTTCTTTACCTTACTAACCCCTTCATGTGCAAGATGAAGGGTGTCCCAAATCTCCTTAGCAATCTCCAAACCAATCACTTTGTTGTACTCTTCCAGGTTTAATGCACTTAGAAGAGCACTAGTAGCTTGAGCATTGCAATGTATCATGCGAATCTATCTTGGTGTGGGATTTTCAAGATCAATGGGATCTTCAAAACCTACACACACAATATTCCACATCTTCGGATGGAGTTCAATAAGATAAGCCTTCATCATATGCTTCCACTTGGCAAAGTTGGTCCCATCAAATTAGGGTAACTTGCCACGGGTATGTTGATGTGAGTGTTAGTGGGCAAATTTACAGAATCATAGTTAAAGGATACACTCGAATATGATCTCTTGGTGTTAGACCTGAGTGTCCTTTTTGGTAGCCTTTGAGCATAGTACTCATCATCATCATCTCTATTCTTCGACTCGCTGCTTGGTTGTGGACTCGATTGCACCTTTCTTCTTGATTTGTGTTTCTTCTCCTCTTTGTTCTTGTTCTTGTCCCTTTGCTTGTCTCCCTTGGAGGATCCCTTAGCATCAAGCTTGAGCTTTGGAAGTCGCTCAAGCGCTGCTGTGGCATCATCCTTAGGAGCTTTGGGTTTCTCTTCACTAGGAACATCCTCAAAGTAGTCCTCTCCATCTTCCTCCAGTGCCCTTTCTCTAGGACTTGCCATTTCCTCACACGGTTAAGTGCTATCACGAGAAAACCTGGCTTCGATACCAATTGAAAGGATCTAGCAAGTGGCCTAGAGGGGGGTGAATAGGCCTTTTGCTGAAATTTAATCAACTTATGAAACAGTCAGAATGTGGAACCTCCGAGTTTGAGCGTGGAGGTTCTAGGACTGAGGGTGGAACCTCCGGGGATCAGAGTATGAAATTGATCTACTGCAGAATTTAACAAATGAAAAATAGATCGAATGTAATACCAATCTTTTTGGGGAGTATGTTGACCTATCCAAGCAGTCGGTTGCACCTAGAAGATAAGGAATTCGTAGATCGGATGCAAACCCTAAAAATCAATCCAAATTACAAGTAATAGCAGCAACAACAACAATCACAGTGAACACAAGGATTTATCCTGTGGTTCAACTTGCCATAAAGGCTTGTTTATATCCACGTTGTTGAGGTTAGCCACAAAGGCTATAGAGTCTCTTTCAACTCACTCCTCTTCTCCAACCTATCACCAAGGCAATGGGTTAGAGGGTTCCACTAAGTCGTAAAGGGTAATACAAACTTTCTAGTGCTCAACCATAGCGGATTGAGAGCTATCGGGCGACTGCTAGCCGTCTATGAGCCAAGCTCCAAGAGTAACGAACACACTAAGCGGTTAGGGCTTCACCAAGTGCACAAGATTAGAGGAGAATGATTTTCTCGAGCTTTCTCACACTCTCTAAAGCCAAATCCCTCAAGAAATCACAAAGATTTGCGCAAGGGAGTTGGGAGCACCAAGCTTGGGTGAGATAGAGAGCTTCAGTTTGAGTTTGAGTGAATGAGGAAGAAGATGACCGTTGGGGGCGAAGAGGTATGGTATAAATACCATCCACGTCACCCATAAAACAATCTGGTCAGACAAACCTCGGGGCCTCCACGTTTGAGCGCGGAGGTTCCGCGACTGAGCGCTAAGGTTCCATGTAGGTCAGAGCAGATAAGAATTCAGCTCGGCTTATTTTGTGGCTGGGATTATTTGAGTTGAAGATGGAGTTTTAAGTACTTGATTCCACTCAGCACACCATTAATATCCCCTTGATAGTACGACTTGTCCTATGACTCAATTTCAAAATATAAAATGAATTAACATAGCTCTTCGAGCCGATCGATTCAAGTTGGGGAATCTCCTCATTTGTTTCTTTGCATCCACGATTAAAGATATTCTATCAAACACTTGTTAAAGCTATTAATCATTTAATTATGTGATCAATATTACCAAAACCCACTTAGAACTTGATTGCACTTACACGTCAGAGACGCGATGCGACCGCGGAAACAAACAGGCCCTTACTGCTGCGTGAGAAACGCGAGAGGCCCATTTTGATTCCCGGGCTTTGACCGTGTACGAGGCTACCAGCCCGTGCAGCCCAGCAAGGTATTGCGGCCCGCCATACAGTCTAGTAGCGAAGATGCCTTGGCAGCTACTCCAGTAGGCACAAGTACAACCGCACAAACAAACGATTTTCGTGCAATCAAGCTGTATCGCCTCTCGCTTTTATTCCTCGTTTGCTTCGTCCCCGCGGCGACAACGATCCACCAGCGCCACTCCAACCAAGTCGTCTACTCCGCGTGAGCGCGCGTCCACGCCCCCAATCCCCTCTGTTCGCGGCCGCCCACGCTTCCTCCGCCGCCGGCGCCGCGCCATGATGAAGGACAAGATGAAGGAGTTCATGAAGAAGGTCACCTCCTCCGGGTCCGGGACCGCCTCCTCCTTCAAGGGCACCTCCCACGTCCTCGGCTCCGGCCCCTCCCCCTCCTCCTCCCACCCCGCTGCCCGCCCCTCAAACCCTAGACCAAACCCCAGGCCCGCCCCTAAGCGGCCGTCGCCACCTCCCCCGCCCACCTCAACCACCGATTTCACCCCCTTCACGCCCCTCGTCTCCTCCCGCCGCCCCGATGCGAACGGCACCGCGGCCGCCGCCACCGTCGCGTGCCCCAGCTGCGGAGACGCGTTCCCGTCCGAGCTCGCCGTCTCCGAGCATCTCGACGGCTGTCTCGCGTCGGCGGGGGGCGCCCGCGCGCGCGCCGCCGCGTACCTCGCCGCCGACCCGCCTCCGCCCGGGGCCTCCGTCGAGGTGGTCAAACGCCTGCTGGGCAATCTGCTCCGGGAGCCCGGCAACGACAAGTTCAGGCGGGTGAGATTGGGCAACCCGCGGATCAAGGAGGCTGTGACGGACAGGGATGGCGGGGTGGAGCTCCTGGAGGCCGTCGGCTTCACGGTTGGGGATGAGGGCGGGGAGCCCATCGCCGTGATGGACGAAGTGCCCAGCGACGCTAGGCTCAACGGGATCAGGAGGGCCGTCCTCCTGCTCGAGGGGGCACACCCCTCTGCGCCTCCAGTGAAGGCGGAGGCTGAGGCCAAGGAGAGCAGCAGCAATGTGGCTGATGTGCAGGAAGGTGCTAAGACTATTGATCGGCAGGTAAGCCGAGGGTTTAGGTTGGTAATAAGACATTTAATGTGCTTGTTTTAGCGTTAATCAGCTGGGTAACACAAAGCTTTCATTCCCATCAATCAGCACAGTTTGGTTGTTTGATTTACTTATGGGTTAATTAGATCTGTGCCATTATAACTTTGTCTTTTCTTAAGAACACCATTACTATTCGCCTATTTCCATTACAATTCTTCGTTTCCCACAAATATGCCACTGAATACGTATGGACACAGTCTGGGCCCAGCTGCAGGCGTATACGAAGACGTATACTTCATCTCCCCTGTCACTGACACGCGGGCCCCACATGTCATCTTCTTCTTCCCCCTCTCCTCATCACCTTCCTCCTGCTCCCACCTTCCGTCCATGGCTGTCGTGAGATGCTGGCATGGCGCTCCAGCGACCGTGGAGGGCTAGTGGACGGCGGAGGAGGTCAAGGGTGGCCCTGCAAACACACCGAGGGTGCCCTCACCGGTGAGAGCGGATCAGGTGAGGCCGGCGTCGATGAGGATGGCCCAAGGTCCGCCGGCGTCTGTGGGAGACGAGGTTTCCAGCTTAGGTTAGCCACGAGATGTAGCGAGATGGCCTCCTCATGCGCTTGCGAAGCCGATGGAAGCAGCGGAAGGGCGCAAGATGGCTTGTGCGAGGAGATCGACGAGCTCGGGTTGACCCCGGCAATGGTGGTGGCGGTGCTTGGTGGAGGCGCTGGAGCAAGGAGGGCTTGTGCTGCTGCTGCTGCTCGCGGCTTGGAGATGCCCATCTCCCCGAGCGCGGCCATCACCTCCTCCCCGAGGCCGAGCTCCTTGAAGCTCTCGGCGGCCTCGACCCTCTTCCCCTTCCCCTGCTGCGAGCTTCGCTCCGTGGCCCTCGAGGCGGGCCTCGGGACGCTAGGGGACGAGGCGTCCTTGAGGTGGCGGAGGCGGAGGCGCTCGAGGAGGAGCTCGTGCCGCGGAGGGGGAGCGGGAGTGGAGGTGGGGCCGAGGGTGGGGGCGGCGGTGGAGAGGGCGGCGCGGAGGAGGCGGAGCCGGAAAGGGGGCGGGCGGGAGAGGAGGAGGCAGCGACCCGCGGCGGCGGTGCCGGCCATCGCCATGGGCGACCTGCGGAGGCAGCGACCCGCGGCGGCCTGGTGCTCGGGATGGAGAGAGAGAACCGGAGAGAGAGATTCGGAGTAGAGGAGGAAGAAGATGACATATGGGGCCCGCGTGTCAGTGACAGGGAAGATGAAGTATACGTCTTCGTATACGCCTGCAGCTGGGCTCAGGCTGTGTCCATACGTATTCAGTGGCATATTTGTGAAAAACGAAGAATTGTAATGGCATGCTTCAAAATAGACGAATAGTCATGGCGTTCTTCAGAAACGACAAAGTTATAATGGCACAGATTCAATTAACCCTTTACTTATTATGTCATGACATTTTTACATGAACCGCCAATTTTAGGCTTGTTTCGTTGCGCTGTTAGCTTCATTAGGACTTAGGAGATAATAGTTAGTTATAGACAAATGTTAAACAACACTCGGTTGTTTTGGAGCAATCCAACACTTGACTTCTTGTGCCCTGTGATTAGCTTGGTTAGGGTTTGGGGTTGGGTGCCTTTCTTCTCCAACTCTGGCGGGTTTAGAAAAAAAATTGGGGAGGAAGGCTGGACAAGCGGTGGCGCCGCCGGCCAGGCGGTGGAGGAAGGCGGTTGGGCAAGGGACGGGCGGGGGCGTCATGGTGGGAGCCCGGCGAAGCCGGGTTAGCGTGGCAGCGGTGGGCGGTAGGGAGCCAGCGGAGATGGAGGAGGGCGGGGCGGGTTAGCGTGGCAGCGGTGGGCAGAGATGGAGGAGGGTGAGGCGGGGGCGTCATGGTGCAGCGAAGCCTGGTTAGCGTGGTAGCGGTGAGCGGCATGGAGCCAACGGAGATGGAGGAGGGCGGGCCAGGTTAGCGTGGCAACGGTGGGCGGAGATGGAGGAGGAGGAGGGCGAGGCGTGGGCTTCATGGTGATAGCCCAGCGAAGCCGGGTTAGCATGGCAGCGGTGGGCAGTGGCAGATTCGGCGGCGGGGAGCCGCTGGAGATGGAGGAGGGGCGGAGGCACGGCAGACTCGGTTGTTGGGTAGACAGATCCTAGTTATAACATATTTCCCCTTTTGAACTATTATCTCAAAAAAATTGCTGTTAGCATAAACATAGAACAGTGCAAGATTGTAAAGGCATGTACCCGGAAGATCGTATGTGTTACTAAATGTGTAACCATTTCTTGAGGAGGTATTAGTGGGACACTAGCTATAAATTAAGGGATATCAGAAATGCACATATGGGATTGACTAATTAATACGTACATATGGAGGTCCTTTTAGTTCTCTGATATTCATGTTTACAATGTCATTGATCGTTTCTGATGTTTATTTTGGTACATTGTATGATTTGTGTATGTTGTTGCTTGCTGTCCTGCCATGAACTATGTTCAAAATGTATTAATAAGATATTATACTGAACTCCAAAAGATTACAGTATGCGTTGTCACCTTTACAGATTCGGGTATTTGTCTCTGTTCCTGGGAGTTCTGTGGCACAAAACGATGTACCAGATTCTTTTTACAAGCTTAGTGGTGAGGAGATAAGGAATGAAGCAAAGATGAGGAGGGAAAGGTTAGAACAATCTCGATTGCTGATACCAAAGTCTTACAAGGAGAAGCAGGCATTGGCTGCTCGACAGAAGTATAAACAAGCAGTCATTCGAGTTCAGTTTCCAGATAGAATGATTCTTCAGGGCGTATTCCTACCAGGAGAGGCCACTAGTTCACTGTATGAGGTACCATGCTTGTTTCTTCCAATAATTTGTCATGTTTTTCAGTATCCTTATTTTCTTGATTCGGAATATGCTGATGTTCCATTCTTGGTGGCATTTGAATATACTACATTTTTCGGTATCCATATTGTTTTGATCTAGAATTTGTTGATATTCTTTTTTTGGTATCATTTAGTGGCGCTTCCTTAGTGGCGCGCTACATCGGCGCCCAGGTGTAGTGAAAAATGAGCAAGGGTATTCACATCTGAGTCGACGGGTGCGAAGGGTAAGAAAGCTAGTCGAACCAACTAGAATCCGTTTAGGTAGTTGGAATGTAGGGTCGCTTACAGGTAAGTTAAGAGAATTAGTTGATACCGCGACTAGGAGGCGTGTAAATATATTATGCATTCAAGAGACTAAATGGAAGGGTCAGAAGGCGAAGGAGGTGGACAATACAGGTTTCAAGCTTTGGTACACAGGGACAGTCGCGAATAGAAATGGAGTAGGAGTTTTGATTGATAAGAGCCTCAAGAATGGTGTGGTGGGAGTGAGAAGGCAAGGAGATAGGATTATCTTAGTCAAGCTTGTCGTTGGTGTCTTGAACGTAATTAGTGCGTATGCCCCCCCAAGTAGGCCTCGACGAGAGTGCTAAAAGACAGTTCGGGGAAGACTTAGATGGTTTGATTAGAGCTATACGTAGTAGTGAGAAACTTTTTATAGGAGATCTTAATGGGCATGTAGGTACTACAAGCGCAGGTTTCGAGGCAGTTCATGGAGGATTTGGGTATGGTAGTAGGAATCAGGAGGGGGAGGAAGTTCTGGATATCGCGGTAGCTTTTGACCTGATTATAGCCAACACTTTCTTTAGAAAGAGAGAATCTCATCTAGTGACCTTCAGTAGCGGACAACACTCTAGCCAGATTGACTTTGTCCTCGCAAGAAGAAAGGACAAACGAGCATGCTTGGGTTGCAAGGTGATACCAGGGGAGTGTTATTTCTCAACATAAGCTTTTGGTGACAGACTTTCGTTTTCAAGTGCGTGCCCGTAGGGATAAACAAGCTAAGATTGAAAGAACAAAGTGGTGGAAACTGAAAGGGGAGACGTCATAGGTAATCAGGGAAAGGATTATCAAAGAGGGCTCTTGGAAGGAAGAAGATGACATAAACAACATGTGGGAGAAGATGGCAACCAACATTCGGAAGGTGGCCTCGGAGGTGTGTGGAGTAATCAAAGGAAGTGGAGGCGAGGCTAAAGATACTTGGTGGTGGAACGAGAAAGTCCAAAGGGCTATTAAGGAGAAGAAAGAATGCTATAGACGCTTGTACCATGACAGGAGTGTGGACAACATAGAGAAGTACAAGGTGGTAAAGAAGACTGCAAAGCGAGCTGTAAGTGTGGCAAATGGTAGAGCGTACGAGGATTTTTACCAACATGAGTACGAAGGAATGAGAGAAGGATATTTATAGGATGGCTAGAGTTCGTGAGAGAAAGACAAGGGACTTCAACCAAGTTAAGTGCATTGAGGATGAAAGGGAGCATCTCTTGGTGAAGGAGGATGAGATCCGACATCGATGGCAAGAGTTTTTTTGACAAATTGTTCAATGGTGAGAATACGGACACAACCTTTCAGTTGGATGACTCTTTTGATGACACCAATAGGCGCTTTGTGCGGAGAATTCAAGAATCTGAGGTCAAAGAGATGTGGAAAAGGATAAAATGAGGTAATGTGATGGGATCGGATGGTATCCCAATCGAGGTGTGGAGATGTCTTGGGGACATAACTATAATATGGCTAACCAAGCTATTTAACCATATTGTTCGATCGAATAAGATGCCTGACAAGTGGAGGAGAAATATATTGGTACTGATCTACAAGAATAAAGGGGATATTCAAAGTTGTACTAATTACTGGGGAATTAAGTTGATGAGCCATACTATGAAACTATGGGAGAGAGTTATCGAGCATCGCTTGAGAGCAATAACGCGGGTCTCTATGAACCAATTTGGTTTCATGCCCGGAAGATCAACCATGAAAGCCATTTTCTTAATAAGACAAGTTATGTAGCGGTATAGGGAGAAGAAGGACCTACACATGGTTTTTATTGACTTGGAGAAGGCTTATGATAAAATACCAAGAAATGTTATATGGTGGGCTTTGAACAAACATAAAGTCCCAACGAAGTACGTCGGGCTCATTAAGGACATGTACAACAATGTTGTGACTAGTGTTCCAACAAGTGATGGAAACACGGATGACTTCCAGATTAGGATAGGACTACATCAAGGATCAGCTTTGAGTCCTTATCTGTTTGTCTTAGTGATGGACGAAGTCACAAGGGACATACAAGAGGACATCCCTTGGTGTTTGCTTTTCGCGGACGATGTAGTGCTAGTTGATGAAAGCCGGACAGGAGTGAATCAGAAACTGGAGTTATGGCGGGAAACTTTGGAGTCCAAAGGTTTTAGACTCTCAGTAGAACTAAAACTGAATATATGAGATGTGACTTCGGCACTACTACTCGGGAGGAGAAATATATTAGTTTGGAAGGTCAAGTAGTGCCTAGGAAGGATACTTTTCGATATTTAGGATCAATGCTACAGAGAGACGGGGATATTGATGAAGATGATAGCCATAGAATCAAAGCAGGGTGGATGAAGTGGCGCCAAGCATCTGGTGTCCTATGTGATAAAAGGGTACCACAGAAGCTAAAAGACAAGTTTTATAGGACGACGATTAGACCTGCTATGTTGTATGGTGCAGAATGTTGGCCTACGAAAAGACGACATGTTCAACAGATAAGTGTCGTGGAAATGCGTATGTTGCGTTGGATTTGCGGTCATACAAGAAGGGATCGAGTTCGGAACGATGATGTACGTGATAGATTGGGGGTAGCATCAATTGAAGAAAAGCTTGTCCAACACCGGTTGAGATGGTTTGGATATGTCCAACGGAGATCTTTAGAGGCACCGGTGCGCAGTGGAATCCTAAGCCAGGATAGTAACGTGAAGAGAGACAGAGGAAGACCGAAGTTGACTTGGGTAGAGGTAATAAAAGGAGACTTGAAAGGATGGAATATACCCAAAGACTTAGCCCTAGATAGGAGTGCTTGGAAAACAGCTATTCACGTGCCTGAACCTTGATTGCTTCTGCTAGGTTTTAACTCTAGCCTACCCTAACTTGTTTGGGACTTAAAGGCTTTGTTGTTGTTGTTGTTGTTGTGGTAGTATTTAAATAAACTGAGCATCTGTGCTATGCTCTTTGAACTGTTCATCATTTTGGCAATTGGTGTGTAATTCACTGGTTCTAACTTGCTCATTCATGTTAGCCCTAATATAAATTGGTAGCATTTGTGAAACTAGCTCACCGTGAATTGACTTGAAATGCATGGTTGGTTGCCTCTCTGGGCATTTGGTGTTTCTGCTTCCTTTTTTTTTTTTAATATTAGTGTTCAAAGTTGTATCCTGGAAACTGTGAACTCTAAAGTGACACTTATATGCGGAATGATGATCCAGATGATAACTAGGGTGTTTGGTTGAGGGATTGCTTGATCCTAGGCTAGATTGGTCCAACATGGCATCATCCTATAACATTGGTGGATGACCACATTCTTTGTTTTTCTATCAATATGGTTATGGGAGATGAAAATATTGGTGGACCAACTTATCAGATCCATCCAGTTAATACTGTTCCAAATTGTAGTTCACTTGGGGTTTGTCCTAAGTCAAACTACTTTAACTTTGACCAAGATTTTTGGAAAAATATATTAGCATCTATAAGTCCCAATAAATACATTATCAACTTATTCCATGGCTCTCCTGCGTATTTGAGAGAGAGAACATATGTCATGGATAATAATTTAATAAAACTAATTTGATGTTTTAGATGTTAGTGCATATTTCAAAGTTGGATAAGTTTGACTTAGGACAAAATCAAAGTGGACTATAATTTGGAATGGAGGGAGTAAGTAGGATTGGTTCGGAGTTGGATTTGTGAACCATTTTCAGTCAGAAAAATTAACAACCTTGGTTGCTGACACAGGGATCCATCAGCAGAACCTGTTTGTCTGGGCTTTGTAGCCTGTACACAGTGGTCTTCATGGCAGTGCATATTATGTATTGTTTGGTCTTTGTGGGTACAGTGGTTGACTAATATCAGGTGGTGCTGGTGTTTCAGTGACACTGGATATTCATCTATTGCCCCTAATAGAAGTTATAGAGTGCTGTATGGGAAGCTCGAGTACAATACCCTTGCTATATCAACATGATCTATTTGTATGTAGCTAATGTGCTTTGTGAATCTGACATCATGTCATCTATGCTAGCTTATTTTTGTAAGTAAGCACCGTAGCTGTTTCCTGTACATCATTTTATGCAGACATTTTTTTTCTACTTGAAATTGTCCTTTTAAACTTGTATCTTGTTCATGCATTATTTCTGGTCGAAAATGTCTGTTAATATTTGAACTTGTATCTTATTCATGGCTTGGCTTTGTAGCATGGATAGTCTGACTTCTATATGTACTGAGTCTTGCAGCTGTTCAATATTGTTATTCTGTGACCTGTGCCACTGAAAATTGTTCCATTTGATGTTTATACCAAATTTCTTGCAGTATAATCTATCTATGGCAGTTTCTGGTTTGTAGCTGCCGACTAACGTGCTGTCTTTCCTTATTGCAGTTCGTCACATCTGCTCTGAAGCAACCAGGTTTGGAATTCGAACTTATCTCTCCAGCCATTCCTAAGCCACGTGTGGTGCCCCATTTTCCAAACCCGGGAGAACGGGCACGCACCTTGCAAGAGGAGGACCTGGTCCCTTCCGCGCTCCTCAAGTTCATTCCCAAGGAGACTGATTCCGTGGTTTTCACCGGTTTGCTTGATGAGCTTCTCATGGCCAGTGAGCCGCTTCCTGCTGCATCACAATGAAGTGTGTGAATAGCAGTTTATTGGTGGGCTGCTGACTTCTATTGCTTTTTCTGCATAATATAGATGATTTCGTTTTTTCCTACCGAGTTTCTCTTACATTATACAATAAACACAGGATGATTACTTAAGATAACTATACATACATACCTGTATTGGCTGTTGGCTGACATATCTTGTGGAAAGGCTACTCAAGAATTCGTTAGGCCCATGTTGAACTGGATCTGAAGTGGGCTGGGGTGGACTGTAAAACTTCCAATACATGGAAAAATTGCTTGATTCGGCTGTCGTGGATTCTTACCCATTTTTGCAAAGGCCCAGTCTCTGTACTCTTCATTTTCCCCACACACATACGTTTTTAAGTTGGATGAACGCAGTGTTGTGACTTGAAGGTTGAAGTAATAATACCATTGTGCTGTTTATGTACGTGTGGCATATGACGCGGGTAGTATTACTGCTCTTTGGCACCAATATTGCTTTTGTCTGGTGGTTTCATTAAAGAAATAACGTCTTCGTGAATCGTGACTCCGTTGTGGTTGGCCCTTGCTGGTTGCCGCACACGGAGCTTAATGTTCAACAAATAATTACAAAATATTGATGAAAAAAGGATAGTGTCCTATATATAGTCACAAGTGAGTCCGTAGTTCAGCGGAGGAGTTATGTGAGTTGAAGGTTGTAAGTTCGAATCCTGAGAGATGACTCATTAACAAAGACTATTTAATTAACAGAGAGGTTGGCCACCACGTCTGGTGTTTTGATTATAATAATCTAGTCTATTTGGATCACAACTACATAATGTAGTTGATTGATTATTATAGTCGCAATAGGATCTTAACAGACCCTAATTCTAGCAAGACAACCTGCTCTTTCCATTAAAAAACGAAGCGAATCCGCTCAAAATGAGGAAGCTCCCCGGTTAAAAAAAAAAAAAAAAAAAAAAAAACCGAAGCAAAGCTTAAACATCAACATGCGATGGTTTTAGTAATTATTAATCCTTCTTTCTAAATTACAGTTCGTTGTAGTTTGTCTAGATATATGATTTTTATTATATAACTAGACATAACGTATATCTAAGTGTATGATAAAGGTTGTGTCTAAAAAATATAAAATTAAATAACATATAGTTTAGGATGGAGAAAGTAATTTATTACTATGTAGATATAATAGATAATTAAATAAAGAGGATAAGTATAAAGTATCGGTACCACATTTAGTTTCTTGCACATTGACGCGCTGGAGTGGGACCTCTAGTAGATCTTGCCCACCACAAACACAAGTAGTAGTGTGTGAACCAAACCCCACGTCCGGAGCATCGTGACTCAAACTTGGCTGTCGTTTAACCGATGAGCTAGGTGTTGACACAGAGCGCTCTGCAGCTAGCTGGTAACGTGGAGCCCACGCACTGGACCCCCAACCCAACAGGCCAACAATGGCAGGCGGACGCTACTGCGTCCCACGCGGTTTGGGCTGTGGACACAGGATGGACAGCGTGCGCGCGAAAGCGGCTGGGAACGGAATGGGATCGCCGCTGCCAGCTCACGTGATCCTTGGTCTCGGCCCGGCGGCCCCGGCGTGGGGCGAAATAGTCGTCGACGGCGACGGCTCGACATGCGGACCGCGGCGGACACGGATCCGTGGGCCGCGCGCGCGCACGAGCACAGCCGCGCACCCACCGCCGGCACCGATAGATGCCATTGCCATCCGTCACGTGGCTTGGGGTCCACATCCCAACGCCAACGACCGGTCCGTACCATGCGGGACCGCATGTCCCCGGTTGTGTTTAAAATGTACATCTCGCTTTTTTTTTTCAGGAGTCAAGTTTTTAAATTTAAGTAGATACATAATATTTATACATTTAAAATTTAGTATAATACTTAATATTTATACGTTTAAATATATTTTTATAATATGATAAATTTAATGATATTTATTGCACATCGTAAATATTCACAACAAAAATGGTGGAATTCTTCTATTGTTTTTAAGTAGTAATAAAGCACTACCACTGGTTATAGCACATGAGAATTTCATAAGGAGACATTTAGTAGGAAAAGTTTATACTAAATTTTAAATGTCAAAACACTAGGAGAACCCTACCTCACTAGGAGAAATCTAATATTCTGGTTGTGTGTGTGTATATATATATATAATTTGATTCCTTGAGAAAGCAAGAGAGTGCATATGGAGTATCGATGTTAATATATTATTTTGTTCATCTTGTGATATTTTTTACTATCAAAAGACAAACACATGTTTTGAAATAGAGAAAGCAATGCCAAAATTATTCAGTTAGTTCGGTCTAGAAGGAATACCGAACTGGAATGATTGAAACCAGTTGCTCAGTCTTCAATATTTTGCAATGTATTTCAGTTTTTTTTTTGAGACTAAACATCCGCTCCCATTCTATATGTCTACAATAGAACACCTCATTTGTAAAGTCTCTTAAAGCGTGTTTGGATCTTTTCATTTACTCAGCTTTACCTGGCCTCTTGCTTGTGGGCGCTAGCAAGAAATCCTAGCTGACACTGACAGGTGAGCTAGGGACACGCTTGGTTCTCTGCTCAGCTGGCCTCGCTTTGGCAGGCCAGGGCAGGCAAGCTATTTTGGCTCTCCTGTGCTGGCAAAGAAAATCTTGCTCGCACAAGCTTTGAGGCATGCACTCCCGGCTGGCCGGGCAAGGCTACATAGTGCCGAGCGAAGGATCCACACATGCATGCCCCTAATTTCACTCTCCTATAGTAAGGCTAGCACTCGGAAAGGAACAGGTGTGGTGGGCATGCTAATTATCCAACCGGCGGTACGTACACAAATATCTATGTGTTCGTGATCCAAACTAAATAAGCCACTTTTTTATATGCATGATAGTATAGTGTCCAATATCATATCGTTGCCCACATCTTTGCATGGATAGCTAATTCATCAAACAAGGTGAAACATCTTATTAACGACGACGATGGGGGAAGAATCTGATGACATCTTACAGAACATTTCCAAGCCGCGCGAACATAGACAAGGATTGACGTGGAACGAGAGGAATCAAATTAAGAACCTTTTTCAGAACATTTCCAAGCATGGAAACAAATGAAATCCAGATTCGTTATCAAAAGCATACGCACCATATGAGACTGAGGAGAGGAGGTGGGGGTGGGGGTGGGGGTGGGGGTGCATGTGGGAGGCGACTTTCCCGTGCACAACGCTCGAGCTCCACACGCCCGACACAGTGCGGGCCTGGATCCTCTCACCGTCCTTGTGCGCGTGCGTGCACGACGCCACAGCTACGTTTGCGGGTGCCCGCGATCCATGCGTCGCCACATCCACTACCTTCAACTCGACTTTGCTGCCTGGTGCGTGCGTGCGTACGACCACACACTGCTCGCGCACAGTGTGCTACTCATCAGTGCTTGCTGCTTTTTGTTAGTGCTGGATACATTATTAACCATGAAAACGCGTGTATTAGTAGCCGGACTAATTGCCGCGTCTTTATAGTAATTATTAGATCATTGCACTACTGGATTCAGGCGCTTTGCTGAGTGCCTGCGCCACTCGGCAAAACCCTAAATACACTCTGTTAGCTCTGTTAGCGGATTCCTGATAGACTAGCCCACACAGGTTCATCAAGAGGAAGAACGACCCATGCTGATGCGTTATGTTGTTGTGTATTGTCCCTGCTCTGTAGAAGATAAGCAACAACATGTCACACTCGGCATCGTCATTGCACCTGTCAAGCAATACAAGGAGCTAGTCAGGGCCAATGTAAATAAACTCTGGCTCATTACATATATGCCAATGATCCCTCATGGCGGCATTGCGAAGATCTTTTTTCTTGTGAGCACTCTACCACCACATGGAAACTAGTTTCTTCTGTTGTACCACAGAGGAGACAATGATCATCTTCCTCAAGCTTCCGAACAAATTTATTTCTTTTGGTTAGTGATACATCTCGATAGAGTTTCCAAACGAATATTTTTTTTTTACTTTAGGATTGTTGCCATTCCACACCTCCTCCCATATCTTGCGTTCACCCCTAGTACTCTCAATGCATATTTTCATTATATTTTTAATAGATATTAAATTCTATCACTCATCTAGAGATGGAAACGAAGGCACGAGAGTTTCATCTATACGAAACTCACTTCTTGTTCTCTTATTAAAAGCCTTGCCACCTCAACAACAAAAAAATGCTTATGTAGCATGCTATAAATACATTAGGAACTTCGATGAAACTCCGGTTGAGACTCGCCTTAGTACAACATACATTTGATTTGTTTCTACGTAAGTTTGTAGCGTGGCATTTAAAAATTCATACATAATCAGATCAAAGAAATTTTCATAAAAATATATAGTTCTCCATAAGATGTACAACTCTGCAGTTGAAAACTAAAGTCAGTTATTTGGGTCTCAAACAACTCATAAAAGTTTCCGACTACAAGGGCCAAAATAAGGATAAAAAAAAAGAATATCCTAGATTATTGATTTATTGTCACAACTGGTGAGATAATAAGGAGCATCGTGCGATGCACGATAGGCTTGCGTGTTTCTAGTCTAAATTGGTCTGCAATCTTGTAGATCCAACAATGTTCTCCATTGGTCTGCAATCATGAAGATCTAACAATATTCTTGGCTTGATTCGCCTCTATGTCTTTAGATAAAAAGGACAAAGAATATATCAAAGTCACAGAATTGATGTACAGTATAAGTCAATCACTTTATAGCGCTTTCCCTTGTTTCGCAAATAAAGCCACAGACGTGTGATAGATTCTAGCTAATGGAGCTATTTGTGCTAGTCACGAATTCATGCTTTGTCATGGAGGAAGGACTTGAACAAGAAGAAATAAATAGATCTTGCTGTGATTATTTGTACTGTTACTCACTCTCGGCTTGTCGGTGACAAAAGGGTAGTCACATTGTTTTTTTTCTTCAATCGGCCTGTTCGCTGGTCGGTTTCTGGACTGGTTTGGGCTGCTTAGTGCTGGTTTATTATGAGAGAAAAACACTATTGGCTGGCTGGTTTGGGCTAGCTGAAACCAACAAGCGAACAGGCTGAATAAACAAGCACCTATATTTATACCTAAATGCTAATTTCCGCATGCGCGTCAGCACGCTGGCATGCGCATCGCTCGCTGCCGTCCGATTTCTATACTGCGGACGCGTCCGTTCAATGCACAGGCGACCGGAAGAGGTGGAAACTGCTCGGTGAAGCCCACTATCAGGCAGCACTGTTTGAATTTGGGGAGTCGCGTCCGTCATTTCCGCCCCCTCTCCTCTCCCAGGTCCCTCTCCTCTCTCTTCTGTCCTCCCCAGTGCCAGCGCTAGGGGTAGGGCACGAGGTGCGACGACCGAGGGCCTAAGCGGAGGAGGGGCCGAAGCCCAGGTATACAAACCCTCAAGTTCTATAGTACATTAGACATTAGTAAACTAATGAGAAGAGAGACATAGAACTGGCCAGGTGGCCCAAAAAGACAACATCCGTATTTCTTTCCTAGTTTTCTTTCCCCACGGCCCTCGGGTAGAGAGAAGGCGAGGAGTCACGCTGCACACAACACACTCTGATCGTGAGTTCGCGACGTGTGCCTTACACACGCGGAGCTGGTGAGCCGCGCCGCCGCGAAGAGCTAGACTACCGGAGACACGGACACGGCGCACGAGGATGACGACCAGGCAGGGGTCCACGACGACGACATCTTGATTCTTGGCTTCTTATGAATTGCGATCACCGATCAGTTGTTTAGGCCCAATGTATTTTTTTCTTTTTCTTTTTAATCCAAATTAATTATTTGTATAGTATTCCAGACTTTTAGTACTCTGTACTCATATAGTCATATTTTTGTTCTAATTTAGGTGTTAGAATTTTAGAATGTTACCTAAGAAACATTTGTTATGGGTGAAAAAAGAAAACGAATATATTGCTTTTTTAATCTACATTGTTCCTCGATAATTATTATACATCTACAAATATATTGCTTAATCTACATCGTTCCTCGATAATTATCAAACATGTTAAATTAAAAATATGTTATTGAATTTGTTTTCGTTTTGCAAGTAAAATTAGCGCCTATATATTATAAGATTTTATATATGATCAAAAGAGACCGTTGCGATAAGATCGTCAGAAGGCCCATAAAATCCTCGGACCGGCACTAGTCCTCCCCGTCACCGGCATAGGCGCAGGGGTTCCACGGCCGTGCAGGCCCCCCGCCCTCCCCCGCGGCTACGGCGCCAGCACTCCCCTGCGGCAAACAACTGATTCCGTTTGTTTATGTTGCCGGATACACAGATCCAAGTCAGAGATAGCGTGGCCTAAACTGAGGTTAGCTAGGTTTTCGTCATTTTAGGATTGTGCTTGTTTTTCGGTCTATATTGTACTTCCATTGGATTAATTCTGCATTTTTGCAATTCATTGGAGCCGCAAGCTACCATTTGGTCGTGGTACAGATTCGTGAAGTAATATTCTTCCTCATACCATCATCATAAAGGGGGACCAGCTTCTCTTCAGCAAGGTGAGGCTTGATTCCATGCACCCGTGGTTCTGTTTGCGCTATAGGTTTTGTGGTGACTGCACATCAGTAGCACAGTCTTCGTCCCTCCACATGATCACTTGATGTACATACAGCAGTAGCCACACTGATGATTGACTGATGACCAAACGAGCTATAACAAATGGGAACGAGACAGATCATGCAGCACATGGCTAGCTAGGCTGAACACTAACAAACCGATCCTGCATGCATACATAATCCGTCGAGGTCGATCCATCTTGCCTATATATATTAGGAGTACTACTGTATACTATATCAATAGGGTAGGGTAGCTACAGATGACATGCATGAACGACGTCTGTCAGCCATGCTTATCAGCCATGATATAATGTTTTTCTTTCGTAACAAAATAGTATCAGTCGGTTTATAAGCTACAGAAACGATCAAGCGAACAGTGTGGAAAAGGCTGGCCATGTAGCTAGCTAGCTATATCTAAATACATGTTCCAAACTGTGAACTGTACCTAGCTAGTTAAATTACTACTACAGTATATATATATATATATATATATATATATATATATATATATATATATATATATATATATATATATATATGCGCCTGTATAAGCAAGAAGGCTGCAATATGGTGCTTCTTGAAGCAATGTAGCTGAACTGAACTGATAGTATCATAGATTGCTGGAACAAAAGTCACGATGAACAGTCAGCAAGCATGTCAAGCAAATTCCAATATTTTAAGCATCGGTCTTGCAACAGTAAGACAGTATCTGACCATTAGTTTCAATCCAGCTAAACCATAGTTCCTTCTTTACCCCATGACCTAGCAGCTATTCCAGAAGTCTGGCACTGACGTCACTACTAGATTCAGCTTCTTTCTCGAGTGCCCCAGGCACTCGGTAAAGGCCGATATACACTTGGCAAAGCCTTTGCCAAGTGTTACACTCGGCAAAGGGCGCTCGGTAAACAGTTTATCGGTAAAAACCTCTTTGCCGAGTGCACTTTATCGGGCACTCGGCAAAGACTTTGCCGAGTGCCAATCCGACACTCGACAAAGAAAAGTGGCCGTGACGGCGAGTGCCACCGTGACGGCGGCTTTGCCGAGTGTCAAGGTCAAGCACTCGGCAAAGGTCCCCGTTTTGCCGAGCGCCGTTGACTTAGACACTCGGCAAAGGTGGCCACTGTGCCGAGTGTCGCCGGCAAGACACTCGGCAAAGCATGTGATGTTTGCCGAGTGCCTGTCCCGTGGCACTCGACAAATCTGTGATGTTTGCCAAGTGCAATGGCCTTTGCACTCGGCAAAGCATGTTCTCAGTAGTTCCCAAGTAGTCACTTTGCCAAGTGCTTGACCTTGACACTCGGCAAAGGTGGCCACTGTGCCGAGTGCCGCCGGCAAGACACTCGGCAAAGCATGTGATGTTTGCCGAGTGCCTGTCCCGTGGCACTCGGTAAATCTGTGATATTTGCCGAGTGCAATGGCCTTTGCACTCGGCAAAGCATGTTCTCAGATAGTTCCCAGGTAGTCACTTTGACGAGTGTCATGGCCATCGCACTCGGCAAAGTGACTGAAAACAGCCTTTTTAATTTGTTTTTTACATCCCATCCAAACAAACAGAAGATATATATAACAAACATCACCAACATCACATATATATCATCAACAGCACATATATATCACCAACACCACATATATATCACAAAAGTCACATATATATCACAAACGTCACATGTCTCACAATATATCACAAATAAGTTCACAAGTAATCCAAGTGCTTCATCATCTTCAATCACCTGCAATTAAAAAGAGTAAACCAATAAGCACAGATAAACAAGAAGTACTTAGAAAGAGATGCAAAATAAACAAAACGTAATTACAAAATAAAATAGTATTATATGTATTAGAAATAATCTTCATGATCGAGATTAGCTGGATCATAAGTCTCATCATCACTATCAATCATGTCGAAATAATCAACACTATCCGAATGAGCAATGTTGCCATTGTCATTGTCTAAATGTAACCTCTCAAGCATTTGTAAGTCCTTCACATTTTGCACCTCATCTCCAGCGTCCTCTTTAATAACCGTTTCATTGTCTACTTCCATTCCGATCGCTTCGGTTAAGTCTATCTCAAACCTCCCTTCTAGTCCCTCTTCTTTAAAGAACTCTCCGTCATATGTGTTTGGGTCTAAGTTATAATCTTCATCATTTGGGACAGGCACTTTACTGTGTGGCGATACCCTGTGCACAATATCCCAACCCTTAAGATGCCTTTTGGTTTGACACGCATATGGGAGATAATAAACTTGCATGGCCTGTTGGGCCACAATATAGACATCGCCTCCTGGTAAGACGAAATCCTGTCGAATTTCGACTAGCCCAAGATTAGAATATGTCCGTCTCGTTACTTCAGGATTAAACCAATGGTATTTGAATATGATGGGATTAAAAGGTTTAGAACCATGAAACTTGAGTTCGTATATTTCTTTAATTCTTCCATAATACTCGACCTCATCAATGTCGGGTGTAAAAACTCCAGAACTTGTGGTTCTTCGATTGGGCTGACTCTGCTCGTAGCTTGTTGTGCGAAAGCGATATCCATTCACGTCATAACCAGAAAATGACCTGACCCTATAGGCAAAGCCATCGGCAACCTGTCTCAACCTGGCACGCATAGACGCATCCCTCTGGCCCTGCAAGCTCAAGCAGGATACATCGTTATATTATTCGCACCTACGAGTAACTTAGAATGTCAAACTAAGTACGAGCTAAATTGGACGGTACCTTCCGTTTGAACCAAGAAATAAAATCGGTCATTCCATTTCTCGCACCCTGTCTAAGAAGGGTATCTAGCTGCTGCGCGGTAGGATCCCTTGATTGATGCCAGAATTCATGAAGAAATTCCCTATACCAACGAGAAACAAGGGGTTGGATGCAGAATAGTGACAGTGTATTTAACAAGTTCATTGAGAACTTACTGCATGTACGACGCCACTTCATCAAGGTTGGTCAACACGTATAGCATGATATGACGCCACTCTTCATGATTCAAAGTCTTGGGGGTTGATGCACTTGCGCTTCCGAGTTGCCCTCAGAAAAGGCTGAGGTTCGATTTATTTTCGCCAGCATTATAACGAGGGGGTGGATTATGCACGCTAGGGAGGTTGTCACCATAGTATGTTGTTGTGAAGTTTGCCACCTCCTCCAGAATGTATGCCTCTGCAATGGAAGCCTCGATTTTGCATTTATTTCTACATTTCTTTTGAAGAACCTTTAGACATCTCTCGATTGGATAGCACCAACGGTCTTGCACGCCCCCCCATTCATGCCTCATACGAGAGGTGCAAAATCAAGTGCTGCATCGGATTGAAGAAGCCGGGTGGAAAGATCTTCTCCAACTTACAGAGCAACATAGGTGCCATTCTTTCCAAGTCAGCAATCACAGTCCGAGATAACTCTTTGGCACAAAGCTGGCGAAAGAAATAGCTCAACTCTACCAGCACTAGCCAGACATGCTCAGGGACATAGCCTTGAACCATCGCCGGAAGAAGCTACTCAATCCATATATGGTAGTCATGACTCTTCATCCCTAAGACTCGCATAGTAGATAAGTTCACTCCCCTCCTCAGATTAGCTGCATACCCATCAGGGAACATTAACGCCTGGATCCATTCTAGTACTTCCCTCCTTTGGGGCTTGCTCAAGACAAAATTGGCCTTAGGCCTTCTCCATGTCTTGCCACGACTAGGAGGCTTCATATGTTGGTTTGGTCTATCGCATAACGTTGCCAGATCCACTCTAGCCTTAACGTTGTCCTTTGACTTGTTAGGAATGTCTATGATTGTTGCCCAAAGTGCCTCGGTGACATTCTTTTCAGTGTGCATTACATCAATGTTGTGTGGAAGGAGAAGGTCATCAAAATAGGGGAGCCGAGTCAAGCCCGACTTATGAGTCCACATATGTTGCTCTCCATATCCCACAAAACCACCTTCTAGATTGACCACGAGACCATCTATCTGTTCACGAACTACGGCACCAGTCATTATCGGTGGTGCAGGGTCTGTCACTACGACACCTTTCATAAAGTTCTTGGTGTCTCGTCTGAATGCATGGTCAAGAGGGAGGAATTACTGATGTTTGTCGAATGATGAATACTTGCCACCCTTCTATAACCAAATGAACCTCAGACCTTCCTTGCATACTGGGCATGGGAACTTCCCGTGAACACACCAGGCACAGAATATCCCATACGCCAGGAAGTCATGCAGGGAGTAGTGGTACCAAACATGCATTTTAAAGTTTTTCTTTGTAGCTCGGTTGTATGTCCATACCCCTTCCTCCCAAGCACGGACCAATTCATCAATCACAGGCTCCATGAACACACCCATATTATTTCCCAGGTGTCTAGGAATTATCAACGACAAGAATATGTTCTGTCGTTGAAAGCATACTCCGGGGGGGGGGATTGAGGGGGATAACGAATATGGGCCAACATGTGTATGGGGCAGCCATCATTCTATAAGGATTGAACCCATCTATTGCCAGCGCAACACATACATTATGAGCCTCTTTAGCTTTCTCATGATGAATGCCATCAAAGTGGGTCCATGTTTCACCATCGGATGCATGTACCATCCTTTTAGGATTGTATCATTTGCCATTTTTGTGCCATGTCATCTGTTTCATGGATTCCTCGGTCATGCATAGTCGTTGGATCCTCGGTTTGAACGGAAGGTGCCGTAGGATTGTCACGAGAATATCAAGCTGCCTCTTCTGGCCATCACCAGAATCTACCTCTAGGAACCTAGAGGATTTACACTTTGGACAGTACTTTGCTTTCACGTATTCTTTCCAAAATAGGACGCACCCCTTCGAGCAAGCATGTATCTGCTCTTATGGCATCTTAAGTGCACGAAGGAGTTTCTGTGACTCATGCATGCTCTTTGGCAGAAGGTGACCCTCCGGAAGCAGGCTGCCAATAACTGTCAACATACCATCGAAGGCGTCTCGACTCAGGCTATACTGGGACTTTAACGCCATTATGCGTCCAATGGCATCCAGTTGAGAAACCTTTGTCTGGCCATCAAGGGGGTTTTGTGCCGCGGCAAACATGTTGTAGAATGCCTTTGCGGTTGCCTCTAGATCCTCCTCCGTATGTCCTTCAGCAAACTATGCCTCGTGAATCATGATAGTCATTTAACATGTCTGCTACCCCGACATCAGCATCATAATCCTCGACGTGTGGTCTCACCACCTCCTCTCTCATACGATCGGCTTCACCATGGTAGACCCACCGGGTATAGTCTATCGTAAATCCATTCTTCCAAAGATGTCCCCCCATGACCTTCTTCGTTTGTCTTTTCCTATTTGCACATTTGCTGCAGGGACATTAAATTTTACTCACTCCTTTAGCAGCCATGCCAAATGCCCATTCTAAGAAAGCATATGTCTTGTCGATCCATTCATTGGTGACCTGACCCTGACTTGCGTGGCCCATGTACATCCACTCACGGTCCTCCATCCTCTAACATATATAGCGACGAGTAATATAAACATCAATTGCATCTACACGACATTCCTACTATCTAATAGGTGAGGATAGGTCATAATCCCACACGAGGATCCGTAGATGAGGTTAGTTTCCATGCTCTACTCCTATCCGAGATAGAATTTCGGCAGCACCTCTTCGCTGTTCTCCAAATACACGTCCTGCTAGGGAGAGTGTGTATCCGGAGAACAAAAGGGAGATGATGCTAAAACTCTATCTCGAATCGGAGCAGGCCATGGAAATTAACCCCACCTACGCATCCACGGACTGTCCAAAAAATGTGGACAATTCGAAACAGATACGGTTTTAGATATGGAAATATCTACATATTTCCAACCGTATCTCTTTCGAACAGGAGACGCCTAACTGGGTTATGTGATCTACGACCATGATACGGAAAGAGGGGTTATACCTAGGGTGGTGGTGGAGTCAGGCTAGCAGGGCCATGGTGGGTCGATGCAGTGGCGAGGCGACGCGGTGCAGGCAGACCCGCAGCGGCGAGGAAGGCAATCGGGGTCGCCGAGGTACTCCGGCTCCGCTCCGATGGGCTCTTCTCTGTAAAAAAAGAAACATAAAACTATCAATACAAAATTTCGGCATCACCTCCCCTGCACAGTGAGGTTTCCAAAACCTGCAAGAAAACCAACGGCACAATGGCTGACATGCATATATATATGAATGGCACGATGGCCGACATGCACATATATATGAACGGCACACCTAGCAACATAATCAGGATAAGCAAGGATCTGGGATTACAAATTCAGGATCTATATCCCATTACTAATATATTCCATAAGCTATATTAATTTATGACAAACATCAATCCATGCATCCACAATCCATCCATACGAAATCTCATATTTGCAACTATGCACCATAACCAGCGTCCACGAAGGCACCCTAACTAGGACATCTTAATCTATTCATGCATCCACATCCATCAGGTGGAGACGGCATAGGGGCTCACTACTGTAGAATGGAGACCGAGATGGCCGAATGCGGGCCACCGCTACTGCGGGGCAGCGCCGTACCCCGGCGGCATTGCTGCGGCACCGCTGCAGGAGCGCGCAAGGGCGAAGGCGCCGTTGCTTCGGTGGCCTCCTTCTCTTCCTCCTTCTTCCTCCTCTCCTCCTCTCCTCCTCCTCCTCTCTTTCTCCTCCTCCTCCGGCGGCGCGGCGTGGGGGGCGGCGGCGCTGGTGTGGGCGGCGTGGGTGCGGGCGGTGGCGGCGGCGGCGCTGGCGTGTGCGTGTGTGCGGTGTGTGTGGCTGGCCCAGCCGACGGGGTTAAACCCCCCTTTGCCGAGTGCCCCTGATCTGGCACTCAACAAAGGTTTTTTAATTTTTTTTAATTCTTTGCCGAGTGCCACCTGGCCTGGCACTCGGCAAAGAGTTTTTTTTTTAAAAAAAATTAAAAAATCTTTGTCAAGTGCCAGCCGTCCTGACACTCGGCAAAGAGGCTCCTTTGCCGAGTGCCATTTTTTGACACTCGGCAAACCATTTTTTTTCACTTTTGACCTCCAAACTTTTTCTGTAGTCCTCATACAATACTTGGTACTCTATGTTCTAATGTGGCACATTTCTTAGAATTTTTCTATATTTCTTTAATTTATTTCATTTAATTGAATTTTCTTGGATAATTCAAATTATAACAGCTAGTCATTCGAATAATAAAAAAAATAAATGGAAAAATGATATTCATGTTATTTAGTATAATGTGAGGTTGTATCTAGGAACAGACCACCAATTTCGAACATCTTGTTCACGAAATATGACCACGAACTTGCGGTCGAGTTGTTTTTAAATTCTATAAAAAACAAACGAAGTCCAAAAATCATGAAACTTGTCAAGATGTCAAGATATCATATGTGGAGGCTGTGATAAAAAATTGAGGAGGTTTCGCGCAAGTTTGTCACGTACGATGCTTACCACCTCGTCGGCCTCTTCATAAAATCATGAAACTTCTTTGGAGATTCTTCAGTTTGCAAGCATCGTACGTGACAATTTACGCGAAACCTTCTCAATTTTTTATCACAACCTCCACATATGATATCTTGACATCTTGACAAGTTTCGTGATTTTTGGACTTCGTTTGCTTTTTATAGAATTTAAAAACAACTCGACCGCAAGTTCGTGGTCATGTTTCGTGAACAAGATGTTCAAAATTGGTAGTATGTTCCTGGATATGGCCTCACATTATACTAAATAACATGAATATTTTTTTTCTATTCATTTTTTCATTATTCAAATGACTAGCAGTTATAATTTGAATTATCCAAGAAAATTCAATTCAATGAAATAAATTAAAGAAATATAGAAAAAGTTCGAGAAATATGCCACATTGGAACATGGAGTACAAGGTATTGTATGAGGACTGTAGAAAAAGGTTGGAGGTCAAAAGTGAAAAAAAATATGGTTCGCGAGTGTCAAAAAAATGACACTCGACAACGGAGCCTCTTTGCCGAGTGTCAGGAGAAGACACTCGGCAAAGGATTAACGGCGGCTGCCGGCCGTTAACGGAGGCGTCCCTTTGTCGAGTGTTCTAGTTTGCTGAGTGCCGAGCACTCGGCAAACCACCTCTTTGCCGAGTGTTATTGTTTGCCGAGTGCTCGGCACTCGGTAAACCACCTCTTTGCCGAGTGCCAGTTGTTTGTCGAGTGCTTTCTCTTTGACACTCGGCAAACAACGTCTTTACCGAGTGTCCGATAAAAAGCACTCGGCAAAGTCTGGGACACTCGGCAAAGAAGCCGTCTCCGGTAGTGCGTCACTCCATCTTCTAAAATCATCAAATAAGTATAACAGCAAAATGCAAGTATTTATGTTACAAGACTAAAAAGGGACGTATCCAGTGCAGAGAGCTCCCGCTCTATGCGGGGTCTGGGGAAGGGTGTTAGTGGCGAGCCTTACTCTCGCCTGTGCAATACGAGGAGACCGCGACTCGAACCGGGACCTTCCGATCATAGGCGGTAAGACTCTACCGCTTGCACCAGGCCAACACAAACAATTTCTTTGCTGCTCTCTCAGCTATCTAAATGTGGTCAAGTTCTGGGATAATTTTAAATTGCAGAATTTTTGCTTTTTGGAGCCGATGAAATTTCACCTTCATCGTCCAATTAACATTCATGTGTATGCTTTTGCAGGTACAACGCGTCTGTGATTCTTCTGTTGCTTCAGGTATCATATCATTCATACATCTTCGGTGTCACATCAAGTATGTTGTGTTTCCTTTCTTTACTAATTATTGGTGGTTCATACTTCTTACTGCACAAAATCTACTACCTATGTTTCATTTGTTGAAATGGTTGCTGAAATTTTTTTATTTAAAAACTAAGGATAAAGATTAAGTGTGCTCACTATTGGATTGCCTTTTTGGTTTTATTTCATAAGTATGACACAGAGTGTTCTCTACAAATGGTTCTCAGCCTATGTACGGTATATATTCAGACTTTATTTGTTCGTTACCATAAGACACCCGCAATGCACATCATAAATTGCTTTCTTTTTCATACATAAATGCCATGTGTATTATACTAAATTGCTAGTTTTTATTCCTACGTACCTGGCCCAGCTTTAACTTGTCCCTCCAATTTGTTTCATTGTCGGGCTGTGTCACCCACTTGTGTGTCAATAGCTTTCGTATATTGGGAATATCTTTCTCCTTGAAGTTGTATATTGTATGGGCATCCCAGTGCTCAGCATGCATGACCATATAAAATCCACAATCATGGCTGCAATAGCACAATGTGCAACACTTATTAGATTTAGCCAATGTATAGAATCTGCAGCACAAGAACCGGTTTTAATTTTCAACTTACTTATTCAATTGTTTTGGCACACCAATGTCCACAACCTCGTAGTTCTCTGTCTTTTTTTGAGTTTGGGTAGTGTTTCCTCCATAGAGTTTTAATGCCCTCCATGATGGTGTTGCAGCTTTTTCTTAGCCTTTCGTCTCCCAAACTCCTCATCGAGTTCATTACCTCGAATCTTCTTCCCCTTAGGTTTAGAACCAGCAAGTAGTAGTGTCCCACTGTGTCTGATCCATTGTTTCCCATGGCCTCAAGCACAGGGAACATTACCTGTGTTGTTTTTGTTCACATCTAGTTAGTAACACAACAAATCTGAATATTCTGAATTTTAGGAAAACATTCATATGTGAACACCCATCTAACGGTGGTCAAGGTTGTTATCAGCATGCCTGAATACGTGAGTCACCTGTCACTTATCATGCTGGCCCGATTGGTTACACTGTCTGCCAAAAAAAATGTCCCTTTCTCAATATTGTTCCAAGTGCACAACTTGTAAAACTGCATATGCACTGATCTTTTTTTTGTATCCACTTTATGTTACCTTCCACCGTCAACATTGTTTTCAATTATCACATTTTTTTCATTGTATGTAGGAAAATGGCTAGAGGACTTCGACAGCATCAACATGCATCTTCTTCCAATCAGGTATGTCCATACTTTCTGTTTTGTAATAATTATATATGTGGTATCTTTTCTAGCACATATGTGTGCCCCATATATCATTTTTGTGTCACGTGTAGCATTTTTCTATATTTTCTTAAGCATTTTATATTTGACTACTGTTTAGGGTACAAGGAATGTTCAGGGTACAAGGAACCGAGCTTCCCCTTCTCGGCTTGTTAAGCTATACAATAAAATGACTGAATCTCAACGTAATAGGATAAAGGCAATCGGGTTTGGAGGCCTACTGAATATAAAATGTTATACACTACTAGCAAGGTTAGCAAATTGGCTAATGGTGGATTGTTTCGATGTTGAGTCTTCGCAGCTGGTGTTTCATGGAAGAGGTGTAATTAAAGTCACAGCTAAAGCTATGCGGTCTATCATGGACTTGCCAAACAATGGTGATGAAGTAAAATATGAGCTTGATGTCAATGCAATAGACTTCATTCAGGCCAAGTATAAAATTGCTCGAGGAAAAGCACCTAGGATTAGGGCAATAGTGAAAAGAGTGCAGTCCACCAAGAGAGGTAGTGATGATTTTCTAAGGTCTTGGCTGATGCTTGCTGTTTCAACATTCTTGTGCCCCCCTACTAGCTTGGGAATCAGTCCTAGATGCTACCCATCAATCATGGACCTTTCTCATGTTAAAAACCTCAATTGGTGTCAGTTTGTGGTTGACCAGCTGAAGAAATCAGCTTCAAAAATGGGAAAAAGGAGTTCTGTTAGGGGCTGCATTCTTTTCTTAGTTGTAAGTTAATTTCTTCTTCTTCTACCAATGTCTCCTTTTTCTATTTTGCCTTGTTTGTATTTGATGATACCATTTTCTTTTGTACATGTGCTTCTTTTCAGATCCTATATGTAGACTCTTTATTGGTTGAAAATGTTGACATCTCAACAACGACACCTAGGATTGCAGCATGGTCAAGGAGCTTGGTAGATCAGGTAGTTAAGTTAGACACCAACCGTGACGGCTCCTTTGGAAAGCTCAAGGTATGGATTATAACAGTTTTGCATTTTTTCATTTTCTTATCACAAAAAATAACCCATGTTCCTAATCTACTCTTGTTCTTTCTCTTTTAATTTATTCAGCTTAAAAGTTCTACCCATACTGTTGTACAATCTTCATTATTCCAGTTATTTGATGTGCGCAGATTCATGTCTTCAAAGGTGTCATCGAACATGTCCGATCAGGCCTGTCCATAAATCTGATGTAGTATTTTTAAATGATTTGTTGGGCAATTACACTATTTGTGCTAGGCAAATATAACATAGCAGTATAGTGATCATTAATCTGTTGTTTATAATCGTCTTTCATCCCATGCTTTTCTTGTTCATTAATCTTTGTATCCATATTTAAAATTCATTCCAAGCTTTCCTGCCGTTAATTTCCTTGCATTTGTTTAATGATCATGTCACTGTTTTCACTTGTAGAAAAAGAGGAAACTAACTATTGTTGTGAGTGAGTTTTGTGCTAGTTTTACCAACCTTATGGGTACTTTCTTTGAAAAAGTATCCAAAATCGAAGAACCATCTTTCACAACCAGTTCTCATGGAGATGGTGCTGCATCTGAATGCCAACCACCACGTGCTGAACAAAGGCAGACTAGGTCTAGGCAAACAAGACAAGCACCTGAGGATGATCAGCTGTCTGATGAAGAAGATGATGATGATGGCACTAATGATGATGAACATGACAGTGATGATGAAGATGAAGATGAAGATGATGGCACTGATGATGAAGAAGATGACGGTGGTGATGTTGAAGAAGAAACTGCAGGAGAGTATTCTTCTTCAGAGGATACAAAAGAAGAATTAGATCCACTTGAAGATGGGGGAACTCCACCCCCTGATTTTGATGATCCAGTTGATGGCATGTTTACTGGAAACATCAGTGAAGATGAGCACAGTAGTCAAGATCATGTGCCTTTGATTGCACGGTTAAGGAGGATACGCAAAGGTATTGAAGCTGATAATCAAGATAAAGGCTCTGACAAGCATTCAAGTCCACCTATGTCTGCAGATGGAAAATCTCCAATACACTCTAGCCCTGAGAGAGCAAAAGATGATGAAAGGCCAGCTAAACCTCAGCCTCTTGCATTTATCCTACCTAAAAATCATAGGAAAGTAGGAATTGCACACAACAGGAAGTCGAAGCTACAGCTGCCAAGTAATCCAGTTGAACAGAAAGATGCAAGTAATGTTGAAGCTACCTGCTGTAACATTTTATTTCCTTTTTCTTCCATCTTTGCTTATATCTTCTTTATTTTGTATGCAGGTGATGGTGCTGCCACAGCCACTTCGGTGCACAATGTTGGAGGAGGCTGCAGTTTGAAGGTTCCTGGATCAGAAAATATTGTCCAACAAGAAACAGGCAGTGCAACAAAGATGGATCCTCTGGATTTTGCCCCTCTAGACTTCAAGCTTTTTGATGAAGACAACATTTCTCCCACCAAGTCTGCAGGAGGTTTTAGTGGTGCTACATGCTCACTTGATGAGATACGAGAAGAAGAATTTCAGAAGTTTGAAGATGATGCCATCAAAGAGATTGAATCAAGAAAGAGGAAAGCACGGGTTGAGGAGCCTAGTAGTGGAAAACTTTCAGTTACACCTGCATATCAACCTCCACCAAAACGACTTTTGAAAAGGCCAACTACTTTGCGATCAACCATATGTTGATTACACATCAAAGCTGGATTTCAAGTGCACTAAAGATATTTGTGATGTCTATGATGCAATGTGTGCGCATGCAAGGTCTACTAGAGGAAGCCAACATACAAAGTATGTGTTTATGCTTAAGCAGTTTACTTATTCTGCCTTAGCAATTTTTCAATTGTAGCTTGGTAATTTTGTAGTTTACTTATTGTGCCTTAGCAATTTTTCAATTGTAGCTTGGCAATTTAGTAGCTTAAGCAGTTTACTTATTTAGCATATATGTTGCTGTTAATGCTTGCCACTACCTTGCCATTCATTCTTTGGTTCAATGGCATATATGTTGCCATTAATTGCTTGCTGAATCTTCTTTCAGCAGGCTTACACTACGAAGGTTCTTCCATGGCCTGCTGCTGCTCTGCTATCATTTTTTTGCTTACATGTGGAACCTGTTTCACTCAGTGTGCTATCCTGCTATACTTGTTCATGCAAAATAGTTTTTAATTATGATTGATGAACCAAATAATAAAGTTTAGATTTAGATTTGGAACTACCTTCTACTCTATTGTTTGGCTGCTGCTATGTGTTCTACTTGGCTGCTGCTCTATCTTGTGTTTGGCTGCTTGGCTGGTGCTCTATCTGCTGCTGGCTCAAATTTTGGTTGCTTGGCTGCTGCTCTATCTTCTACTGTTTTTCAAGCAAACAATGCTTGCTCCAATTGCAGTTTCGAGCAATCAATCAGCTAGCATATACTTCCTAGCTCACAGCTCTTCATCAGTTTATATGCCAGCTATGACATGAGCACACAGGCGCACTTGTGTGCTCGAATGGCCTCTAATTCTCACTGCTTCGGTTAATGCTTATCAACTGGAAATGTTACTGTTGAAGATTGTTTTCCTCCCTTGTTGGAGATTGGATTAGGAACTGTAACTGGCTTGTAGCATATTTAAACGTATATTGCAGCAACTGAATTCAACAGAAAGTTTTAGTGTATAATCCAGGTATATTATGTGCTTCACAGCTTCAGTATATAATTCAGATATATTATGTTATTGTCAAGATTCAGGAAGGTGTATAGCTATTTCAGTCAATTGATTTTAGGAACTGGGGCTACTAGTACAAAATGTCTGAATATCTAGTTCGATTTAGTTCTTTTCAGCCAAGTACATTGGTCTAGCATTTTCTTAAATTTATATATTTGATCCTATTCCACTGCTGAGATGTCCATTGCAATAGCATTTATTTAGTTATGGTTAAGTAGTTTATTTATTTTGCCCTGGCATTTATTCAGTTCAAGCTAAGCAGTTTATTGATGACAAGCTACCAACTTTATCTGACATCATTTTTGTTCTATGGCAGCAGTACATTGATAATAAATTTCTGAGAGTCCTACGTCGAACTGGGGCACCTTGCTGCATCAGTTAAACCAGGAGGCAACTTACATAATACTGTTGCAAAGATAGGAATTCAAGTAATTGACAAAGTGCAACCCCACAAGCCCTTCAAGCATATGCTTCCATTACGAGTCGCGGTCAGATTCTATATACATTCTTGTTTAATATAGTACATGTTACAAGCAGTCCTTGTGTTTACCACTACCTAGGTAGTATAATTTAGCTAGCTCAGACTTCTTCTTTTTCTTCAGCATTTCTTCCTTCACAATCAAGTATTTTTACATCTGCCCATTACCAATTTTGTAATTGTCTTTTGGCATTTCTTCATTTTTTTGGCAGACATTTCTCCAATCGGGCCAGCTTGATAGGTCACAGGTAACTCACGTATTCAGGCATGCTGATAACAACCTCGACCACCGTCAGATGGTGTGTTCACATCTGAATATTTTCCTAAAATTCAGAATATTCAGATTTGTTGTGTTACTAACAAGATGTGAACAAAAACAACACAGGTAATGTTCACTGTGCTTGAGGGCATGGGAAACAATAGATCAGACACGGCGGGGCACTACTAGTTGCTGGTTCTAAACCTAAGGGGAAGAAGATTCGAGGTAATGGACTCGACAAGGAGTTTGGGAGACGAAAGGCTAAGAAAAAGCTGCAACACCATCATGGAGGGCATTAAAACTCTATGGAGAAAACACTACCCAAACTCAAAAAAAGACAGAGAACTACGAGGCTATGGACATTGGTGTACCAAAACAATCGAATAAGTAAGTTGAAAATTAAAACTGGTTCTTGTGCTGCAGATTCTATACATTGGCTAAATCTAATAAGTGTTGCACATTGTGTTATTGCATCCATGATTGTGGATTTTAGATGCTCAAGCATGTTGAGCATTGGAATAGCCATACAATATACAACTTCAAGGAGAAAGATATTCTCAATATACGAAAGCTATTGACACACAAGTGGGTGACACACCCCGACAATGAAACAAATTGGAGGGATGAGTTAAAGCTGGGCTAGGTACGTGGGAATAAAAACTAGCAATTTAGTATGATACACAAGGCATTTATGTATAAAAAAGAAAGCAATTTGTGATGTGCATTGCAGGTGTCTTATTGTAACGAAGAAATAAAGTCTGAATATATACCGTACATAGGTTGAGAACCATTTTTAGAGAACACTCTGTGTCATACTTATGAAATAAAACCAAAAAGGCAATCTAATAATGAGCACACTTAATCTTTATCCTTAGTTTTTATATAAAAAATTTCAGCAATCAATTTTCACTAACTTAAGAAGATGACAGAACATATTACATTAACTTAAGCACCATCTCTGCAAATTAAAAAATTTATTCCTTGAAAACTAAGTCCTCGAATCCTTCCCACCCTTCATCACTTCTCTTCACTACTTCTCTTTTTCCTACAAATATCTTGTAACACCTCTGGTGTTACAAGCTTGCTTAGCACCTAGGTTAAGGTCTTAAGTAAATTAGCAAAACAAGTTCTCGAGTTGAAACATTTAAAATCACGCATGAAATTATAAACAAACCCTGTGCGACCTACCTTTAGTGGTTGAGAGAAATCAAATAAATATCAAAGTTAATTGACTTAGCGCGTAAAAATGCTAATAAAAATCCTAACAAGAAAAATAGGATTAGTTGTTCTAATTGTTTGGCACGAAAAACAATTTCTATAAACAAAAATAGAATATAACTTATATTTAATACTTAAATAAAAATTGAAGTACTAGTTTAGTAGATGGAAATGCAATTGTTACTTTTGGAAATTAAATGTTGTTAACTAGTGTTCTTGGGAGCTAAAAAATCAAATCTAAAATTAAAACCAAACCTTTTCGTTGAATCGGCAAGAAGCTGTGGCGTCCCTGCCCTGCGTTGGCTGGGCACGGCTGGATGCGGCCTAGCTTCCGCTGCTGCTTCATGAGCGCACCACGCTCGAGTGGCTGGCCGCCGTGCCGCGTGTAGGGTTGAGCCGAGGCTGCGACTATCGTCGCTCGACCAACGTGGCGCTTGTCCCGCCCCCCGATTCAACTACCGCGTTGAGCCTCTGGGCATGTGCCACTACCGTCGTGCCTTGGTCGACGAACCCCAATCACAGTGGCGATAGTGATGTCTCTCTGCCTCACATTGCCTGCACTAGTCGACGCCGGTGAGCCCCGCTCGGGTCCTACCACTACATTCCAAGCGCTTCACGCCAAGCCTCCATGTCTCGTCATTTGGGCGCACGTGCTGGTGCTGCCGCCATCGATCAGAACCGCCCTGTCTTAACCTACTCAGGCTCACTCATGTGCCCTCTCCATGACCACACCATGCGCAGGGCCACCGCTCCTTCTTCCCTCCAGCACCAGCTAGCTTCGCCGCATAATTCCTCACTCCAGTGGATAGCTTAGGAAGTCGGCTAAACGTCTCTTTCCCCTCAAACCCGACCCAACAATACCGATCAACAATTTGGCATTTTGCTCGCTGCCGGTCATGTGCACCGCCGGGCCAGTAGGTTTGGGGGTAAGGCCCTTAGGGTTGATAGCAGTTCAATTGCTCATAACCCCGAACTCGCCTTGACTCCCTCTATTCGGTGCTCACGCTATTTTGGCTAGGGCACTCATCGGCGGTGTGGTGATGCGTCGGTGTCTGCCTTAGGACGTCGCCATCGTGCCTGGGCACACGTGGCCAGACCACCTCGGCCCTCCCCTGCTTCGACCATCACCATAGCGTGCTCCACGGTGAACTACTAATGCTTCCCCGCTATCTCTACCCGTCTATGGGGGTGTAGGCTCACCGGAACGCTCGCGCCGTCGTGGTAGTTGGTCCACCGATGCGAGCAGTGCATGAGCAGTCACCGTCTAACTTCTAATCACCACCTAGGGTTTTGTCTTGGCTTCACGATGCTCGTCGACCTGCTTGTTTGACTGGTGCCTCGCTCCATTATTTGGCGTAGGTGTGCAGTGTTGGCCAAAGCCGTGTCGTCGCGCGCAGGGCGTCGGGGACCGACTTAGTGAGAGGGTAAGGTTATTGAGGGTGCTCGATGCAAAACTTGTCTAGTGCAATAGTGCGTGGAGTCGCCACAAAGTAATATGATAAGTCAGGGACCTTTTTGCTAAATGCGCGAGTACGCTCGCGTAGCGGGCCAGTTGGGCTGACCTGCTAGCGCGCGACCACACCCCGCACGGGCCATAGTGGGCGGCTGGGCCGAATTGGTGGCCAGTCTTTCCCTTTTTCCTAAAGCATTTTCTAATTTAGTTTCTAAGGCAAACTTCAATATAAATTTGTGTATTGGACTAAAAATTGTGAAACTAATTTTATTAGGTTCCTAAAATCATGATCTATCTACTAGTATATCTTGCTTGTATAGTTTTATAGTATTTTTAGGAGTTATCTAATTAAATTGGGATGCTTAATATTGTTAAGATATAAACTTGTAAGAATTTTTATGATTAATCCATGCTAGTGTTAATTCTGGAAATTTCACAGTAACTTCCTAATATTATGAGGTGCTCACTGTAATTTTTGTATCTCCATAATAATTAGTTTGTTAAGATAGCTAATGAGTCCTAGTTCGAATATATATTAAATCAATGAAATGAAGTAAAAAAACACCTTGGGATTGTAGAACTAAAATATTTTTCGGGAAACGACGCCTTACTCAACAACATGGATACGTAGCCTAGTATGTTAGTCATACAGCTAGCTCATTAGCTTGAGAGGAGTCAACGTATTTTAAGAGTTGCGGTTGCCATTGGTTAATTACGTTTCTGCGTTGCATCCACGTGTATAATAGGAACAATGATGGCTTCCGGAGTCATCTGGAGTAGCAGAAAGGATGGTACCTTGATGATTGGGTCACCACGATGGAATGCTAACTTTTGGTTATATCTTACTCAGGCAAGCCCCGGTGCATAACCCTTATTATTCTGCACTTTATCTTATGCTTGTGCATTAAGTTTTAAGGAGTTGAATGCAATCCACTTGCATATATATATATCCTTATCCTATGAGTCCTACTAGTATGTCAGGATCATGTAGATTGCTATGCTAAAGGATTCTGGTAGAAGTCGAGTGATTACCTATCACTCGTGAGAGATAGGAAAGACATTATTGTTCTTATTATCATATAACTATCACATGGAATATATATGGATGATAATTAGAGACCGAGCATGACTGTGCTTTGGATTTGGATTTGGACTTGGTTAGGCAACTAAGCGAGGCTCCGGTTGGATTTGTCATGCCTGTGTTGATTGAGTACTGCCCGTTGTTGTGGATGGTAGTCAGGTCACAGACTTATTATCCTGAGCACATACTTGCTTATGGGAGCAGGAAGACTTGTTGCTCTCTTGTCATGGGTTTCGGCTCTTTTTGGAGCGACTTTTAGGGGTGGGTATTTGGTGGAGGTCTAAGCACCATATTGAGACCGGGTCTTAGGTGTTGGGGCTTGGAGTCCAAGTTTGGATGGGGATCTGGACCCCATGATAGGAGTGGAACGAGTTGGTCTTGTTTGTGCCTGGGGTACAAGCGAGACGTGTGTTTTAGGGTACCCAGCTAGGATACATTGGTTCGCGAATTGCTATTTCTATGAGACGATATGACTTGGCTATGGTCTAGCATCGTAATAAGAACTAGAACATAGAAGGTGATAAAATGGTTCTGATTGCTTACCACATGCTTGAAAGTAGCATAGGAGCTTACCTAGAATGATTAGCTAATTAACTAAAAATAACTGCTAAAAACTCTGAACATAAGGATGCACTATTAGTAATGCTTCCTGTAAATGCAATTAACTAGCAAGCCAAAATAAGCCATGCATATCCTTGGAGTCTTTTATTTTCCTCCTGTTGGGTAAGCCTTGTGGAGTACAATCAAGTACTTAGGGTTTTATTCCCCTTGTTGTAGGTGACAGATGGATGCTGGTAGAGCTGACCTTGTGTGTGGAAAGCTTCTGGTGGGCTCAGCGAGAGTTTCCTTATGTTGTGGACATAGAGTTTTAATTACAACCTTCACGAATAAAGTTTTGGAAAGAAAAGCTTATGATTTGCTATCCTCATAGGTATATAATTATGTCTCATGCTTAACGTTCAATAGCTTACGAGTAAACTTAATTTCCGCTAAAACTCTAATCACGTGTTTTATTCCACTGTCGTAATTATCTTGTTTATCATTATGATGTTGTAATAAAGTGATGTTAAGAAATGGCTAAGAATGTTGTAAGCTTTATCCTCTCATTTATGATCCCGACAAAAAATGTGGATTTTTGAGTTCTTCCTTTGGGTGTGCTCGATGGAACAGCGTGGTTTAGTGCACTCTCTTGGTACTTAGGGTCTAATGGATGACAAGTACTTTATAGAGGGCATTTGATCAAGCGGTTCTACCATAGGTGGTATCAGAGCATAAATGAGGAAATAAAGCTTCAAAACCCTTTCCTAAATTAAAATGTGATAACATATTTTTGCAAAATGTTAGGGCATTCGCATACGAAGTACATAAGTAGCCCTATTGCTATGGTTAAGTATTTGGAATAGGTTTAACTAGGCTTTCTTCGGTGGACTAACTCTTGCATAGTATACGATCCTTAAGTCAGACGCGCTGGTACTGCCTTAGTCGTCCTACCAGTATTGCTGGCAGGTGTGCCTATTCATAGGCGTCACGCATTTCACAAAGTGCGCAGACTGACCAGTCCTTGTTCGTGAGTTACTGTTGTACTATGGCTTCGTGCATCGTGTTCGCCTATGGTTCATGCCTATTGAGGCTCATGTTTTCCGTACTCCCTTTCTATGCTCTGGTCGAACCTCTACCCAACAGCCGTACTAGTCCTTTATGGCCTCAGACACCGCTCGTCTCGTGTGCGTAAAAATCCTATTGCTTTCCTTTTATTGGTCTCCATGCAAGACTCGATGGTGGACTGCGCTAGGACCAATGACCGCTCTACCATTACAAAAAGGCCTAGCCTAGCCACTTGGTACCACCACTCGGTGCATCCCAGGTGCCTAGCCTTTTCTCTTGAGCAAGCTTCTCGCTCGATCCTTCCTTGTATCCACCACCCACCAAGGATGGCAGGAACCTGGGTTAGTAGCTACTGCCTGAACACTAAGGGTTTTCCCAAAATTCTATATGCCACCCTACAAAAACTTAGAGTCAAGGATCACCCCGAGTATGAGGGTCGTTACTATGAGAAACATGGCACTGAGCGATGTGAGGTCACCGTTTATATTGGGAAGAGTGAAGGGTTCCCCGACATCACTGAAGCCTAGAATGTGACCGCAATTGGGTTTAACTTTGTCGACACCTACCAAGTTGTGGCCTGCAAAGCCTTGCGGCATCTTTGCCAGATGTATGAAGAGCCCATTGTTCGTACCCCCATGAGGTTCTTTCCTCCTTTAGAAAACAATCGACGAGTATGGAGGGCTCGCATGGAGGCTTTGCAAGGGCAGGATGCGTAAGAAGACAGCCCAACCGTGGTACAGCTGACCATGTACTTGATTGCTCTAGATGAGCAGTATGACCGGTAGGCCTCGGAGCTAAGGATGTGCCTCTACCGAGTCGAGGAAGCCGAGATCTTCTCTAGGATGCTCCAAGTGCAGCTCGCTGAAGCGCACGCCAATGTGGTAGCCGTAGAAAGTCATGGGACTACCATGGTAGAAGCCCTAAAGGAGGCCAAAGATCGGCACACCCAGCAGCTGGAGGATGCCTATCTTGTCACAAGGGTCAAGCGTAGGACGCTTGCCATAGAATGGCAAGACCCCTTGGTCTTGGAGGGAATCCCTATCCACCCACCATAAAGAAGGAGAATCGGTGTTATAGTACCGCTAGCACCTCCACCCTCAGAGGTATCAGAAGTAGAGACCTTGCTTCCCCTCACTCATCCACCACTAAGAGAGGAGGCGGATCCATAGCTAGGGCAGTAGAAGGATCCACCGAGCCCAAAAATGAAGCTGTATGGTTCGGTGAAGTAGATTAATTGTCCTAGGGGAGATGTACCCGTAGTTAGTAGTGCTTTTCATCGCTGTCCTCCAGTATTGTAATATTTTTGTTGTATTTCATCCATAGTTGTTAAAAATCGTCTGGTCATAGGGTGGCAAATGTTGTGTCAAGAATGGGAGAGGGCGAGTGCCCGTATAATGGTACCTGTATTGGGCGTTTGGAATGTGCATTTGCCTATTCCATTGTGTTTGTTATGCCGATTTACCCTTAGATCTCGTTAGACTTGCTTAGGGTTCTCGAGACAACATCAAGCGAGATACAAGAGAAGTAGCCATTTAGATGCAAGTAGACCAGCCCTGATTGGATAACAGAGGACACTGTATCAACTAATTGTGGATGTCGCAGCAGAACGTTTGCATTTATTTAAATTAAATATGTTATGGGATTTAATTTCCTTGTTCCTTGTTGTGAAAGGAACCCTTACTGTCTGAATCTTCCTTTGCAATACTCCTTTGGTTCTATGGTCTATGACCCCACTGCTTTCACCATGTGTAAGTTGGTAAAGTTGCTGGGTTAAATGCTTATGGTGCCACGACAAAACTGAGGGCCCCTGTGGAATAGCTACCACAGGGTGATGCTGCTAGGCACGCATTGGTATCGAGGTTGTTGACAAGCACCTTTGTCAAGTTACACCACCATACCGCTCTTGCAACAAAATGTTCTCCTTTGGAAAAATATCATTGTGTTCTAACGGAAATCCACAATGGGTTGATGAAGTAGTGCTCCTTCAAAGTGACCGAGATGATGTGGTTTTGGAGGAAGTATGTATGTCGTGATCTCAGTCCATGCGAAAGACTGGCTCATACTGTAGTCAAGGAAGGGAAGGAAAAAGAAGACAATAAGGAAAAGTTAGTACTCGAGTAGTTTGGAGTGATTGAAGTGCCTGAGTTGACGTCATGACCCAATCCCTATGTCCAGTTTGACCACGCTACGCACGCCGAATTAGTGTCGATGCGTGCCCTGCGGACGCTATCATTACTAGGACCCACCTGCATTCCGCTCTTGTTTGGATGTGCAACACTCGCTTTGTGCACTTGCACAGTGCACTTTATCCCTCTTTTCCGCACCCTGTCGCCTCTCGATCCTTGCCCTCGTCTCGATACCAGACCCCCTCCTTTTTCTTCCTTTTGGGACACGGCCGCTTGCATGCCACCCCGTCAAGCGAATCCTCGCCCCTCCTCCTTTTTTCCTCTCTCCACTCAAGCTCACGCAGGGAGCGCACCATGCCAACGCTTCCCCCACCTCGTGAACCCCCAGTGTTTCCTTTCCATGTTGCCCCCACTTCCTGGTGCGCTGCACCACCACTTTCATTCGCCATATAAGATGCCCTTGCTCTACTCCTTCATCCCTATCCCCCTCGATTCTAAAGCAGAGCTACGAAATCTAGTCATCGTTCATGGAACTAGGGTCATCAGTCGGAGGTGATTGTGTAATCTGAGAAAAAGAAGGGATCTGTTTTTTTATCAAAGAAATTCAAGTCCACCTCTGGTTAGTTTAAGTCTTAGGGTTCACGATGATCGATTTCTCACCCTCGTAATTCTGGATCTGTTGGACATACACCATGTTTTGGTTGATCATTATCTTGCTATTTTCCATTGTCCTCGTCTAGCTCGACTTCTGGATTAAGCCTTGGTTGTACTAGGTTGCTTTTAACCATGTATCTCTAAATCCCTGTGTGGTTTAGTATCCAAAGTCGTGTAATCTTCCATGTAATTTCAGATCTACGAAGTGTAATCGCACTTTCTCTTTCGGATTCTTGTTCAAATCTCGGGATGAGATTCTTTTAAGGGGGAAAGGTTGTAACACCGCTGGTGTTACGAGCTTGCTTAGCACCTAGGTTAAGGTCTTAGGGAAATTAGCAAAACAAGTTCTCGAGTTGAAAATTTTAAAATCACGCATGAAATGACAAACAAACCCTATGCGACCTACCTTTAGTGGTTGAGAGAAATCTAATAAATATCTAAGTTAATTTAATTATCGCATAAAAATGCTAATGAAAATCCTAACAAGAAAAATAGGATTAGTAGTTTTATTTGATTGGCACAAAAAACAATTTCTATAAACAAAAATAAAATATAACTTGTATTTTGTACTTACATAAAAATTGAAGTACAAGTTTAGTAGATGAAAATGCAACCGTAACTTTTGGAAAATAAATGTTGTTAACTAGTGTTCTTGGGAGCTAAAAAATCAAATCTAAAATTAAAATCAAATCTGAAATTAAAACCAAACCTTTTTGTTGGAAGATATAAACTTGTAGGAATGTTTATGATTAATCAATGCTAGTGTTAATTCTAGAAATTTCATAGTAACTTTCTAATATTATGAGGTGCTCACTGTAATTTTTGTATATCCATAATAATTAGTTTGCTAAGATAGTTAATGAGTCCTAGTTCGAATATATATTAAATCAATCAAATGAAGTAAAAGAAACACCTTGGGATTGTAGAATTAAAACATTTTTTTAGGAAATGACGCCTTACTCGACAATATGGATACGTAGCCTAGTACATTAGTCATAGAGCTAGTTCGTTAGCTTGAGAGGCGTCAACGTATTTTAAGAGTTGCGGTTGCCGTTGGTTAATTACATTTCTGTGTTGCATCCACGTGTATAATAGGAACAACGATGGCTTTCGGAGTCATCTGGAGTAGCAGAAAGGATGGTGCCTTGATGATCGGGTCACCACGATGGAATGCTAACTTTTGGTTATATCTTACCGAGGCAAGCCCCGGTGTATAACCCCTATTATTCTGCACTTTATCTTATGCTTGTGCATTAAGTTTTAAGGAGTTGAATAAAATCCACTTGCATATATATATATATATCCTTATCCTATGAGTCCTACTAGTATGTTAGGATCGTGTAGATTGCTATGCTAAAGGATTCCGGTAGAAGTCGAGTGATTACCTATCACTCGCGAGAGATAGGAAAGACATTATTGTTCTTATTATCATATAACTATCACATGGAATATATATGGATGATAATTGGAGACCGGATGGGACTGTGCTTTGGATTTGGATTTGGACTTGCTTTGGCAACCGGGCGAGGCTCCGGTTGCATTTGTCCCGCCTGTGTTGACTGAGGACCGTCCGTTGCTGTGGATGGTAGTCAGATCACAGACTTATTATCCTGAGCACATACTTGGTTATATGAGCAGGAAGACTTATTGCTCTCTTGTCATGGATTCCAGCTCTTTCCGGACCAACTTTTATTAGTGGGTATTTGGTGGAGGTTGAAAGGATCAAGATGCCCAAGAGGGGGGGGGTGAATTAGGCTAATTCTAAAATTCTTTGCAATAATTAAACCCTATGGTTAGCCCACTTCACCCTTGTGCCTAGAAAGTGTTTCTGTTGTTCTACCGCACAAAAGTTTAGCAACCTATGTTCCAAACCTATTCTAGCATGGCAATTCTATGAATGTAAAGATAAGAATTGAATTGCTCAAAGTAAATGCTCAAAGTAAAGAGAGAAGGAGGAACGCGGCGATGTTTTGCCGAGGTATCAAAGAGTCGCCACTCCCCACTAGTCCTCGTTGGAGTACCCGCGCAAGGGTGTAGCTCCCCCTTGATCCGCACGAACTCTCACTTGACCATGACAAGCCTAATGAGAAGGGTGGATGCACACTTTGCTACTCTTGCTTTCACTAATGAGGTCTCACTCTTGGATTCTCAAATCTCAACCACCTCACTAGAACCTTGCTCTTCTTGGCACTCTCAAGGGTGTTTCTTAGCTATTGGAATAAGCAAAAGTAATCCCTTGAGTGAATAGAGGAAGTATTTATAACCCCTCATTCAAAATGAACTGTTATGTGCCTCTGCGGGGTGACCGGACGCTCCGGTCAAGGTGATCGGATGCTTCGGTCAGTTCACCCGCCTCTGTGCAGTTTAAGTTGTGACTGGACACTGGCCAGCGTCCGGTCATCACTGACCAGACGCGTCCGTTCACAAAAAATGCCCTCTGGAACCTTACTGATGTTGACCGGACTCTGGCACCCAGCGTCCGGTCACTTTGCTGCTCAGCATTCGGTCAGTAGCTGGAACCTGACCAGTGTTCGGTCATCACTGACCGGACGCGTCCGATCAGGATTTTTCCTCTCTGGACCCTTACTAGAGTCGACCGGACGCTGGCACCCTGCGTCCGGTCACTCACCTCTCAGCATCCGGTTGCATCTAGACGACTTCACCTTGATCAAATGAACTGACCAGACTCTACGCCAGCATCCAGTCACACCAGAACCAGCGTCCAATCAGCATTTGACCCTCTATTCACTTCCAACTCGCAATCATATGTGAATGAAGTTGGCTCCAATTGATCTAAGGGCTTTTTAGGAGCTACCTAGTGCTAGATTTGATAAGTGTGCACCACACCTAACCCACTAGACTCACCTAGGTCAAGCTACCCATCCATACCCCCTTAATAATATGGCCAAAGGAAAAACAAAGTCCTAAACTACTCTAAGTGTCTCTTCAACACCAAATGACATTAGAACTAGTCCATCCTTAACCTTGTCATCCATCCTTTGAAAACTGAAATGATTTCCATCGTAGGGGCATGACAACTATGATTGCCCAATCAATTTCCATTACCATGACCTAACTTAATTGCATCTGCAAAACACATGTTAGTCACAGTAATCTCGTATTGTCATTAATCACCTAAACCCAACTAGGGGCCTAGATGCTTTCAATCTCCCCCTTTTTGGTGATTGATGACAATACCACATCGAGTATGTGAAAGAGATGAGGTTTTCAACATGCTTGGTTCATATACGCTTATGACAATAAGAACAAAAAGGTTAGGCAAGCTTATATGACCCAAGCCAACATGATATACTCAATAGATATGAAATAAGCAAGAGTACAATTAATAAAGCTCATTTCCATCAGAGTAAAACATGGAAGCAAAGCAAATGAGCATAACACAAGTGATATGACATATAAATAATTCAAAATGGAGAGTACACATGTCACATATCACATAAATATCACGATCACCTAGATATCACTATCACATAAATATAGTTCGATGCATGAAAGTAAACATATGAATGCATAATAGTGTATCACACATAAAAAGCCAAATATAATAGATAGACTCCCCCTAAATGTATTGCTCCTCCTAAGTCTAACATACTCGATCCCTCTCCCCCTTTGACGTCAAACACCAAAACCTAAGGGTCGGTCGGTGGGGCTGCAGCGGACGAGTCGGGTGCTGAGGTGCGAGCTGGAACTACATGCCATCATCATCTGATCCTGAGCTCTAAGTAGTATGACCCTCTATAGCTGGAAGCGACGCCGAAGCGGTTTGGGTCAGATCAGGGACTGGTGCGGCCTATGATTCTACAGGTATAACTGTGACAGATGGCTCTAATGATGCAACTAAGGAAGGGAGCATCTCTGTAGTTCCGGTAGTAGGTGCTACTGTGGAAGGACCAAGGACATATAGATATGGCGGAGTAGGCTACCCTGTCAACTCACTGAAGGTAGCACTAAGGCGCCTGGAAACTATGGTATCTGGCATTAGCAATGAGGTGGTCTATGCTGGTGTGAAGCCCATCTATAGAGGTGTGAACTATGGGGCTAGCACTGGCGAGGCAAACCACTAGGACACACCTGCTCTGTAGGTGAAGGAAACTATGCTACTGGCTATCTCTGACTCTGAAGCCCACTAGGCTATAAAGCTGGAGTCATAGAAGTGGTGGCAGGCTGACCGATTTGAGGTGAAGGCTATGGCGGTGGAGCCCCAATAGCAGTAACTTCATGCTACATGAATCCAAGTAACTGCTGCTGCATGAGGAGCTGCTGCTGCTGCATGGCCTGCTGCTGCTACTGGATAGCCTGCTGCTGATGCTAGAACTCGTCCTGTCTAGCCTGAACCTATGCTAGAGCAGCTGCTGTCTCCTGGGCCTGGCGAGCCTGGTCCTGCCTCATCCGCTCAAGGATAGCAAGTAGAGTGGGGTCTGTCTGTGGTGCAGGTGGAGCTAAACTAGAACTATCGGCCTCATGATCATGTCATCGTGTAGGCATCTGAGGGATATCCTGGTAGTCATCATCAGTACTATCACTAAGGTCGCTCTTGACCATACCCTCCCATTGAGTATCTAACTGCTCCTCCTCTATAGCTGCAATGCCCCTGATAGTCTCATCCTACTGGGTTGCAGTCTCTAGCACCTCTGGATGACGGCGCGACTGACTAGGTGTCCTCACTGCATTGTGGTGGAGCATCTAAGTCATGTTATAGGCAGGAAACTCTATAGTAGCACCACTGTACTCTGTTAGCATCTCAGGTAGCCTCACTATAACTGCTCTGTGAATCAAGAATGTAATCTAGTCAGCATAGGGCAACTGTCGGTGACCTCTGAACCCCTCTGCAACAGTATCCTCCATCTCTGAAAGTAAGAGATCCTAAATATCAAATACAGTCTACTGCATCAAAGAGTTCAGTAGCCATAACTGAATGCGAGTCAAGCCCTCACGATATCCCATCCTTAGAAGTAGTGTCCTCCTTATGATAGCATCAAGCACTCTAGCTGTAGAAGTGAGATCACCGGGTGTCCTACTCGATCCCTCGCCGAGTGGCTCTGAGAAGCAATGGCGGACCAAATCAGTAGGAGGCACAAGACCGCCATGTGGACATCTAGGAGGCGCTGTTTGACCGTAGCACACCTCATGTAGCCAGATGGGTTGCTCCTAAAGCTTGAGAATCTCCCTGACCCTAAAGCTCATCAGCCTATAATCTCTGCCTCTAAAAGCAAAGTGAATGAATCTGTGTTGCGGGTCAATCCAAAGTGTAGCATAGAACTCTTAGACCCAAGATGGAACATATCTACCTATCAGTCCGAGTAAGTCTGTCAGCCCTGGCAAGTAAGATAGGTAAGGGCAAATCTGCTCCCTAGCAGCTGCTACAATGGACTCAATGGAGCAAACCCTCTGAGACCTGAATGCTGGCCCACTATTAAGATATGCATTATAAAAATCTTCCTATAGTGGTGTGTAGAAGCCCTCTGATGCACGCTCATCCTGCCTCGGTGGAAACCACTCCTCGAACTGAATGAACCTGAGTTGCTGCACCTGCTTGGCCATGGCGGCCCTCAAATCCAGATGAGTCACTGGAGGCGGACCCTGTGGTCTAGGAGGCGGACAAGAACCCCTCTGTAGTGTCTCTGCCCTCGGTTTCACTTGGGTACGGGTACGACTAGAGTGACAAAGCTGTGGTGCCGGCTCTGTCTCCTCGGCCTGCTCTCCCTCTTGAGTCTGCTCTGCTGGCTGTGCCTGCGGCTGTGGCTCCCCTGAGACTGACTCTCATCTATAGCAACACACCATCCTCCAACCATGGCCATCCCAGCTGGACCACCATGACGACGCTCAACCTCCTAGACAGCGGCCCTCTGAGTAGGTGAAAGCTGATCTACAATGACTACACCACTCTGAGCACCTCCTCTCTCAGCAAGCTCTACGACGGCTGCAACTACGGCTGCTCTTGCTGTATCTGCATCTGCATACTTTCGCTTCTTTGACATGAGCTTCTTTGTCGCCTTGCCTTTTGCCTCAGAAGGCAGGCGAGGCGAGGGCCTCGGATCCTCATCACCGAGACCGCCTCCGACGTTCTTGATACAAGCCATCTGATGGAGCTGAAAAGAACAACTGCACTATCAAGAATCAACTGCCAACTGTCACTTCCGAGGCTTGGCCTCGATCCGTACTTACGAGCTTGGCCCTGAGTTGACTGACAACTGCCAAAGAGACCTCAACAACACTAACTCGCTGCACGTTAGAATATATCGGATTTATAAATAATTACAATATATCTAGAGATACGAAACCCTAAGAAGCAAGCATTAGATACGAAATTAGAATCGGGGGCTTGCTACCTGACGAACCGGTGAACCAAAGAACAAGGAATGGATCACGGAGAACCACCGGGTCGACACTATGAAGCTAGGGTTAGGGTTGGCGAAGTGCGGTGAGGAATCGGCAGTGGAGGTGCAATGTAGGCATTGGCGCATGGAGCAAAGCGGCAGGGGAGGCTCTGGTGCGAGGTGACGACGCAGAGAGGTGGCACGACGACGCTGATGTGCTATGGGTGGCGCTAGGGCATGTAGCGCTGGAGGCAGCATGGAGAAGGCGCGGGCGGCTCGGGCTTAGTGGCGCAGTGCGACGGTGCTAGGGCACGGCGCGGGCGCGGGCGTGGACAGCGCTAGCGCGGTGGTGCAGCACGGCAGCACGTGGGCGGCGTTGGCACGGGAAGCAGGGCAGTGCCGGGAGCGGTGGATTGCGACGGTGAAGTCGGCGCTGGTACGGGCGGATTAGGTCACAGCGCGGCTCAATCTGGGTTATATGGTGGCCCCATGATGTAAGAGAAAAGGAAATAGGAAAGAGTTCGGAATCCGCATGTTTTCTACTGACCAGATGCTCCGGTAGCAATGATCGAAGGCTACCACCCAGAGTTCGGTCGACTCTAGAGAGGTCCAAATCTCCTAGAGTCGTATCACGCACTTGTAACATAAACAACTTCACTAGGAATATAAGCATTTGATGAAACTTCATGAAGTCATCAAAATCGACATATCACACACTAGTAAGTACCGATGTTTGTAAACTAGTAGGTATACCCAAAATCCCTAACTAAATAACTAACTATAAAATAATTAATAAATACCTAATCAATCCCTAAACCCAAATTCCTAACTATATTAGAACACACAACCTCGAACCTAAAAACTACCTACGTAAATCACAAACAAATTCACTAACCTAACTATCATAAATCAGTAAGTATCCTAAATTTGACAAACTATCATAAATCAATAACAATCATAAAACCCTAACTATCCTAAATTACTAACTATCATAAATCACTAATTATCATCAATCACTAATTATCCTAAAATAATAATAATCAAAATAACATGAAATCGAGAGGGAGGTACCTTAGGAGCTGATGGCCTTGACGCGCCGGCGTTCGTGGCGTGGCCGGCGCGGGCGTTGCGCGGCGGGACTGGCCGGGCGCGGCGTGGGCGGGCGAGCGAGGCCGGTGCGGGCGCTGCGCGGCAGGAGTGGCCGAGCGCGGCGTAGGCGGCCGCGGGAGCTGCGCGGCGGCGGGGCAGAGGCGGCTGGCGGCGGGCGGGCGGGCAGGGCAGCGGGCGGGCGGGCGGCCTCGCTGCGGGGTTTTATTTGGCGCAGCCACGCCATGCTCCGTGGCGCGGCACTGCCGCGCTAAGATCGGTGGCGCGGTAGGACCTACCCTATCAGCGGTCAGCGGACCCGGTTACTGCCACGTCAGCCCTGTGCCGCGCCACCATGCATGACGTGGCACAGACATTTGGCCGCGCCAGGACAATAGACGCGGTAAAAAGTGTTAGTTTTTTTTAAAAAAAAACCTGTCATGTTAGATTTAAAATTAGCTTCGAAAAAATGTTAAAATTAAAAAAAATTCCAGTCGAACGGGGGTTTCCTGCACGGCCAGGCAGTAGTAAAATTTATAATTATATTGTAACGCTTGCACGACCGGCCAATGACGTGACATGAACAACTCATTATCAATCTATATGTCCTTGCTTGGTCCTCAATATATATAGGACAAGGATGCGGCCACTTTGCATGCGACCGGCCGGCACTCATCGGCGGTCGGCGCCTTTCTCACCAACGCCCTCCTTTATTTCTGCAAAAAAGGTTACGATTCGGTGAAAAGCTGGCTTTGGAAACCTACGAGCGCCGGACACGTACAAGTACCAGGGTCCAGAAAGAATAAGCTAGTTGGGACCTTCTTGCCGTCGACGACTGATGATGGTCCAGCTACTAGATCGATCGAGATTGATATGTTCCCTTGCTACACCGAGAAGAAGTCTATATATAGCTAATAAGCTAGCTAGGGTTCCGGTGATGATAATGAAGAGACACGTATCGTAGTCGTAGTCCGGACTCCTGAGAGCAAGCAAAGCAGTACTAGGAATCCAACGTCCGGCATCGGTGAGGCCGTGGCATGCCGCTCCGCATGCGAAGCGTTCGGGACGCCGTAGTACTGCTGCGGTGGCGCTTACCGGAACCCAAACACATACTCATTGGCAACGTATTCGCAATTCTTATAGCTATGCCTACCGATGACTCCGATCTTATATTTTCCCACTACGTAAAAAATGATTTTTAGCAATGGGTCGAATTTTTTATAGGGGCTGATGATGATATGAGCCGCCCCTACAAATAGTGTCTGATTTGTAGGGGCGGCTCAATCACCAGCCGCCCCTGAAATTTCTATTTGTAGGGACGACTGATGATTGAGCCGCCCCTACAAATGCCCCCGTATATATAGCTCGAATTTGTAGGGGCGGCTCAATCACCAGCCGCCCCTACAAATACCCCACATATAAAACAGTTGCAGCACTTCTTCCTCCTCGGGTCACTCACTCCAACCCGTGAAAGAAAGGTGGGGAGGCCTTGGGCACCTCCCAAAAATTACTCTACTAAGAGGGAAGGTTTTGGTCTCAAATCCTTTGGTGGAGAGGTTGTAGAAGGTAAGAAAATGCTATTCCACACTTCTTTTTGAAGTTTTAATAGTTGGTTAGTGAGTAATTAGAGTTTTGTTTTTCTCTCTCTTCTATGGTGCTTGAGCTACTTACGAAGCAAATTAGACCCAAGTTTTAAATATACTAGGGTAAATTAGGGAGGAGAACAAGATCAATACCTTATTTGGTCCATATTTTTTTATTTTAGTGAACAATTAGTTAGTTTTATGGATGTTTCATGTGCATGTGGATCTAGATCTAGGGTTTGGTTTTTTTATTAATTTCGTTTTTGTAAATTTATGTTTGATGAAATTGGACTAGGGTTTATATGAAACATATTGGGTAAAGTATAATTTTTGCTAATTGTTGTCTTTGAAATTATTTATTGTAATCAATAAATATGTATTTTAATTATTTATGGATAAATAGGCCATTAGTTAATTTTCCTCTACCATGGTGTATTTGTATGCTTCATGTAATTATATTAGATTTATATTCATATATATCTGAAGTATATACAATTATTCTCAAGTAATTATTAATTTGATTCATTTATATATATATATATCTGAATAAGTAGTCCTTTAATGTTTGTTTTGTTGTTGTTGTAAAAGATGGAGTACATGAACTCTTGGATGTATGGTTCATTAAGGTTCAAGGCAGGTTCCGTGAAGAGGTGGATAAATTTATTGAAGCCGCAAAGAAGCATGCAACGACATTGAAAGAGAATAAGGATACAATTATTTGCCCATGTAAAGATTGCAAGAACCATTTGGCATGGACAGATGCGACTATCATCAGATCACATTTGATTATGCGAAGATTTGTTGAGGGCTACACAGTGTGGATTTATCATGGTGAAACGGTTATTGTTAACGACGAGGATGAGGAGGAATACGATGACGAAACCATAGAATCCCTGTCCCAATATTCAGCAGAGCTTGATGCACAAATGAATTTCGAGTTTGGTAATAAACAAGGTGGTGATGCTGGTGGTTGGGATGGTAACGACGAAGATGGTGCCAATAATGATGGTGGAGCACGTGTCGGGGATGAAGATGATTTAGAGGACATGATTAGAGTCCTTGGACCAGAGATTTTACTAAATAGCCCGAAAGATCTAGAAAATTTAGAAAGGATGACAAAAGCATCGAAGGAGACTGTGTATGGTGTTGAAAAGGGTTGTCCGACACATTGGACATTGCTACGTTTTGTGCTTGAGCTGCTCATCCTGAAGGCTAAGTACGGCTGGTCAGACTGTAGTTTCAATGATCTATTGCATCTCCTGTCATGGGTGCTGCCACAACCAAACTCAGTTTCCGCCAACACATACCAAGCGAAGAAGGTCATAAGTCCATTGACAATGGGGGTTGAAAAAATCCATGCATACCCCAACCACTGTATACTTTTCGTGGCAAAACGTTCAAGTCACTGGATAAATATCCCCAGTGTGGGGCCAGCCGGTACAAGAACAATGACCTTTACGGTGGGGACGAACCCTCCACGGGGAAAAAGAGGATTAAGAAGGGTACAAAAAAGGTGGTACAAGAATCTCATCTCCCAGAGGACACTCCATTAGGCAACAATGCAAAGCAGAGAAGAATTCCTGCCTTGGTAATTTGGTACCTGCCAGTGACCGACCGCTTGAGACGTATCTTCCTAAACCCTAAAGAAGCCGCACTCATGACATGGTGGGATGATGAGCACAAGGTGGATGATGATAAGATTGCACACCCGGCTGATTGTAGTCAGTGGGAAAGGTTTGATGGGAAGCACAAAGAATTCAGCGATGACCCAAGGAATATACGGTTTGGCTTGAGTACCGATGGAATGAATCCCTTCAATGAGAGGATGAGCGACCACATCACATGGTCAGTGATCTTGACCATGTACAACATCCCAACATGGTTGTGTCAGAAGAGAAAGTACCTTCTCCTCACTATTCTTATTTCTGGCCCTAAACAACCAGGCATTGATATAGACGTGTTCCTCGAGCCTTTGATGCAAGAAATGGAGAGACTATGGAGGCATGGGGAGCAGATGTATGATGCGTTCTGAAAGGAGGACTTCATATGTAGAGCAATAATATTTGTTACTACCAATGATTACCCCGCGCTGTTTGCTTTGTCTGGACAGGTCAAAGGAAAGACAGGATGCTTGGTTTGCTTGGATGGTACTACATGGGTGTACCTGGATGCATCCAAGAAGATAGTTTACCTAAGGAACCAATGCTTCTTAAAGACAAGTCATAAGTACCACAGCAAATTATTCTTTAGATTTTATGACAACGCCCCGGAGATTGAACCCCCTCCAGAGAGATGTCATAACAGAGAATACGTGTACAGAATGGTGAAAAACATACGCGTCGTCTATGGAAAGAAGAATCTGGATGGGACAAACAGAGATAGAAGCACACCTCCTATCGAAGGCGTACCTTTCAAGAAATAATCGACCTTCTTTCAGTATCTGCCTTATTGGCCAGACTTGGAGGTCTCCCATGCCATTGATGCTATGCATGTGCAGAAGAATGTCTTTGAGAGTCTCATTGCTACCTTGATTGACACAGGCAAGTCAAAGGATGGTCTCAAAGCATGGAAAGACATGGTCTGAAAGCACGACAAGTCAAAGGATGGACATAGGCAAGTCAAAGGATGGTCGGGCGTATTACAGTGTCTTGCAGAGTACACAACTGATGCAACCGTACATTGATGAACACTTGGCTACCATTATGGCGGAGAGAAATGGTCGTTCGGATGATTGGGTTATGAAACAACACAAGCAACGACTAACTACATGGTTGAAGGACTAAAACATATCGCCTGGAGAAACCACATACTCTATTACCATCAGTAGGTTGGCAGAGGGGCCATCGAGACATGTGACATCTTGGAATACTTATGACATCAATGGGTATACATACTATACCCACGCAAAGGATAGATATGTGAACCAAAACAACAGCGTTCGAATAGAGGCTCTCAATGGATTGGGGCGAAAGATCCAATACTTTGGCATCATTGAAGAGATATAGGAACTTGACTATGGAAGGGATATAACGGTGGCCCTGTTTCAATGCCGCTAGATCAAACAACACTAACTGAATGAGATCGGATTGAGAGTCATGGACCTCGAGAATCTAGGCTACCAAGATGACTTAGGTGCTCACTTCACGTGTCGCACAAGTTTTCTATATGTCTGACCCACAAAGTAACCTCCCCCCGAAGAAGAAGACAAAGCACGTGGTTGCATCTAGGAAACAGCACATTATTGGAGTTGATGGCGTGGACGATGTTGAAGCTTACAATAACTATGATGAGATGCCGCTATTCACAGACTTTCCTAAGAAGATCAGTGTTGTGGAAAAGAACCTCCCCAAAGACATATTGCCATGGGAACGAAAAGGTGTCAAGGAAAAAGTCGTTATAGTGGGCTAGCTAGTTGTTGAACGTGGAGTATTTGTGTAAGTGTGTGTTTGTAAGACTTCATTTATGCATGCGTGTGAGACTATATATTTATGTACGTGTGTAAGACTACATATTTTTGTATGTGTGTGAGACTACATTTATGCATGTGTATGAGACTACCCTTTGCAACATCCAGATGACTCTATTTGAACATCCACTCTATTAATACTAAAACTTTATGAAATCACTTAACACTTTATGAAATGAAGAAATGACCAAAATAAAAGTAGGAGATCTTGATGAGTTATACAACTTTTATATTCATCACCTTTACAGCTGAAATCATTTAGTGTTTGAAAATCAGGTTTGAAGCTGTCATTTTCTGAAATTTAAAATTTGAATTGTTCAAAATTAGTGATAAAGAAAGATGACTAGACTAAAATGATAGAGCATGATTTTAGAAAATTTTAGGGAAAAAACCATCACATTTGGAGTTAGTATGAGAGAGAAAAACTAGTTATAAGTTTCAGCCACAGATTAAAAAGAGAAATCACACTTGTTCATCATTGATCATCATGAACAGTTGTGATTTTTCTTTTTAATCTCTGGATAAAATTTGTAACTAGTCTTTCTCCCTCATACTAACTCCAAATGTGATGATTTTTTTTCCTAAAATTTTGTAAAATCTTGCCCTATCAAGTTAGTGTGTTGATTTGGTCATTCTTTTCATTTGACAAAGTTTGAGCACTTTAAATTTTCAAATTTAAAAAAATGACAAGTTCGAACGAGATTTTCGACCATTAAATGATTTCAGCTGAAAAGGTGATGAATACCAAAGTTGTATAACTCATCAAGATCTACAACTTTTATTTTGATCATTTCTTCATCTGACAAAGTGATAGTAAACATTGTTCACAAATCAACATGTTTTTCGTATAGTTCATGAAACTATGAGTCATATATGAATTTATGAACAATGTTTACTGATACATTGTCACATGAACAAGTGACCAAAATAAAAGTTGTAGATACTGAGGAGTTCAACAACTTTTATGTTCACGACTTTTATTATTGAAATCATTTAAGGTTTCAAAATCTTGTTCGAAGTTGTTATTTAGTGAAATTTAAAATTTCAACTGTTCAAATTTGGTCAAATGAAAATATGATCAAAATAAAAGTTGTACATATTGATGAGTTCTGCAACTTTGGTATTCATGAGTTTTTCATCTGAAATCATGAGTTCTACAACTATGATCAAAATATTGTTTCAAGTTGAAATTGTTTGAATTTCAAAATTTGAATCGTTCAAACAAAGTCACATGACAAGATGACCAAAATAAAAGTTGTACATGTTGATGAGTTATAAAACTTTTATGTTTACAACATTTTCATTTTATTTCATTTAATATCATAAAATTATAGTCGAAGTTTTAAAATTCAAATTTTAATTTTTGTTTTTTTGTTTTCTATATTGTTTTGACTACAATTGTTTATATATATATTTCTTCATATATCGAATAATACAAAATATTATATTTGTGCATACACACAAATTTTTTATATTACTTTGCGTTTTTATGATATAAAAAATATAGAATTTATAATTTAAAAAATAGAAAGTATTTGTAGGGGCATCTGGATCAGGAACCGCCCCTACAAATGCATTTGTAGGGGCGGCTGGATCAGGAACCGCCCCTACAAATCATCTCGACTATATATTCAAGGCCGCACACGGGAGTTGCCTGTTGGGCGCTCTCTTCTTCTCTGACGCCGTCAGGTTGCCTCCTGGACCTATCCCGATGCCGGCCCCGCGCGCCCCCTCCCCGCACCCGCGCGCCCCCTCCCCACACCCATGCCCCCTTCCTACACCCGCGCGCCTGCTCCTCCCCGACCTAGGGTTTCTGACCAGCCAGCGGCCCCATCTCCGCACCCGCTGCGCCGAGCTCGGCTTCCTGTTCCACTCCAGGAAGTGGGAGCCACCGTCTGCAATGGTCTCTGTGGAGGCGTACGTGTACCTGTAGTCGACCAAGAGGATCATGGGGAACATCGGCACCTACGAGTCGGCCGTGCTTGGGGTGGCCAACGCCGGCCAGCTGCAGGCACTGCGCCGGTCCAGGCCCAGGCGACCCAGGCCCAATGTGAGTTCATATCCACTCTTTCCTGCTTCTCAATTGATTTCAAGTGCTTGTTCGATTATGTTTGGCATGATGGGCACACTGACTACTGACTGCAATAGTTGCTGGGCCAGATCTTAGACTCATGTCTGCTCTGTACACTATAGGCTACTATACTAGAATTTGCTACTGCTATTTGATTTGTGCTAAAATTGTTTGTGTTTTGCTGAAGCTATGTTGACATAGCCACATATATGCTTCCTGAAATTCAAATTACATTAGCTTCAGTATATGTATGCCCAAACCACCTCTTCTATATAACAATGATATCCAAAATGGCAAGTTGATACCATTTATATTGGATGACATGAAAAATTGATTTTAACTTTTGGATAGCTGTCATTTGTCAATGAGAAATATAATAACTATATGATTGGAAAACGTTTACACAACCTGACGGTAGGTCCAAAGAGTACAAATGCTTATAACAAAGATAATGAGCCTCCGTATCAGGGCCCAAAGATTCTTCTTACCTTGCCCGCGTCTAGGGTCTGGGCCATGTCAGCCCATTAACATGCCCCCACGGTTGAGACGACCGGCATGACACCTCACCCCAACCCTAGACGATTATTAGGCTGCCGGTGACTCAGCCACTGCCCTCCGTTGTCCCCTCCTGGGCTCCTCACCGGCGCCGCCTAGCGCGTTGTTTGTCGTCTAGGATATGGCAGGCCATGGCCATCTCCTACCCTTCACTGCGCCCAAGTGTGGCCACTGGTCGGGGCCAAACACCGGCAGCGGCACCCAGGTAGTTTGACTTAAAGATGGCAACGGGCACAGAATGCCCGCATGGCCGCGGGCATGGAACCCGATGGGCAAGGATACGGGCACCACTTCTTGCCCGTGGGCACGGGCGCGGGCACCATCCTGAACCCAGAGGATAGTTCTTCGCGGGCAAAGAAATTTGCTATCCTCGCCCGCTTATCCGCCAGACCCGCTCCACAGGTCTGACATGTGGGACCTACAAGCAAATATATGTATATATACACGATTTGTTGTGAATATGTATCTTCGTATCTCTTGTAATGCACTATGATTTATGTATATGCTTAAACTGGCGGGCACACGGGCATGCCCGCGGGCATTTCATGCGCACGGGCGTGGTTTGTTGCCAGTGGCGGGTCGCGGGCGCGGGCGTAAGAAGATAGTATCCGCGGGCACCATGCCCGTTGCCATCTTTAGTTTGACTTCCCCAAGAGCTGGCCGGCTCTGTGGACGCGTGCTGTCTCCACCGTCCAGTCGACTCCCGAGCCGTGGTAAGTGTTCTGTGATTTAGGTGTCAGTTCCTTAAGCCATTTGATGTTTTAGTGGAGGTTCTGTTGTGACTAGTCTCTGAACTCTGCTAAAGTGCTATATAATCTGTCATTATGTGGCCATTATATATGTTATCGGAATTAAGTACACATTGCTGGACCACTGATTGGGAACTAGTGAAATTATACAAGTCTGTTTAGGAGTCAAGTGCTCGTTGGTGTCATTCAGGTATTGTGCCCCACCTGAGAAGTAAAACTGATGTATTCCCTTCTGGATTCAGTTCAGCTACAATGGGGATTTTTGCTGCAACTCAGCTGTATAATAGATATACCTTTCAAACATACTGAACTAATAAAACTCTAAAAGAACGTATAATTGGCTATGTGAGAACAGTGCCTGTTGGATAGTTTTTTTTCTCTCTCAAAAAGGCAGCAAAAGCTATACCGTTTCAGCACTTGTTTTCCTATTTTCTGCCCATCAGACAGTGCAAGTCCAGTTTTAGGTACAACGGTAGCGGTCGTAGTTTGTAATATCTTCATTTATAGCGTCCATTTGGTTCTATTTTCTCCACTGAAACTTATCAGAGAACCGTACACATTTATAATAAGCTAAACTCATTCTAGCACAGATGACTTGTTGAAATGAGATGACATCTAATCTGGTAACTCAGCTTAAGGTGCTATGGCAAAGGGTTATGGCAAGCATGATCAAACTAATGTGAACTTGACTGACAAAATGACGAGATGGATACAAAAGTCAAGTCTGGTGCTATTTATGTAGCTTTAATGCCAAAATTAATAAAAAGGCATTTATGCTAGGTGCAGTGCTTTATTGGCATTTCACATGTGAATATGGGTTCTTAGCATTTCACATGTTTATCATCTTACACGTTTACAAAGTATAAACTAGTACTAGCTGTATGAGCTAGATCATTATATCTTCTATGATAAGAAAAACAACACATAAAAAACATTTGAAAAGCTCAAGAAATGTACTTGCTTGAAGTATGAAGTATTTGCTCATTTTGCAAATTTCTGTGTTAAGGCTCACTGGGTCTCCATACAATTTTTTCTACAGCCCAAGAGAATGTCTTAATATTTTCTGGTTTTCTCTTCTACATATATAGGCAGCCATGAGCTACGGCCATAAAAACATATATATTAGCTAGTGATCTCAAACATGTATTGTAATTAACCACATATGTTTTGGTGCCATTCTACAATGTTATGGTGCTACCTGTACAAGCATCTTTCTCAGACATAGATGCTACAATCACATACTAATTATTTCCCAAAGGTTGTGGCATTCACAAAAGAGCAAAAGTTGTCATGACTAACTAATTCCCAAAAGTTATCATGGCTAACTAATTCCCAAAAGTTGTCTTCACTAACTATTTTCCAAAAGTCTTCACTAACTATTTCCCAAAAGCTGTACAGATCTTCACTAACTTTTTTAGTCCTTGGTTTTCTTTGGAGCCTTTTTCTATCCTGGTGCAGTCCTCTTCCTCTTTGCTGCAGTCTTGCCTTCCTTGGTGGCTGTTGTTAGAGGTACTGGCCTTCCCAATGGCCTGTTGGTGTTGATGAACACTGAATCTGGCGGTGGCCCTTCATGGCCTACAAACTAAGATTCTGGGGTATCCTATAGGTTTACAAATGGCAGTATGTCATCAAAATAATTTAAATGGCAGACAATTAGTTGTAGTACATGATCAGCAGCAGTAGCAGTTTACCTGAAAGGCTGTACCATATTCAATTGAGATTGGTGGGACCAAGTCTTCAGTCACATAATCCTCTGGATTGATCCCAGCCTTCTTAAGAAAACAACCTATTGTAAAAAATAGCTGATAAAAAGAGATCCTATAATTCTTTTAGTCAGGGTTATTATCATCTATTAAATCTACTTTTTAGATTGCATGTAGACTGCTCTATTTTATTAGATAATCAGTATTCTAAAAAAATCATCAAATTATTTGGTTCTCAAACTGTTAAATTTGCTACTTGCTCTTTACTTATGTTCAGTAGGCGGCTGCTGCTACTACTACTGCTACTACTACTCCTCCTACCACTACTACTACTACTCCTACTACTCCTACTACTCCTCCTCTTACTACTCCTACTACTCCTCCTCTTACTACTACTCCTCTTACTACTCCTCCTCTTACTACTCCTACTACTCAACTACTACTACTTGCTACTTCTAGCTACTAACTGTTGGCTATTGTTGCTTTTTTTTGCCAAATCTCCTAGGACTCACCTAGGACTTGTTGTCCTATCTTTTGCCATCAGCTGCTGCACTATGTTTGCTAAGCAGCTGTTGGATTTTTTGCCAAATCTCTCCTCTCCTTTGTTTTGCCGATGATGAAATTGTCCAAGTCCATACATTATATGGAATATGAGCTGATGATCAAGAACTTGTGAGGAACTTGGCATCATTAGCAGCCGCCCCTACATTACCTTCTTCTCTCTTCTCTGTTATGATGCCTTGATGCTCCAAGTTCATGATCAAATGATGATTGACATGTTTCTGAGGCCTCTACTACTACTACTAGTTTTTTTGATATATTTTTTTGACATGTTTCTAAAGCACACTTTCTTGCATCTATTAGAACAAAGCACGAAATAATGTCGCGGACACTAGATAGTGCAACCCGATGCCCCGAGTATGATGAGCAGCGAACCTATGAGGAGCAAGCACTAGAGGACCAACTAACTCAGGAGTAGTTCGATAACGAGTTAGAAAAGGATCTAGAAGTGATGCTTACTCAGGAGCAGTATGACGAGGAGGAAGGGGGAGCAGGAGAGGCTGCTGAAAGTGAAGAAGAAGAGGATGATGATGATGATGACTCAGAAGAGGGATATGTAAGTCCCGAGGATCCTTTCCCATGTGAAGCTAGAAGGAGGCCAACGGAGGAAGATTTGGACAAGGATTTTGACCCGAACGAGGAGGTAGGGAAAAAGCCTTAGCTTGTAAATTTTGCTAAAGCTTTGGCTGTGTTACCTCTGCTAACACTTTTACCTGTCGTATATACAGGTCCCTCCTAAAATTCGGAAAAGACGACGTCAACGTCCACGACATCTCGCTGGACAAGACAGAGTAGAGGAAAGGAGAGCAGAGGCAATAGCCATAGAGATGGATCATGATGCCTCTGCTCCACAACCTCAAGACACAACCACGACTACCAAGCCTAAGAGGAAATAAGGGGATAGAAAAGAAAATCTATATCTAGATAAGGCATGCTATGTGATAATGGAGGTCAGGCCAGCAGGGGAGATCCTTGAGCCGAATGAATTAAGAGGATGATTCTATAATGCGATCGGGGCCCTAGTAAGAGATAAATTGAACCCAACAATCCCTAACTGGAAAGAGGTATCAGAGAACAAAAAGAATGAACTATGGGATATGCAACGGAAGGTCAATTTTAGATTTCTAGAGGGTAAGCACAAATTGGTAAAAAATGCTATCAGGATGATGGGAGAGTCATTCCGACGTTGGAGGTCGGAGCTCAACACGAAGTATATCCAAAAGGGGTTAACTCCCTTTAATGAGTTCGGCAAAATAACTCCTAGTCAATGGGAGGAGCTCGTGGCTCAGAAGACTTCACCAGAGGCATTGGAGCTCAGTGCCTGTAACACCGAGCTAGCAAAGAGGAACAAACACCACCATCATGTAGGCCCCGAGGGCTACTATGCCAAGGAAGAACAGTTTAGAAAGATGGATGAAGAGGCCATAGCTGCTGGGAATATCGATGTGACGAATTTGAAGGTATGCTCAAGGAACGGATATATGCGAGGAGTATAGAATCATCTGGCAGTAATCTTAAGTTTAATAAGCCAGAGACCCAAGATGTGGTATCAAGGATACTGAAATATGCTGAAGACAAGGAGAAGGGCTCATTCAATCCTTCCAGAGAGAGGGACGAGCTTGGCCTTGGCTTGGGAAACAATGAGCACACAGGCCGCACCAGGGGGCTAGGGAAAAGGATGACCTAGAAGTAAGGATTCAAAGAGGACAGGCATATGTACAAGAAACATGGCCAAGACCGGGAGACTAGTCTTGAGCTCCAAGTGAAGGCTCTAGTTGTGAAGGCGCTGAAGGGGCAAGGACTGTCTACGAAGCCATGGATATTAGTGATGCCGCCAGGAGAACTGGCATTAGTTGGTAGCCCTCCGAAAGTTCCTAGCAGCCAAGGTTCCACTATAGCCACAACCCCAGTCGATCGCATATGGGAACCAACTAGTTGCACCTTGGTGTTTCTCAGCAGCCGGTAGAACACTGTGATGGAGGTGGCAACGGGTGTGGCACATCCTCCTGGTGGCTTACACCACAATAATAAGATACCACCAGACTACACTAGGGTCGAGGTGCATACAGTAAAGCCCGAGTTCATGCAGTGGAGGATAGACTACGCAACTCCCGATGGGTTGGTGTTACTCGGAGACGTTATGGGGTAGTTCATCCTCTTGCACAAATGGGACATTATATTGACTGCTTCTTCGTCGCCTCCCCCTCTCCCAAATTTGGAGCAAGTTGTTGAGGTCATGGAGATATTTTCACCGTCTCGTGACCCCCACATTCCTGAGATGCCACATTCTTCCCTGCCTCCTAGCGAGCATGTGCCTGATGAGATGCCACAACCTTCTCTAGCTCATACCAAGCAAGTGCATGATGAGATGCCATAGTCTTCTCAACAAGCACAACCGATACATGAACAACGAGTGCCTCCTGAAGAAGGTGATGCACAAGAAGATGAGGATGTGCCTGAATGGGAACTTCGAAAGAAGATTCCAATCAACATAAGGCCAGTTTATGTTCTGATCAAAGACATCTTGTCGGTGTTCAAGTGGTATTCCTATGACCAGTTCAAGCCTAAGAACCAAGTTAAAAAAAGTCCCATCACGGGGTTCTGAGGAGGCCATCACTAGCAAACTCCACCAAATTACAAAGCAGTATCCAAATGTTGATGCCATCAAATGGTCAAAGGATTGCCCGAAAACATATGAAAGAGGCTAGCCCTTCCTACCAAATCGGGACATCTAGCACCTACCACTTGGAATGAGAAGGTTCCATGATTGGTACTTGCGTGTTCTCCCAACGAGCATAGATATCATACAAGCATTCTTCCCCACCAGCCGGGAAAATTGTCTTTGACTTCAATGACATGCACACATGCTTTCACCTGGGAGAAATGGAGATGAATCTAATTCACACGTGGTGCCTGTAAGTCCTTGTCCTCCCGATATGATATGAATGTAATCTTTGAATTTTGTTGTAACTAACCCACGCTGTGATTTGTAGAATGCAAATGCACATTGTCAAACAAATGCCAAGTGTGAAAGTCGGGTATGTAGACCCTCAAGCTATAGCCCAAACAAATTTTAATTACCCTAAACGGTGGACACTGGATGCCAAAGAGCTAGCTGCTGCAAAGACTCTTTGGGAGAAAGAGCGCATCCGTACGGCGAAACTAAGGGAAGAGTCCCTTAAGGTTGCGGCATACATTGCTATGGCTTTCAAAAATCTCCAACAACACTCTACTATATGGCTACCATACAACTTCGAGTAAGTTCAACTCTATACTTAAAGCTTTGTTCGATATATTTTATTCGATGCAAAAGAGCTTATCTAGTTCTATGATTAAATCCATGCAGCAACCACTGGATTTGTATAGCCGTCGATGTCGGGAGGAGCATGGCATGGGTCTTTGATTCATTAGATAGGGACATGGTGACATACAAAGACTTCATATCGATTCTCAAGACGTATACATATTGACAATCCTCATTAGCTTATATGTTTGTATACATACTTGTAACGTTTACTTTTGGATACTAACAAGTTGTATTTGCTAAAATAATTCGAACATGGCATTTAGGTTCAATGTCACTAATCATCATGGAAGGCATAATCCAGCAAGGAAGAAAAAGCTGGCTATAAAAACACTATGTGCGGTAAGTGTAACTTACTTCTTCAGTACTCCGTTACATGGCTGTCAAAAGCATTACTTAACATTTTCATATGCAAAACACACAGTGCCCCAAGCAAATGCCTGGGAGTGTACATTGTGGATACTATATATGTTCTATGATGAGTAACACCGGTGCCTATAGAAGACACCCCTTAAGGGTAAGTTTGAACCTCTTCATCCGTAGTATAAAAACTTCATACATGGTATAAAATACTAAACCGAAACTTGTTCTCCTGTAGTGGAGAGAAGAGAAAGAAATGAAAAGAGACCCATACAAGGATGACCAACTCTTAGAGCTCGTCGGTGACCATTGTAACTTCATATTGGACCAGATTGTACACGTCAAAGGCGCCTACCATGACCGAGAGTCTAAGTTAGGTACAAATCCTCAGTACCAACACCTTCGTGAGACTGAAAGGCTAGCTCTAGGATGTTGATAAGAATGTGTATGGAATTTGTATATTTAATGATGGGTTGTATATATTCTTGTGAATTAGACTTGTAATTGTAGTTTATAGAATACTCTTGTGCTTGTAGTCACGGTCGCAGGGCATTTGGCAACGCGAACGCGGTTCAGAACGTTGGTCGCGGGGCGTTCGGCAACGCGAACGCTTATCGCAGGGCGTTCGACAACGCGTACGCGGTTCAGAACGTTAGTTGCGGGGCGTTCGGCAACGCGAACGCGGTTCGGAACGTTGGTCGTGGGACGATCGACAACACGATTTTGAATTGTAAATTTGAATTTTTTTTGCCGGAAAATGTACTGTAGGGACGGTTCTAGATTGAACCGCCCCTACAAATACCTGTTTGTAGGGGCGGCTGGTACTACAGTCGCCCCTATAAATCGATTTGTAGAGACGGTTCGGTAGGGGCGGCTGGCCAAACCGCCCCTACAAATGGTTATGAGCCGCCCCTAAAATCGATTCTGTAGTAGTGTCCTTCTCTTTTTTTTGTCGACGAAAGAAGAATTATATTAGATAATAGCTAGGTACATCAACATGTTACGAGCGCTCTGGATTTCATAAATATCCAGAAACTAATTTTCATCTAAATTATACCTACGCTGTGAATAGCTCAAGATCTCAAAACCAAACTTGCATGGATGACCGCACAAGCAAACACTCGATAAAAAAGTCTGAGAAACTTTTTCTTTTTGGTGTCTTCCTTCTTCTTCTTTCTGCAACCGAAGAATGAAGAAGACTGATCTGAAACTTATTCTCTCTAGTCACTGGTACAGAAAACATTTTTAGAGATAGTCAAACGTGATCTACAGAGACGGTTTTAAAACCGCATCTATGCCCGCGATTGTAAAAATAAGTGATTTTAGTGACGGCTTTAAAACCGCCTCTAAAAATCGATTTTCAGAGACGGTTCTCTTAAGACAACCGTCTCTGAAAATCAATTTTCAGCAGTCAACCGTCGCTAAAAATAAATTTTAATTTTTTTCAAAAAAAATCATTTAGAGTCTAATAAAAATAAGAAAAAATATTTCTAATGGAGCCCGAAGGGCTGAAGACTGACCATAACTCACAGGATTTATTTTTCACTTGCTTTGAATAAGTGCTGACATCCGAACCCACAACCTCTCCCTCGCATGATCCCTCACTACCACCACACCACACAGTCAGTTGTGTCTAGTTCTACGATGCTGTCCATTTATACTAATATGTACGAATCTTGTAATCAACAATTTAACTCATAAATAATCTTAAATGAGAAAACTTTCAACTATAAAGTTTTAGATCTTGTTGAGCACAAAAACTTTGATATAGAACATTTCTCCATCCAAGGTCATTTGAAAAATTCAAAAATTTAAAATTCAAAATTTGAGACTTAATTTATATATTTAGAACCATAAATGATCTCAAACCAAAATTTTATCAACTACAAAGATTTTGATCTCGTCGAGCTCTACAATTTTGATATAAAATTTATCTTCATCCGATTTCATTTAAAAAAGATATGAATTTATTTGTGCTGCTGGTATTTTTAAGGACGGTTGACTTAGTCAACCGCCTCCGAAAATCACTCATTTTCAGAGACGGTTAACATAAGCAACCACCCTTGGAAATAGCATTTTCAGAGGCGGTTCTCTTTAGAGGCGGATTTCTTAGTGGAACTGTCTCTAAAAATTGATTTTTAGCAACGGTTGTATAGCTACAGTGCCTCTTGCGAAGGTTAGTGACGGCGTGCTAAGACAACAACTTCTGTTAGAAAAGGGAGGCGCCTCTAAAAATCATTTATGTACTAGTGAGTCCTTTATCGTGGCCAGATCTAACCACGATAAAACGGAGAAGAGACTAGAGAAAATTATTCCATGGCGACGACACCATCTCTGCCTTGATGTCGTCGTCTGAAAATAAAAGTCTACACGTCATCATATCGGTGAGGATGCTGAGGCCGTGGTCATCGCTCCCATCTTCAACAGAGCCTCCATGAAGAAAACGATGCAACCCTGCCCTCTTGCCGTCGTCGGAGAGGAGGAGGTGGAGATAAATCTCCAAAACCAAAAAACTTGACATGGAGAAACCCAACCCTAACGACTCGATCTAGTGGAATCTCTTTTCTTTTCTCTTTACATCAATTTATTATACTTGGATTGTGAAACCAAATATACTTCTGTATATAACAACATGTCTAGTTAGATATATAATGTTAGGTAGAGATAGAGAAGTATAGATGATATTAAGAATATAAGGTGGGCCGTGAGGGCAATTTGGAAAGTAAAAAGGCGGGACGACAAAAAACATAATTTGTGAAGTAAAAAATAGGTTAAAAAATGCTTCTCTCTTTATGTAGAGAAAAAGAGTAGAGACAGAGATATACAGAGATGCACTCTTGAAGTCGGGACTGCAAGGATGAAGAAACTTGACATGTCCTCCATCATAGGCTAGCTATTCCTTTAATGATTTTATTAATCAGTACAACGTGATTCCTTCTAGCCGTTTCTCTTGTTGAAAATTTCACGCGCAGCAGAAAAAAATTGAGACGCTGTTGACAGCAAAAAGTGACTGGAAAGTTCAAATTCAAATTAAGGGACCAAATGCAATTGAGAAGGACTAAATTTGAACCAAATTAGACAAAATGTGCAAAACCCACTAGAAACCGACCCAGCTCGTTTGTTGTTCATAGACCAATAGCAGGCAAAATTGTCTTAGGCCGGTTTTCAAAACTTGCATAGACCTATTTCTCTAGCCTGTCTGCACGGCCAGTTTGGAAACCGGACCGAGCCGGTTTTGGCAGGCCAAACCGGTTTCAATCTAATTTGATGGGAACTCATCCAATCGCGTATCAAAACTTGCACGTCTTATATGGAATAAGTTTCCTACTAGGATAAAATCCTCCTCCTCTATATATATCACAGGATCACGATCGATATTGAGATATCCCAACGTAATCGATCAAAAATCAATCTACTACCCTTTCTCCTACCTTTAGCTCTTCAAACCCCTCCTATCCAACACCTCTATCGACAAGATTTGTTGACATTTTAGGTGGCATTGCCGACTCTAGGGTAACCACGCCGTGCTCTTTACCGATGGGCCTTTCGAGGAGGTGTTCTTGAGTTTTTTGGACAAAAAACAAGCATCAAATTTGTATAGCCAGTTCATCGGTTGACCTCACTATTTTTTACCTCCCTCGCTGTGTGTCTAGGCCATGTGCAGCCTTGGACGATCTAGCCCTAGTTGGTGTGACCAGAATTTGCATCAAAACACTTGTTCAGTGACTCGGCCGGGGACAATAGCGATTCAATCGACTATCATGATGTCTGAAGACAACTACAAGAAGACGAGCGATCTCACCAATATGAAGAATTCAGAAAACATCGTCTCGCCTTCTATGTTAGACCAGCTCCTTGAGGACCTTCGCCAGATGCTGGAAGCAAGATTAGCCGCTGATCTAAATGCAGTTCTTTCGAGTTGCAAAGTAGATCGGCGTGTATTGTCTCCAGTAAAGGAATCCCATCTTTGGTGATCCTTCAACTTCTACATCTACACCATTTGAGATAAAACAACTAAAAAATTTGTTTGTTTGATTTCATTAAGGGCCGTTTGGATTCTTTTATTGGGAGGAATTGAAATCTATTTAATAAATTTGGTTTGAAATTTGACATTCCACCATTTTTCAAAAGTTCATACGTAAGCATATCTCAAATTCATAGGGTGAGAGATGGAAATTGATTCTACAGTACTTTGCAACTTATGACACTCTCTTTAACTCGCTCCCATACTGTAGAAATGCAACACAGAAGTACCTCTCTCATATAGCCAACAATAATATACGAATATAATCCATATACAATCATACTATTAGCTTAATTAATACTCCCTACATCCCAAATTATAAGTCATTTCAAGAATCTTGAGAGTCAAACTATCTCAAGTTTGACTAAATTTATATGATAAGATAATAATATTATGGTGCCAACTAAGTATCATTATATTCTTTATTAATTATATTTTCATAATATACCTATTTGATATCATAAATCTTTATAATTATCTCTATAATTTTAGTCAAACTTGAGATGCTTTGACTCTCCAAAATTGTTGGAATGACTTATAATTTGGAACGAAGCATGTACCTAGATTATGATTATTAAAATAAATTCAATTCCATGATCCAAACAGGACCTAATATTAATTTTGGCTGCTAATATTTAATACTAATGGTAAACGGTTCTTTGCTGTACTTCCTCTCAAAGCTGCAGTAGATATACCAGTACCAGATATGCAGCCACCTACGTCAGCATTCACATGTGCACACCGTACCAGCGACAGCGACAGCGACAGGTGGGGCCTCCCGCTTCCGGTGGGGCAGCGGTGCCTCGTGGTGTGGCTGGGGGAAATCCTCCGGTGAAAAAAAAATGAATATATACTAATCTTTTTCCTAACGTGCAGATATATTGACTTTGGGAATTTTTTGGTCAAGCAGGATGATGGTGTGGTACATCGAGAACAGAGTACATGCCAGAAACGGGAGGGCAGCGCGTCAGGGCGGTCACGTGGCGCCGTGCCGATCCGGGGTCCGCGCGGGCCCGGCCTGCCGGTGAGACGTTGACGTCAGGCGTCCCCCTGCTTTGGATCTACTGACGGGGGCTGGGATCTGAATCTCGCGCCATCCATGGTTGGGATTTGGCCTTTGGGAACGTAAGTAATCAGGTTAGTACTCGCGTCAACTCATAAGTTCATTTTCTTTAAATTTTTTGCTCTTGAAATTCAAATGTGTTTATACGACGGACATCGATCTTTGATAGGACTTGTGGTGGCTTCATCTTCTACACCGTAGAAAAAAAAAAGCTAGTGAAGCCCTCTGGATCGGCTTCACTGATTTCTCCTATTTGCCGTCTCGGTTCTAAATTATAAGTTGCTTTGATTTTTTTGATTCATATATTTTGCTATGAATCTAGATATATTATTATATCTAAATATAAAGGAAAATAGATATACCAAAAAAAAGTCGAAGCGACTTATAATTGGGAACGTAGGGAGTAGTTTATTTTAGATTGGAGAGAGAAAATGCTTTTGCTATAGTGCCTCACAAATATCGCTACAATACATGTGTTAGGAGAAGTTGAAGCCGCGAGAGTGTTGTCAAAGATGGTCTTTATTTTGATGAGTTTTGTATCAACTCCTGACCCCCCACAAAACTTCCATCTCTCCTAGTCTGGGTGAACATCTCTTCGTACTAGCAAGATGTTTCGTGTGGTCATGCGTAAAACTAAATGGTTTTCACTAGAATGAATATAATTTTCGCCACGTGATTTCTACTATGGATTTGATTAGAATCAGCGTTATTTCACCATCGATTCAAAAGCCAGTGCAATAGAACATCAAACTGATGGTGAAACACCGTCGACTCACCTTATAATCCGCCATAGGAACTCAGTTTCGAAGTGCTCCCACATTAAAAATGCATATCGTTTAGGACTTTCACACGCCAACGAGGTAAAGCTTTGATCAACGGTAACTTCTATGTACTACTCCTGTCTTGAAAAGAACGGTCTAGGTGCATTCTTGTTTAAAATGTCTAAAGTTTGATCAAATATATATATAAAAAATTAATATTTTTTACATCAAATAAGTATATAATGAAACTATATCTCATGACAAATATAATGATACCTATTTGATGACAAAATAATGACATGTTAAGATGAAACCAGGTGTACACTACTTCCAAATCTATGCAATGTGTTAAAACTAGCATTGAGGACTAAAGTGTTTCATTTCATCTTATTGCGTCCAGTCTTGTTTATCGTATTAAATGTTACGTGTAACCTATGAAATCGTGAAAAGAATATATGCCTTCTATTTGATTTAACAGTGTCAACACCTTTACATGGTATATGACAGTCTTGAAAATCTTAGGGGCCGTCTGGGAGAGAGCTCCTCAGGACTCCGGCTGCTCCAAATCATGCATGGTTCATGGTACTGTTCATTAGAGATGTTTTTCTCTCTCTCTTCTCCAAATGAACTAGGAGTCAGGAGGAGCCACTATTTTTGGCTCTGGCTCCTCGACCATTGTCACACAGAGCTGGAGCCAGGAGGAGCCCGACCAAACAGACCCACAAAATAAAACCTGCCACCGAAAATAGCCTTATACACACCTTGCATTTAATTTTCCCTAATTAAAACATATATAATCCCAATCTATTCTGAAATCCCTATACTTTGAACAAATTTTAAATCATCATAGTATTCCTCTATTTGTGGATAGAGGGATATGCAGGAATAACTAAAAAAACTAGTTCAGCGTATCTCTTTTTTTTTCAATGAATGGTGTGAAGCGTCGGGAAGGGCTATCGATCATGAAAGGAATTTATTTCTTTATATTGCAAGTTTGGGATAGGATTATATTACATGATTGGCGCCCATGGTTCGATCGCATTCGCGCATCCGTCTTGACTCTTGAGAGGGACAACTGCCTCAAGAAAAGCATTTTTAAAAACAACGTGATGGGATGTTCATATAGAGGCTAATCTTAATTAATTGGGAACACCGGTTGTTGTCATGGTGGAATCATGGTCCAGCGTGCGTGCAAGTGGTGAGTGTGCAGGATAGCCACTGATCGGAAACACAGCCACATGCTGATGATCAGTTGATGGGCCAACCACATCTCGTACGGCTCGGGATGCCCTGGCCACACCACACGTCCACACCAGCCACCTATCATCTTAGCGCACCGCGTATGTGTGTTCAATGGCCACAACGTGTATATATATATATGCATTAAAACAGGGCCTCGAACCTCCGACCCCAGCTGCCCACAGCTCCCCACGAAAGGAATCGAAAAAAAATCTCCAACTCCGGCTCGACCGCTGGCCCCACTCCATGCGCTGCCGCCATCGCCGCTAGGGTTTGGCCGCGCCAGAGGTCCCGTGGTGACGCGGCTAGATCCAGGAAGAGGGAGAGGTGGAGCGCACGTCTCTGGGAGAGGCGGAGCTCGTTGCGAAGCCAAGCCCGAGAGGGCGGAGCTGTGGCATCGCGACATCGGTGGCGTCGCGACGCCGGGGAGGGGGAAGGGAGCGAGGTGGCCACTTTGTAGGGCGGCCTCGCGAGGGGCGGCGCGGGGCACGTAGGGCAGGTGGGGTAGCGGAGAGGTTCGGCTCATCCCACGAAGCTCGTAGAAGGCACGGGTGGAGACTGGAGAGTTTGGGAAGTCGCAGCCTCGTGGGTGATGGATGGGCAGGAATAAGGACGGACAGGGGAAGGAAGAGAAGGGGAAAAAAGAAAACCTAGTGCTACAGTACCATAAACAGTGAAGGGTGACGTGGCCGCATGGTTGATCTGTTTTGGTATACAGGAATAAAGGTAGTTCACAGAGCCAAAGATGCGCTGAGATGGGATTGCTTGTAATTTCCGGAGCACCCCCGACCTCAAACTTGATCACCAACTTCGGTGATCTGGATCTGCAACACCGGCAGCCACTCCGGTCACAGCGCTCACGCCCCGTCCACTAACTCCAGTCGGCACCGGCCACCACAAATCGACGGCTAACTGCTCCTGCGCCATCAACCACAGATTTTTCCCCTAGGGACCAGGGCCGCTTAGGAACCCTAGGTCGACCACATATTTTTCCCCCTAGGGACTTTCAAGTCTGCACCCTGAAACTTGGGCGGAGGACCTGATAGAAAAGAGGACTAGACCTGAGTGAAATTAGGTGACCGCAATGAGCCATGTGTCCCGTTGCAACGCACGGGCATGTTTTGCTAGTAATGCTATATCCCACTACAATTCTATCTCGACACATGCAAGACATCTACATCAGTAGCCCACTAGCACATACAATTATGACACTAGTCTATTCATGCAAGCAATCCATATCATCATGCCACATCTCTCCCGTCGGCATTTCTTCGAACACCTAGTGGGCGTCACGGAGTCACGACATTGCAGAAGGTGGCGACCTGCAGCTGCTGCTTGGCGGGCATACGCAGAGCACAGAGGAAGCAACGCGCCTGGGGGATTGGCCTAGATGCCGCGGGTGAGGAATAGGAGGTGAGGGCGACCTGCAGAGACGAAGGTTGAGCAAGGGAGACACGTCGGTACCTTGCTGTTGGCGGAGGCGTCTCGCACACTGGCAGCAGGGCTGCTCCTCTAGGGTTTGGCCACAGCGGAGTTCCCGTGCTGGCTCGACACCGAATCCGAGGCGACGATGGCGGAGCAGTAGCCCGGCGGTGTCGCGACCTCAGGCGAATGAGGGGCGGGTGGCGCTGGGCAGCCCGGCGGCCATGACATGGGCAACTGATTGGGGAGGTCTGGCCGCCAGAAGCGGAGCGGGAGGATGGTGGTGGCGGGGAGAGGGGCCAGCGGCAACGGCAGCGCACTGAGCGGGGCGAGTGGTGGAGCTAGGGTTGGAGATTTTTTTTTCCGGTTCCTTTCATGGGGAGCTGTGGGCAGCTGGGGTCGGAAGGTTCGAGGCCCTGTTTTTTTACCGGCTGGGCAACAGACGGTGGGAGGGGGGATGCGTTGTACAGTAGCGAGCGACGTGGCTTCGTACGGGGCCGATTTTGGTATACAAAATAAGGTTTATGGTAGATACTCTTAGCTCGAATGAAATGTAAAAGGAGATATATATTGCTCATTTTTTTTGTGTGAACTGACAGATACTCAAATTATAAGATGTTTTGGTCTTTTAGATACATTATTTTTGCTATGCATCTAGACATAGTGTATGCGAAAGGACCTTGATGTCGCCTAGAGGGGGTGAATAGGCATTTCTGAAAAAATTAACAGTAAACAAACTTCACATCAGGAGTGCTGAACTTCAGCACAGGACGCTGAACTTCCGCGCCGCTGAACTCCAGCGTTGAGCGTTGAACTTCAATACAGCACAAAAAAGCACAAATAATATGAACGTGTAGAGTTCTAGCTCAAACCAAACTTGTAGATATGTTTTGGAGATGTCCAACAGCAAGTCCACGAAGTACCTTCACTCACAAACACACACAACCAAGTAGATCGAGTGGAAGAGGAGTATTGCAATTGAAAACAAGAGGTGAGCTCACAACAACAAGCGGCAAGACAAAAGATTTAACCCGAGATTCAGCGGAGCCACAAAGCTTGCCTACGTCCTCGTTGTTGAGGGAGCCACAAAGGCTCGAAGTCTCTTTCAACTCCTACCGCTTTTCAAGCAAACCACAAAGATCGAGTTTTAGGGTTTCCACTAAGTTAGAAAGGGTAATACAAATTTGCCACAGATCACCACAAGCTTGGGGGCTCGCCGGGCGACGCCTAGCCGTCTAGGAGGTTTCCTCTCCAGGAGTAAAAAAGCTTCACGAAGAATGACGAAGCCCAATAAGTGCTCAAGGTTTAGTTTGCTCTCAAACGCTTAATCTCTCACCCTAACACTTAATGACTCACTAAGCACTTCACTCTCACAAAGAGAGGGGGTGGCCGAGAGAGCTCACAAAGCTTTGGAAATGGTTTGAAATGTCCAGGGCACCAGTAACCTACCAAGGGCCATGGGATGGGTATATATACCCACTCCCACAAGAACTAGCCATTAGAGCTCAAAACTACTCGTTATGGTCATCTAGAGCGCTGAAAAAGCACAGTAGGCCTCACGAAGAAATACATTACTTATTACTCCAAACTCTGATTTCGATAATCTTGGACTTTTCGGAAAGTGGACCAGTACATCCAACTAAGGATGAAAAAATGTGTTATATATTCAAAATTGAAGCAGTAGTAGAATTTTCCATTGTGGTAAATTTCCTTTTTATATATATCAAGAAGACTATTTTTCTACAGAAAAAAAGGAAAACAATTTTCTGATACAGTACACCATAGAATAATTCCCGTTTTATGGAAAATAATATAATAAAATGGATAAAGGTGAGGTCCAAAACAAAGCAATGCGAGTTTCCGTAAGGTCGCCAAGTGTCCATTTATCTCATATAAGAATCGTCTAAATGAACAGAACCATATATACGTATACATATGCATGTGTGCCACTTCTCGATTTTTTTTACTCCCAATCATTGGTTCTGAAGAAACCAGAACCACGTCGACATTAAGTTTTTTTTCCATCGTTGTCTTATTTTATTAAGAAATCGATCATTTTCTCCTAAAGTTCCTATCGGACATCGGAGTACTTTTTCCAGCGGAGCACCGTGGATACATATGAATTCTATTAAACAACTATGTGTTTTATGCAGTTCCAACACATAATTTTTTTTATATCATAGGATTAAGATCCAACAGCCTCCACCCTTCTTCTACCTCCAGCCTCCACAGACCACAGATCATAATTTTTTTTCTATGGAATCACAAATCACAGATCCGCCGCCGCCGCCGCCGCCGCCACTGCCATGGCCTGCGCGGATGCGAAGCAAGGCAACCCGGACCTGATCGGCACGGGCGCTCTGGAGCGCGCGTCCATCGAGCAGTGGCTGCAGACGGAGGCGCAGAGCTTCGACTCGCGCCAATGCCGAGATGGTCTACAGCCTCACCATCCTTCCGCCCACCCTGCCCAGGCAGCAGAACGACAACAACGGCAGCGACACCGGCAGCGGGTTCAACGCCAGGGACGTCGCCGTGGGCAGCAACGCCGACGCGTCCAGCGGCAAGCGCGGTGTGTTTGGCCGGGTCACAGCAGCCGGCGGCGAGCCAGAGCCAGGTGAGCCCGCAGAAGGAGGAGGAGATGCTGAAGCTGTTCGAGCAGAGGAAGAAGGACCTGGAGAAGCTGCTGGACATCTACGAGCAGCGGCTGGAGGAGGCCAAAAAATTCATGTGTTTTTTTTTTCAAAAATACATGTGTGTTGTATATCATTTCTGATAATTATTTATATTTCTAGATGCATGTATGGCTAGTTGCTTACTGACCTCTATGGGAACAAAAGTATAGTTTACCATTATAATATGTGGACACTGAAATTATTATAATTATATGAGGAGACTTGTGCCTAACTTCCTATGGACTATGCATGGTTGCCCTGCTCTTAGTTTTTCAAAAAATGTTGTTATATACGTACTCACACAGTACGTATATGTACTGCACTTAGCAATGTCCAAGCTCTCTCATACACCTAGTAATATTGCCCCATTAATACTGGAGTTGTGTACTCTTACCGTCCTGCTAATGTTTAATGAGTTAATTAAGCTTTCGAGCCATTTGTTCAACTTGTGCTATATATATATAGCCTGAGACGACATCTCTTGCCCTACGTGTTTCAGCCTGTTCGGTTGGCTGGTTCGTATCGTTGCTGGTTTGTGAAGAAGTACTGCTGGCTGGTTTGTATGAGAGAAAAATACTGTTCCGGCTAGAAATTTGAGTTTTTTTTATAACCTATGGCCCTGTTTGAGCTGAAAAATGAGTGCATCTTACTACTTTCAAACTGATGGGTAAATAGAAAGGATTAATCAGTGCATACAAGCTTAGATCAGTGTTTTTTGTATGCTTGTCTAACAGAGTGGAAACAATGGCCTGCTTTGGCTAAATTCTGGTACAATACCAGCTATCAAAACTTCTCTGAATACTGCTCCTTCTGCTCTATGGTTAGGGCTTCCCAACGCTCCAACTTGGCGTTTAGCCCCAGACTCCACGTGTGCTCCTGATTGCCAGCTTATACAGTTTAATAGCCCCGCCGACCATCATACAGGCTACGAGTGCTTCCTCTGACAAAAGAACCAAACCTCCATGGTAGCGCGCGTTGTAGGAGAGAAGACCTGAGAAAAGACTGCACGCACTTTTCAGACGAGAAGCTTTTGCCCAGGCTGCTTGCGGTGGAGGGTCAGTAGTCTCGTAGCTTGTCGGTCTACGTGTCAATAACTTTTTTTTTTGAGGCATATGCTTTTTGGTTCTGCGTTGCTGCTGCCCTTGGAGCCTAGACACTTAGGTCTGGTTTAGTTCCTAAAAATTTTCACCCCAAACTATCATATCAAATTTTGCGGTACATGTATGAAGTATTAAATATAGACGAAAATAAAAACTAATTGCACAGTTTGGATGGAAATCGCGAGACGAATGTTTTAAGACTAATTAGTTCATGATTAGCCATAAGTGCTACAGTACTAACATGCGCTAATGATGGATTAATTAGGCTTAATAAATTCGTCTCGCAGTTTCCAGGCGAGCTATGTAATTAGTTTTTTTTATTAGTATCCGAAGACCCCTTCCGACATCCCCGAAACATCCGATGTGACATCCAAAAATTTTTATTTCGTGAACTAAACACATCCTTAGGCATTGATGTGGTAGACTCTTGTGCAGTTCCTGATCTCCAAGTGTGGTTAAAGTAAAGGAAACTTATGATGCAGCTTCTTCAGTAGCAATTACTTAGAGCACGACAGCGCCAGAAGCGCAAGCCGATAAGCACAGATTTGAACATTCTTTTTAAGTGGGTGATTCAGTCTACCAAAGCTACGACCATAAGTTCAGACTTCAATCGCCACCAGAGCAAACGACAAGCTTTCTTTCCGATATTTTGGCCCTCACTGTATCATTGCCAAAGTGGGCATAGCTGCTTACAAGATGCTCCTTCCAGCTAATACCTCCGTGCATCCAGTTTTCCATGTATCACAACTTAATAACAAGGCTCTTTATTTGACACTCCAGGTTTCTTCTCATCTTCTTGTTAATTACTTGCACTATTGATGCTTTCCGCATATATGTCAAAGTGCTACAACGCTTGAAGCCACAAGGCAATCGTCTAGTCGCTGAAGTTCTCATTCAGTGGTCTTCGTGGCCTCGTTCCATGGCTACGTGGGAACTTGAAGCTGAGCTCAAGCATCAGTTTCCAGCTGCACAGGCTTGGAGACAAGTCGATTTACAAGATCAGGGGAATGTCAGGTATCAAGCAGTGCAGGCCAACGAAGCTGAAAGTTCCAGGAGAGCGGGAGACAAGACTACGAGGCTGTTCGCTTGCTGATTTCAGCCAGGGCTTATTAGTCAGCCAATGATGTCTTTCTCTCACAACAAATCAGCACCAACCGGGTTTATCAGCCCAGAAAACAACCAGCGAACAGGCTGTATGTTAACTAGTGAAAGGGTCGATTATGAGTGTGGGCCGAGGAGCACTACCAGGCCGAAGTAGGTGTCGAAGCTCAACCCCAACCCAAGGTTCATTGGGCCCAACTGGGTGGAAGGCGTAGGAGGTGAGTGAGGGTTAAGGTGGAGGGGGGAGGGAGCTTCGTGAAGCTCACGAAAGGAGAGAACGGCCGATTGCGTCTAGAGAGGTGACGGTGGGAGCGATTTGCTCGCCTAACCTTGTAATCGACTGGACCTCTGATACTCTCGTGTTAAATACTATCTATACACTGAGATCTTCTGATAATCGTGAATCTAGTGAGGTTCGAGGCAATTTGATACATCTTCTATAAAAGCATTTCTCTGAGAAATTGCATATAAACAGAGAAAAAGCACGGACATAAAGCAGGTTTGGCCTAGCTTTTATTTTCACTACCAACGGGGTAGTGGAAATAATAACGATCAGAAGTAGCTGCAAAAAGCGCGACATTTAGTTGTTAGTTGCAACTTATTTTGACCATAAATAGTTATAAATTGTATAAAAACGGTCCTATAGAACAAACTATTGTAACTATAACCCATCAACCTGTGCTCTCTCAAGGGCAAAAATCTTAGAAAATAAAAGTATTAGAGAAACTCCAATAACATCTCTATATTCTTATAATTCATAGGAATAGAGGTTTTCGTGAAAAAATGTCTTGCAACAGCTTCTTTAATTAGATCTCCAAATATAAGACATCATTTATTCCTGCTTTCTCTCTAGCAAAAAATGGAGAGCGAGAATGTGACTCTCTAGAGTGCGCACCGGATATAGAGAAGCTCTTGGAGGGTGAAAATATATAGAGAGCGATTTCTATTGAAATGACTTTGTCAATGATATTTTAGAGAGTGAATTTAAGAAGACTTTTGAAGATGCTCTTAGATGTCTATTTAATAACTATGACTAACAAATATTACTTATATTAATTTCACGTTTCTCTTTGTCCATTTTGTAACACAATTGGCACTTTGTAGTCACTATCTACATGTGATAAATTTACCAACTACAAATCTATATGTTCTTTTTATCTATATCTATAATTTTTTCTTTGAAAAGCACCTCTATGTATTTTGATTATGCATTTAGCTAAAACCTTAGATTCAACTATAGTCAAGAGTGGCTCTTATTGCACATTGTATGTTATGATGCCATGAATCTGGATTTCAACTTTTTAGACTTTAATCTTATTTTTTGCTATAGATTTTTTATCCTCGAGTTAAACAGAAACTCTTATGTTTATTGTATCTTTTATTAACTCTACTTTTTATATTTTACTAAAAGTAATGATCCTAGGTCATACGCTACACTTTGAAGTACTACAATGACACAATGGTTATTTAAAACTTACACCATGTCGCTTAACATCGGTGGTGCACTCAAAAGGATATTAGTATTTACTCCTTATAATCGTCATTGTTTACTCGAAAAGAATCTCAACCGATCTCATCCCTCCTACTTCTGAAGATGTTTGAACTTTCTTATCAAAGAATTATATGTGTAATAATATTTATCTATTATAAAAGTATTCTTAGGATTATACTATCAATATAGATATATAGATATATATAATATTTTTAATTAAATATGTAAACTTTTTAGCTAATAAATTATATGTCATGGTTATTAATATATTTTTTTAATAATTTCTTAGTATCATTAGTATATGAGTGGTTAACAAAGTAGTTTTCATGATTGCTAAAACATAGCATATATATATTCATCGATGATGCATATCATGCATACTTGATCTGCAAGATGCATGATATGTATGTTTACTTTCATTATTTGTAATGTATTAATATTAACAAATAGAAGTAGAGTAACTACACCTAGGAGTAGAAAGGATTATATACACACACACATACATTATACGTCTCTCTCGTCATCGTAGCACGAATAATTTATAAACTAAACTATAAATGGAGTTAGGATTTCAAATATTAGAGAGTCATGCTTAGTTCTATTGTCTAAAATATGTCAGACATCTTGTAATCCCTAAAGCCTAGTTTGTCCCACCTATTTGCTCGTACTTGTCCTTTGTGGCTAGCTCACTTGTGTGGCAGAAATATTTGCTGTTTGCGTGAATGCATCTGGTACATGATGAAGCCGCAAAAGTTCGTTACAACAATCCTGGTTATGCACTTTCCGTCCAAAGATTTCCGAGTGATGGGGAAGGGGTTCCGATCTTCCGTTCGGTTTAAGATAACTATCGATTTAGGCGGAAAGCGACACACTGATCCAGCTTCAGATCATAACGACCTGAACCCTGTAACCTTAGCACCACGTCTCCTCTGGTTATCAACCGTGTCACAATCCGGTTGACCTCGCCATGAAGGCTAATCCGTGCTACGAATCGAATAACACAAGTAAGAACAAGATAAAATGCAACTCAAGTGAAGTAACAATTTGCAGATATATGGTTAAGATCTCAACATAGGGTTTCACAAACCGATAACGACGACTGTTCAAAGACAGATTGATCTAAAGCAAAACCCAAACCGTCACAATGATGGCGGCAGCAGAATATAAGGTCTAAGGGTCATCGCTCCACCAGGACGCGCCCCCTAACAGGCTCAAAGACGATACACGGTCCAACGGACCAAAAGCGGTGGTGCAGCACCTGACAGATTCTAGATGTTGATTTGTTTCGACGATTCCCGTTGACTCTGGGGGAATTTGGGCCTCAAACCAAATTTATTGGTTAGCTTATGAAATTATCTTTTAATCCATATATGGATCATCGAAAACAGAGTTCGGATGCATCATAGGCATCCATTTTATTGCAGACTGGTCCTAAAGGCCGAGGTAGACTCGAACTCGAGTTAGACTAGGCCTCCGGTTTGGCTTGAACGCCCTTGCTGGCCTCCTAAGGAGGTGGCCAAGGAGGAGGACGTCCAAGGGCTTCCTTGGTGAGTTCTCCATCTCTTTGGGGAGTGCTCCCACTTGGGCCAGGGTCCCAAGGATAAATAACAATCCCATGACGACGATGTAGCTCCTGGCAGAAATAGTGACAGACTATCTTGATGATTTGGAGGCCTTGCCGACATGGTATTGATGTGGGACCAGATCTATTTGAAAGCTTATCAAATAAGCTTTCCATAAAGTGCTCATTGACTTCGATCACACTCTGGATGAATGAGTTATGGCCTTCCCAATGAAGTATTGTCGGTCCACCGATGAACTAAAAATTCAACTTTGATGGACTTACACTTTGAGACACATTTGTACCTACAAGCAAATAATGACATGTATATGTGGAACCAAGTGAATTGTACCAAAAATCACTATGCAAATATAGGAACGAGCTCACCTTATAATCAATGGTCGTATCCGATGGTGTCATGTCCTCATCATCCTCTCCTTCTTGACAACAAACCGTTCTCGATTTGGGCTCTGTTGGAGGGCAGGTTGTAGGTAGTAGCCAACATTGCTCCCCTTCTTGAAATTTAACCCATTTCCTTATAACAAAACTTGGGTATCTCGACATGACATGATTATATCTATTACAACCCTCTTATTGATCATATTGTTGCACAACAAAAGGAGATTTCAGATTTAACAAATATAAACTCGGTGTACCATATACTCCCCATTATAATTATATTTGCCAATAAAGTGATATGTACATCTAGACAACCGTGGCAATTCAGCGCATAAAAATTTCTTCCACAAACTACCTAGAGCACACAGAGTATGAAACTCAATATAACCCAAAGTATTTAAAAAAGATAACAATTTTAGTTTATCTCTTTCAGTAGCAATTGGAAGCAAATGTTTATTTTCAACACAAGTATTTGGTTCCAGAACAAAAACATCATGCTCATTCACTAGTTGTGGCATAGGTATAATAAAAGCATTGTCACACAACTCTTCTTTATCACTAGCATTATTAGAACAATTAATTTGTGACAAAGGCAATTCAAATTTAGTGTCTACTAAATGTTGCTCTATTATAGCATGAGTAGTGGACAAATTTAGCACATCATCACTAATTTCAACAATATCAGATTTTGTAGCAAGTATAAAAGAACCTTTTAATTCAGATACTTGCTTATTTTTATATTTAACATCTAATTCTTTCTTTCCATTAGCGGCTCTATCTCCATTAGGCTGTACAATTTCAGCATGGTTTAAAGTTTTACCGGACTCCAAAGTGTGTGTGGGAGGTGGTGGTGGTAAAGATGCAGTTGTAGGGGCGGAAGCAACCACTCGCCTTCTTATTGCAGTCTCAACCTTTGCAAATGCTTGCTCCACCCTTGCTAAAACCTGGTTGAGGTTGTCGTCAATGTTGGTCTGGTTCCTTTGCTGACATCCCTACAATTCTTTTTTTGCTAGCATAGCAAGCTAGAATAAATGGTTGACAATACAGATTTTTTTATGATAAATAATATCATGTATTTCATGCCTCAAACCACCATAAAAGTGAACAATTTTATCTTCCATGTCCTCTACTATCCCACAACATATTGTACACTTTTGAAACAATACAGAATAATCCTAGACAAACATATTACCTTGCTCTAAGCGTTGCATTTTTTACGTAAATCACATTTATAAGAAGGAGAAATAAAACTATCACGCATTGCTTCTCTAAGTCTATCCCATGAATGAGGTTGTTGATGCAAATTGCCTAGCTCTTGCCACTACTAGGAATATCTACTTCTATGACGAATAGCTTTCGTCACTAAAGGAGCCAAATTTGTCATAATTTCAGTTCTATGATGAATTTATGATGAAAACCGGTTCGTCATAAAAGTTGCATCATTCTTGCAATTCTATGATGATTCTAAAAATTCATCATAGAATTGGATAGATTTATGACGAAAACTGATCATCATAGAACTGCTTTTGGCATGCGTGGCAGGGGGACATCCACGCTGGCGGTTTCTTCCGTTGGAGATGCTTTCCACGTGTACCTGCTATAGCCGGTTGCATTAGAGATGGTTCGGGTATGTATCACCTTGTTATTGGACAACATGGCCATCTCTAGTTCTTGCACGTTTTAGGTTCTTAATAGACCACGTGTCGGGCCCTTGTTGTTCCACTTATTAGTTTTCTATTGGCACACATGTCGTGTTGCTGTTGGGTCATGTGTCACTTCTTCATTGGACCATGTGTCGTATTTTTATTGGTCCACATGGCCGTCTCGTATTCAACCATGTCTCAAGGTGTTGTCCATTCCACGTGTTAGATTTTTATTAGCCCACGTGTCATGCTATGGCTATTTTATGTGTCATGCAATGGTTTGTCCACGTGTCGCATTTTTATTTGATCACATGGCCTGCCCAAGTTCTACCACGTGCCTAACAATTAATTCATCATAAAAGTAATTTAAGATTGTCACTGATACACAGATTGACAACATAATTATTCAACGATGTCTATATAATTATTCACCATGACAATCAAATAAAATAAATTACTATTTACATATCAGCAACAACCCGCTGATAGTTTCATCACATCAAACCAGCACACGAGTACACACATTAAACCATAAATGTTCACTGCATCAAGCCAACAGAGTTGATGACTGAGAGTTACCAAAAGAAGAGCTGAAGCGCATGATATCCTCACGTAGCTTATTGTACTCCTCCTGTTGCTGTATCTTGAACTCCTCAAACTCCCTTTCAGTCTTTTCTGTCTTCCTCTTTAGTTCATCCACTTGTTCGACGAGGTTAGTGGAACTTTCCTATTCAGCAACAAGTTGTTCCTAAAGCATTCTCCCTGCCACTGTCTCTGTTCTGGCAGAGCTTGTCGGGATATCAGCATTCTAAAAAAAGGGTGTTGCCGCTGACCTGGGTGTGGACCTGGCCATGGGAGATGCAAAGGACCGTGGGAACAACATCAACACTTGTCATTGGTTTGTGCCCATTAGCAATAAGTTCAGCTCACATAGTTTTCATAGCTTCCTATGAAATTCAAGCAGTAAACATTAGGTTATAAATAGTGGAAGAGGACTTTAATTGAAAACCTAAGAGATGAGTTCATAACAAATAACGCATGTTTCATATTGATATGGATTATGGGCTGTTTGGATCTTGGCCACACATAGCCACGTTGTGGCGAGTTATCACGGTGGCGGGGTTTTCATCCGCCACACTCTTGTCTCTCATTCTCTACTGAATAAAGTTGTGGCAGCCTCATTTAAGTCAGCAACCAAACCGCTACTCCGGTTCCCATGGCAAGCCATAGTTTGTGGCGTGGTGGCCAGTGGCCCTCAACCAAACACCCTCTACATAAGAAAAATGCACAGGTACTGATATGGATTACATACTGCGAAATTCAAGCAGTAAACAATATGTTACAGATATGGATTACATAAGCACAATGCATAGGTATTGCAACTTCAAAATTAAATGATGATGCCAAATTTAAGGCCCCTTTGGTTCATAGGATTTCTAAGGAAAAATATAGAAATTAGCAATCCTATGGAATCAACACCGTAGAGGCCTTGGGTTCATAGGAAGAAATGGGGGAAGGAAAACCATAGGGAAGTTTCCTATCCTTCAACTTTCATAGGAAAAACAAAGGAAAAAAACATCCAGTGAAACCTCATTATATTGGTTTCCTATATTTTTCCTGTACAAAACCAAACAACCCTTGTAACAAAATTCCTCCGTTTTTCACATGCATTCCAATCATATTCCTGTATTTTTCCTGTTCCTACATTTTTTGATCCTGCGTTCCAAAGGGGGCCTTAGGCTCCTACCACTATTGCTTCTATTAATAGTGCACATGAGTTTCTATTTATACAAAGGCTAGAGTAACAATAAAATACAACCATCACTTACAAATGATTACAGCTGTACAACATAGGAGTGAGATCCTATAGCCTAGCACTTCACTTTTACATGGTTTTGCTTGTTCTTCTCAGATCCATGAGTCAACTCTCCAGGTCGTGTTGACTTCACTCTCTTGGACTGCCTTCCTCACTAATATTAGCGCTGCCTTTTGTCCTGCTAGCGGAGCCTCCTCTACGGCTTCTTTGAACCGGATGCTGAAATTGGAGAAATAAATTTAAGCAGGAAGCACGTATAATTTGCATTGCTATCCAGACAGCAAGGCATTGCATTGCTACCTACAGCCCCCACCGCCCCCTCCCGCTCGAACTCAATACAAGGTAGAACAAGCACCTCAACTACAAGGGCCACTGGCTCATCTTGTAAATCTGAATATGTTTTATCTGTTTCACCAAATCCCTCAACAACCACCCCTAGTTCTTCCATCCTCCTATGATTCTTTGTGACTTGTGCCCCTCGCTCTCTTTCAAAAGCAGTTAGTGATTGTTCATCTAGATTACAAAAGCATTTATTAACTAAAGGTTATACCAAATGCCAACATAACAGAGAGCAAGAGTATGCAAATAAGTGCCTAACTAGTAACTACAACTTATATGGAAGTCATTAATCCAACAAAGCACATGTCAGCTACACTCAACTATAGGAAATATGCAACCCCATCACTATGTACATATCCTAGGTTGAACCACTACAATACAGCACACATCATAAAAGCAATTTGGGTACCTCTTCCTCTGTGTACCGTGGCTACGCTTCGTCATTGGCATAGCCGTCTTGTCATCATGGTTGGGGAACTGGTGCGGCCGGCATTCATGAAGGGGTACCAGATCCAGCTCTGGCTAGGATTCGAATCTGGCTGGTCATGACAGGTGCCAAAGTAGGGGGTCAAGATTCGGCCTATACTATCATCGAGGCGGTCCTTCCACCATCAACTGACCTGTTGTCGATGAATCGAAGGGGATCTGGCTCCGGCTAGGGTTTAGAAAGCTATGAGAGAGGGTGCGGCTGGAGAATGGAGATTGATGAGTCGAGCAGTTGTGCCAATGGCGCCTAGGGTCTAGAGAGGGGTGGCAGAGGGTGCGGCTGGAGTGTGGAGAGGAAGGCCATGGGGCTATGATTTGGAGCGGGAGGAGAGACGGTGGCGACTGGAGGATGGAGATGGAGGCCGAGACGAGGACTCCTTGCGCTTTTATGTGACCATCATAGTACCACAAATGCCCTTGTTTGACATCAATGGCATGGTAAATCTAATTTCCGAGCGGAGGGCAAAAGAGAGACATCTAATTTTTGGCGCGTGTTGGTGGGACTGCTCGGCGCGGTGCGGAATTTTTGTCAAAAATCAAATTTTCGTGCGGGCAGATCTCCCCATCTATTCGGGGCCCACCAACACAACAAAATGGAATCCTGAGAAATGGAAAAAAGAAACACAAAAACATATGGCTACTTCGGAATGGAGGAGAAACAGGAATTTGAAGGATCCAAATCCTATAGTAAAAAATCAGATGAAGCCCTTTGGACCGGCAGCTCCGGCGGGAACCACAGCTCCACAACATGCAAGTCCATGTCTGAACGGAGGGGGCAGCGGCCAGGGCTGACATAGCCCCATGGTGAACGCCATGCGTCACTACCTCCTGGATCCACGCTGGTAGATCACGGACGTGCTCAAGGAAGTTCAGCCCTGCCGATAGCACGGACGTGACATTTAGCTGATCCATGATGGCTGAAAGAGCAAGAACAAAGAAAACCCTACAAATTAATAAGATGTGGTGCCACATAAAACAAGAAGATACGGTAATGACAATGCCTTACCAGCAAGCTACGCCTGCGCTTAACCCGTTGTGGCTTCAGCCGTGGCTGTCTCCCTATCGGCTACGGCGAGTGCCATCTCCACAGTGGAGAGGCATGACCACAGCCGCTCTACCTCCTGATTCTTCGCATAGAGAGCCTACATGGTCACATCCAGGTCCCGCACCATCATCTCCTCGGATGCTTCTCCGCCGCCATAGTTCAAGCTTGAAGAACGAGGTGCTATGGAGGAGGCGGCGAGCAGGAAAGGTGAGTTCGCTAGGTTACAAGGCAACTATACTAACCCCCTATTTTTCTTCTATTTTTTAGCAGGGAACGCGCATGGCCGATGGAGTTCCAGCAGATGTCGAGCGATAGCGAGAGGAAAGGCGAGGGCACGAGACCACATCTCCATGATCTTTGAGGAGCATACCTTCCGAGAAATACGTGTCGAGAAATGAGCCACCAAAACAGAGCAACCAAGTAGCTATACATATTTTACTACACTCGCAGGAAAGTCTAGATGCAGCACATTTGATCTTGTCGGACACTATACAGTACAGAGCTATGAGTAAAACTATTGCCAACGGAGTGCACTCGGTCACAACATTTGTATCAGTAGTAGTATTAGTAGTCATGAGTGGCTTTGATCTGTGTTTAACCCAACTTGTCTTATTTTTATGTATTTGATAAGATTTGTTGAACTTGCAAGAACCATGCATCAAAGATAATTTTATTTAGAATTCGGTTTTTATAATCTGATGTGTGCCTCTGCAAACCAAGAGAAATTAAAGCAAGTCCTCAGTATGCCCCTCGACTATTGTGACTGCTTGGATTAGACCGCACTGACTATACTTCACAGGATCACAAAAGATCCGGCCGTCTAAAATCTTGACTACCCGAATAGTGTAATTGATGAACGACGTGCTCATGTATTCCCATGTAGGCGCGCGTGCGTGGGTGGCGTCAGCAGCATGTTATAGCAGGGGATGTCGCCTCCAGGCATGTCGCATTGACATGATGGGGCGAAGCCCTGCCGCCCACCGACGCAAACGTGTCGGTCGTGGGGTGGTCGACAGCCCCCAAACTATAGCAACAGAGACAATAGGCGAGAGGGAAGGTTATACCTGCTGCCTTCTCTCTCCAAAGCTCCTAATTCCATCCCAAAGCTTTTGCCTTCCATCCTACTACGCCGCTGATGCCTCCTGCCAGGACCATGGCGGAGTGGACGAGGTCGTCTGTCGACCAGACTGAGTTCAACCAGTTGCGAGAGGAGGGTGATCCTGGAAGCCACCGAGGAGCTCAGGTGGAGAGTCCCAGCAAGAAGCGGAGTGGAGCCAATGCCGAAGGAAAATGAGATCATCTCTTTCATCAGGGGGCTACCATAGCTGGCTGCTGCCTAGCTTTAGATTGGCGCAACGGTGAACATCCAGGTGGCGGAGCAGGGTTTTTCGCTGGGTCGACAGATAATGACATCACCGATCTGATCGAGAGTTTCGAGCCGACCACCAATGTCGTCTTACCAAAGGTGGACATGGAGTTGATCCTACATGCCAACCTCAACCCTTGATCTATGGGACATATCAGTAGTATTAGTAGTGATGAATAGGTTCGATCTGTGGGACACCCTTGCAAATATGTGAACTCTTATTTGCATGTTGGTGTTAACTTTTGTTGAACTTTGTATTAGGTGGGTTAAACTTTGTTGATCCTAGTGTAGCTCTGGTCCTTTGGTCATTTTGTAGCTGCTTTCTAGCCCCTGTTGGATGCTTTTTGCTAGAGATTTCTTTCTAGTTGTCTTTGATCTAATCTATAATATGCTAAACATTCATGAGTGCCTTTGATCTCTGTTGAAGCCAACTCATGTCTTCAATAAATTTTGTTGACCTTGAAAGAACCATGCAGTGAGGAGTTCATCTAAATAAGTCTTGCCTCGATCTTAATGCAGAATACAGGAGCCATAGCTATTGACTTTTACTATGAACGCAAGAAAGTCCGCCCGCTGAGTATTTGAACGGGTCGGACATGTAACTCTTGTACTCAACTATGAGTAAAACTTTTGCCTGATTGGCTATGCTACAAATAGGAGCTACACCATTTATGGCTGTATGCATGAAGTAGTAAGGTAGGAGTAGTTGGATTCCTAAAGCGGCATCTTCTTCAAACACAGCCGAGAGAGTGTAAACGATCAGAACCTATGAAACCATGTAGCCATCTCTAGCTAGCTGCTGCCCCTCGGTTGCTGTGAGCATGCGACTCCTTGGATTGGACTGCACCATACTTCACCAGATGATAGAAGGTCTGATCATCTAAAATATTCACAACTCGGATACTAGTAATACTAAATGTGGTGCGCTCGCGTTAGAAGCCTGTTCTAGCCCTAGCGTCCCTGTGTGTACAAAGCCTGGCCTCACTCCCATTGTTTATTTTTGATGGTCACCTCACTCCCATTGTTTCACTCCCCCCTTGCATTGCATGAAAGCCTTCGCCTCACACTGCCTCGCAAAGTATCCACCTCCGCCTCTCCATCGATTCCCATGAAGGCCATCGCCATGAAGCACTCTAGGTTGTCACAGAACCGACCAATTTATAAGAGCACAAGTACAAAAACAATCGCCGAAACGATCAAATTCTCAAACTTGAGCCCATATAAACCCGGTAGTCAACCGAAATCTCGAAGGATTTCAAACCAACTTGCATACAACCAAGATCACAGTAATTCAACATAACATATCGTACGTTACAATATTTCACAGATGTTCGCAAATAGATTACTTCATCACAGAGTCATTGTTATTACAAAACAAGTCTTGTAAACATGCGGAAGCAAATAGTTTAACTCACACACCGAGTTCAAATACACATACTGGTTTGCTGATCACGGCCCGCAAAAGCATTCAGATAACAGAACGGAGATCATGCCCATGATCTAGTCTTCATCACCCGTCGGGTGGAGACAATACTTGCAGAATCCCTGATATAGGAGGTCATCTGCAACAAGAGGGAATAAACCCTGAGTACGGGAATGTACTCAGCTAGACTTACCCATCGAAAACCAAACAAATGACACCAAGGATTATGCAAAGCTTAATGTAGTGGAGCTGGCTGACACTTTCTTTTTGCAGAAAAGCATAAGTAGTATGATCAACTCTTATCCGGCCAGCTAAGTGTTAGGCTGCGTTCAACATGACATGAGGACGTACAGCGTATCGGTCCTTAAACGACTCAGACGGAGTCACTATGTCCAAACCTACACAAGACCCCGCCCGGTCTTAATTCATTATTCACATGGTTCTTTTCCACGATAGCAAATATAGTCAACCGTGATCCACCTCATCCTAAAGCTCGTAGGTGACAGGAAATCACCTGACTTCTACTGCACTAAGCATGGCTAAGCATTTAACCCGTTCCTGAACTTAAATAGGATTCCAGTGCGATATCTTGACAAGGAAGGATATATAATGCAGCAATTGGTTCCAACCAATTCCTATACTTAATGCATCATCAATAATAAAAGATACTCAATGTATTTGTAAAAACATGGGAGGCTTAATATGCTCTGGGGCTTGCCTTTCAGGAATGAGGAAGGCTGGTGGTCAGGGCACTCGGGCAATTCCTCCGCGGCGACTGCTTCGTCGGCTTCCTGCACCTCGGGTTCCTCCTCCTGGTTGGCTCCCTTGAACTCCAGCAACGTCACTCCCTCCGGCACACCTATTGCATGAATGCGCAAGATAAATATCATGGATGCACATGAATGAATGTCAGGGATGCTCGGGGAATGCACATGTTCGCTGTAGTTTGCATATTCCAATTTAAGCCCCATTCAAATCACTTTCACTTACCACGTTTATACAACCTAATGTATAATTGCTCATCTTCAGTTAATGACCTAGCACCTGCACCTAAGCATATTCTCAAGTTAGGCTAACCCCTAAACAATCAACGAGAACATTGCGCAAGCATACACTCAAGCATTTGTATTTCAACCAATTGGAGACTATGTAGCGGTACAGTAAACTAGCCCTAACTGGAGATTTATAAATCCAATTGATATGCAACAAGACAATCTGGAAAGCTTATAAAATTGTCTACAAAACATTTTCAGACCTCCAAGCATGATTCAACACTTTACCAAGTCGAATTCATAAATCAACAGAACTCTATCCTTACAAGGCAGAGAGTAGGTAAAACTGGAACCTAACTTTAAACAGCTGTAGTTTCTAAACTACTATGCCAAATGCCCTCAAATTTTGACAGGAGCTAGATACATAAATTATCTACAACTCTTGTATTCATTACAATCACAGAAAACCAAAATATCCTGGGGAGCTTTCTAAAGTCCCCAGATCTGTCCAGAGGGACATATTGCAAACGAAATAATTAGTAACTCATGATGTAAACATATAATTGGACAAAACTAAATCTACTCACATGTCACACATATCACAAGAACACCAGAAAGTAGAGTGTTCATTCCCAAAACATTTCCTCTAATACCTTTCTTAATTTATTTAATTAATTAGAGGCAATAGTAAACATATATGAAAGCTACCCCATTTAATCTACAAAAATTACAGTAGACACTACATGCCCTAAGTAGACTACCATAAAAATTTCACATCATTTGAGTAAGTATAACAACCTACACAAAAATGGTAAGGCAAAATGGCTTAAAATGGCATAATTAGGAAACCTTAGTGAAAAGTGTCAAGCAATAGATTTCATATTTTTCCTAGCATCCTTAGGGTACTAGGATACTCTCCAACAAATTTCATGGTCAATGGATTCATAAATAATTTACTAAAATTCACCCAAGTATCTACCAATGACAAAAGGAAAATCTCTAACTCAAAAACTACACATGCAATGACTCTAAAATTTTAACCAGAGCTTCTACCATACAAGACTAGCTTACCCACAAAATTTCATAATTTTTGGATCCCAGAAACTCAAGATATGATTTAAACAAATTTGCATGCATTCAAAAACACTTTTCAAGTTCCTATTTAATTGATCCAAAATTTCTACATAATGTGTTCAAGACATATTTTTCTTAAATACTAGACCTAACTGTGAGTCTAACAAAATTGGAACCATCCAATTTGGATCTACAAAACAGGAGATACAAAAATATCAAATCAGCATTCAAAACTGCATTTTTGAGCTATCCACAGAAACAAGCAGTCATTGACGAGTGGGACCCGGCTGTCAGCCAGACCCACCGGTCAGCGAGACAAAACAGAGGAGGCGCACGCGACGGCGCGGCACACGGCGAGGCTCGCCGACGGCGGCTCCTCCGGCGAAATCGACGGCACCGGCGTGATCTCCGTGCTGAGGGGGTTCGATTGGTGCTACATGCTAGAGCTACGACCTAGCGGAGGGAGCTTGTCGTCGGTGATGGCGGCGCGGCAAAGCTCCGGCGTGGTCTGCCGGTGATGGCAAGCCACGGCTGGCTCAACCGAGCACGGCACGAGCAACAGGAAGTCGCCACCATGCTATCCCAGTAAAGAGAAGATGCAGGGAGGGTTCCTAGCTACCCCAACCACGGCGGCCTCAGCTCCAGCGAGGGTGCGACGGCATAGAAACGCCGATTGTGGCCTCACCTAAGGTCGATTGACCACGCGGAGATGATGACGAGCAAGAGGAGAACTCGGTGGAGCTTCGGTGAAGGTGTAGTGCGCGTTTTTGCGGTGGTGAGTGCGCGGGAGCTTGACGAAGCTCTCGACGGCAATGGAGGAGCGGTGGTTCCGCTACTTCGGCTACGGAGGAGAGGCAAGGAAACAAGGAAATGAATGAGGCACAGGGGGGGCTCTCGGTGGCGCGCTGTGGTTTCAAATGCCGAGCTCAGGCTCGACGTGGCCTGGCCGGTCAGGCCATCGGCGACGCGCGGCGCCACGCGGAGGTGAAGTTCTGTAACCGGTCGGACTACTGTAGCATCGATTCAGTGAAAATGATCAGCCTGACAGCGTCACTTTACAGTGCTTGATATCCTAAACCATGGAGAATCAGTGAAAACAACATACATGAAAGTTGTAGCCCTACATATAGTCTACAATTTCTATAAAAAGACCAAGACCTAATTCCCAAAGAATCATGAGTAAAATCATGCCAAAGTTGGCTCAATCAACTGGAAATGTATTTAGGACTTAGAAATTTTTTCAAGTGTTGAGTCCACCTTCAATGCTGACTTGTGGGTCCTTTTGGAGCATGTTGTGCACTTTTTCATGACTTGGCTTCTAAACAAAGTTTGTTCCTTATTAAATTTGCTACAACTTTGTTTTAGGTTGCTCAGACATGCAAACATCCTAAGCCACACTTTTTAAACAGTCAAACAAAAGGGTTCAGGGGTCAAATTTGGTCAAACCATGACTTGGGAACCTAATTAGTCAAAGTGATCAACATGAACAATGTTCCAAATGACATTCTAGGTGTAACTAGGTTACTTAAAAGAGTTTTTAGCCACACCATACATTGGTCACACAAGAATCAAGCAAGGTATGTACTGAAACAATGAAAAACACATGAAATGTTATAACTGTTTCATAATCATGTTTCACTTGTTTCATAATCTTGTTGCATAGTACTAACTAACTTTGTTTCACTAAGTGAGTGACACATGTTGCACTTAAGTGTTGCACACTTTACATTTCCTAAAAGAAACAACACACATGAAATATACAACATGTTGCAATGTTTCGAAATCATGTTTCATGTGATAGAAGTTCACGAATGGATGCATGATGCTTATGTTTATGAAATGCAGTGCAAATGTGGAGGCCAAACACCTAGGGTGTTACAGCCCTCCCCCCTTATAAAAATCTCATCTCGAGATTTGAAAAGCGTACCATTGTTGATAGAATTCCTTATAACCATCCCTCAAATAATCTTCCCTTTCCCACGTTGCATCGCGTTCACTACCCTGATTGCTCCACATGACTTTGTAGAACTTGACTACCTAACTCCGAGTCACTCGCTCATGAGTGTCAATCACTCAAACCGGCTTTTCTTCAAAGGTCAAATCAGATTTTAACTCGATATCCCCCAATGGAACTCTCCCTTCAGGGACGCGAAGACATTTCTTCAATTGGGATACATGAAAGACATTAAAGATAGCACTCATCTCAGGAGGTAATTGAATCTTGTACGCCACTTTACCACTTTGTCCAATGATTTCAAACGGACCAACATATCTCGGCGCAAGCTTTCGCTTCACACCAAAGCGTTGGACACTTTTCATAGGTGAGACTTTCAGATAGACAAAGTCTCCAACTTTGAACTCAATAGGTTTTCTACGTCGATCAGCATAACTTTTCTGCCTAGCTTGAGCTGCGGCCATGTGGGTTTGGATAGTACGGACTTGTTCTTCGGCTTCTTGAACAAAATCAATTCCATAATATCTCCTTTCACCAGCTTCTACCCAGTTCAACGGGGTTCTACAATTCCGGCCATACAAAGCTTCAAACGCTGCCATCTTTATGCTCTCTTGATAACTATTATTGTACGAGAATTCAGCTAGGGGTAACCATTTTTCCCATGAGCCCTTAGCTGAGATGACACATGCTCTTAACATATCTTCTAAGATTTGATTCACTCGTTCCATTTGCCCATTGGTTTGCGGATGATAGGCAGAACTTCTTATGAGCTTAGTCCCTAATAATCCGTGTAAGTGCTCCCAAAAGCGAGCAGTGAACTGTGGTCCTCTATCTGAGACAATAGTACGAGGGATCCCATGAAGTCGGACTATCTGGTTGAAGTACAACTCCGCATAGTTGGTTGGACGAAAATCTATTCGGACCGGAATGAAGTGTGCTGACTTGGTCAGTCGGTCAACAATTACCCAAATTGAGTTAAAATTCCTCTGAGTAGTAGGGAGTCCAACTATAAAATACATACTTATCTCTTCCCATTTCCAACCTAGAATAGAGAGTGGCTGAAGTAATCTAGCTTTCATGTGTACCGCCTTGATCCGACAACAAGTATCACACCTAGCCACATAAGCGGCTATCTCTTTCTTCATTTTGGTCCACCAAAATTGAGGCTTTAAATCATGATATATTTTACTACTACCAGGATGAATAGATAGTTTAGAGGAATGAGCTTCGGATATAATTTGATTTCTAAGCTCTCTATCCTTCGGAACTACCAACCTATCCTTGAACCATAACACGCCTTCCTCATCTACTCGAAAATGTTTGGTTTCTTGCTCTTTCATCTTGCGCTTGATGTGAAACACACCTGCATCTGTCTTCTTTAGCTCAATAATTCGACTCTATAGAGTACAACTGACAGTGATGTTGTGAAGGACTGTAGGATGAAGGAGCTTTGACAAATGGACATCACTCTCAATCAATGAGTGGCAATGAGACTTTCTGCTTAAGGCATCCGCGATGATGTTTGCCTTGCCAGGGTGATAGTGCACTTGGAGGTTATAATCCTTGATCAACTCGAGCCATCTTCTCTGATGCATATTTAACTCTGGTTGAGTGAAGATGTACTTGAGACTTTTATGATCAGTGTAGATGTTGCACACATTGCCAAGTAGATAATGTCTCTAGGCCTTCAAAGCATGAACAACTGCAGCGAGCTCCAAGTCATGCGTTGGATAATTCACTTCATGCTTCCAAAGTTGGTGAGAGGTATAAGCGATGACTCTACCCTCTTGCATAAGAACACCTCCTAACCCAATACCTGATGCATCACATAACACATCAAAAGGTTTCTCGATATCCGGTTGTGCCAAAACTGGAGCCGATGTTAGAAGAGTTCACAGGGTATGGAAAGCCGCATCACACTCAGGAGTCCAGACAAACTTCATGTCTTTTTGCAGCAATCGAGTCATAGGCTTGGCTATTTTAGAGAAATCTGGGATGAAGCGACGATAATAGCCAGCCAACCCCAGAAAACTCCGAACCTCATGCATCGAGATTGGAGCCTTCCAGTTCAACACTTCTTGCACCTTGGTGGGATCAACCATAATTCCACCATCGGACAACACATGCCCAAGAAAAGGTACCTCACGAAGCCAAAATTCACATTTGCTGAACTTTGCATACAGCTGGTGTTCTCGCAATCTAGTGAGAACCACCCGTAAATGATCAACATGATCTTCTTCATTCTCAGAATAGACCAGGATATCATCTATAAATACCACCACAAATTTGTCCAACTCGGGCATAAACACTGAATTCATCAGATACATAAAATGTGCGGGGCATTGGTCAATCCAAAAGACATAACAAGGTACTCATACAGACCATATCTTGTAGAGAATGCAGTTTTTGGGACATCCTCAGGCCGAATTTTGATTTGATGATACCCAGATCTCAAATCAATCTTGGAAAAGACTTTTGCTTTAGATAACTGATCAAACAAGATATCTATGCGTGGCAGAGGGTACTTATTCTTGATTGTAACTGCATTCAAGGGTTTATAATCTACACACATGCATAGAGATTGATCCTTCTTCTTCACAAAGATGGCTGGGCACCCCCACAGAGATGAACTAGGGCGGATAAGGCCTTTTTTTAGCAGTTCATTTAACTGGGTCTTAAGTTCGGCTAGGTCATTAGGAGGCATTCTATACGGCCTTCTAGAGATGGGAGCTGTACCAGGAAGCAACTCTATCTTGAATTCTACTTCTCGATCCAGGGGCAATCCAGGCAAATCATCGGGGAAAACATCCGGAAAGTCACACACGACAGGGATATCTGCCAGAGACTTTGCTTGCACCGCATTGGTCGTGCAAGAAAGATTGATGTCCCTAGGTAACTGTACTAGAAAACCCTCCTGATTGCTAGGATCTCTGAGCATAACTACCCTAGTCGATGTATCGATAAGCACTCCATGACGGCTCATCCAGTTCATTCCCAATATCACATCGATACCTAGCCCCGGTAAAATTACCAGATCAACCTGATAACTTCGCCCCTCTATCACAAATTGTACATCCCCAACTACCAGCTTGGTTGGGATAATACCACTGGCAGCCCTAATACAATAACCCTCACCCTCAATAGTATATGTTTTCTGCATAAACTTGGATGCAAATGCTGGACTAATGAAGGAATGCGAAGCACCTGAATCAAATAGTACAACTGCGGGGTGTTGGTCAATCAGAAACTTACCGGCAGTCACTACCTCTCCTGAAGGAATCTCAGTAATATTAGTGTGGTTCACTTGTCCCTGATGGCCACCCTGGTAATTATTCTTCTTAGGGTAAGGGCATTCCCTTGCCCAGTGGCCTATCTTGTTGCAGTTCCAGCATGGCATGTTGCTTGGTGGAGCCCTAGAACTGCCCTAACTGGTAGTGCCCTTAGGAAGAGCAACTGTAAATGCCTTGCAAAACCCAGTCTTGGCGGGATTCTTCTTCTGCGGTGGGCGAAACTTGGCGGCTGACGCTGGAGGACGGAATGGAGCCCTTTGTGCGACGGGAGCCTTAGATTGTGAGGCACCCGCCTCATAGGCCCTCTTACGACTTTTCGAAGCTGCATATACAGCATTGTTGTTCTCTTGTGATAAGGCATCACTCACAAGCTCATTAAAATGAGCACACTTGCAATTTCCCATGGTCTTCATCAGTTTGGGGCTAAGTCGCCGCTTGAAGCTAGCAATCTTCTTAGCATCGGTGTCCACAAACTCGGTAGCGTACCTTGCAAGGTTGTTGAAAGCTTGCAGGTATTCGTTCAGGCTCTTGTTCCCCTGAGTCAGCTTCATGAACTCTGTATGCTTGATCGCCATGAGACCAGGAGGAATGTAATTTCCCCTGAAAGCAGACTTGAACTGATCCCAAGTGATTTGGGCATTAGCAGGCATAGTGGACCGATGATGACTCCACCAAATGCCAGCAGGCCCATGCAGTTGGTGCGATGCATACTCAGTTTTTAGCACCTCAGTCAAGCGAAGCAGACGGAACTTGTGCTCAAGAGTATTCAACCACTCATCAGCTTGTAGAGGCTCCTTAGCCTCCTTGAAGATTGGGGGCTTCGTGTCAAGGAAATCCTTGAAATCACTGTATTGATTTGGATCCGGTCCTTGGCGTGGACCACGGCCATCATGATTCGCAATCGTATGGAGGGCCTCGGCCATAGTGCGCTGTCCTTCTGCAAGCATTGCTATTAGTTCCGTTGGTGTGGGTGGTGGTGGCGGAAGATCATCATCATCACTCGCACCGGTGGAACAAGTACGAGGCATCTGCATAATGCGCAACCAGTAATTATTGATGATGTTAGCACATTGGAGAGGAGCAATATAATCGTGCCAAACTGTATTTACCAACAAGAATGCAAACTTCATACAATAAACAGAGGCAATAATTCATTCTCCAATCACCACATCATCAAGTAGATTACTAGCGCCATACGCAGTGCATTCCAACATGATAAGTTTTAAACTTCACCATTACGATACGCATCCCGAAGGGAGCAAATTAAAGTACATTACAAGTATGACTGCAGAAGCTTAACTAGTGAGACTTGCTAACGAACTACTCGTCGAAGTGATCACTGTCCACATCGGAGACACCTTGAACTTCTTCTGACTCTAAAGAAGCATCTCTGTGACGGGTCACACGATCCAATTCTTGTGCAGCCTCATCTCTCTCGCGTGCGGTTTGACCCACTGTTGCAGCCGATAATTTGCACTACCGCGAATCTCCTCAACTTCATGCCGAGAGATTGCACTTTAAACATGGGATAAGCAATTATAAGGGAGGGAGTAATGCAATATGAATGTCATGAGTGAATATGATGCATGCTTGTTCCGTACGTCCTCACAAACCTAAGAAAATTTAAGCTTTAGCGGAATATACGGTGGCATACATACGTTCTCTCAATTAGCGGTAACTAGTCGATCTACACGGTGCATTGTTAGCATACCTGCAGAAAAACTTCATTGCAGCCCAACCCAACAAGATATAATGCTAATTACACAAGTAGTACTAAGATACTCTCCATATAAACATCCCCCGATATATATACTTCGGTATCCAAACTACCCGACAAATGTACCCACAATTAAGTACCTTCATATATACATGTATGCAACATGTAAATACTCCAGTAACCACAACTATCTCTCCCCTAAACCGACGGTTGGACGGTCATGCTCTCGCAACTCACACTTACTTTAGCGTAGAGGCAATTGATCCATACATTACCATTCAAACGAATGGCACCCATGCAATATCACACCGCATGGACGACGAAATAGAAACAATCAATTCCCCCAAGTTAGTAATTAATTATATATAAGCCACCTAGAAGTCCTTAAGTGGGCTATAAGGGATGTGATCACCAGTATACCATAAAAATTTTGATTTTTGAACACTTATATATAACTATAAGTTTGAAAACCATTTTAACAACAAAAGCTTTTGTTTTAAATAGCCGTAAGACATGTTTAATGTTGAATCTAGCTCTGATACCAGCTGTCACGAAACCGACCAATTTATAAGAGCACAAGTACAAAAACAATCGCCGAAACGATCAAATTCTCGAACTTGAGCCCATATAAACCCGGTAGTCAACCGAAATCTCGAAGGATTTCAAACCAACTTGCATACAACCAAGATCACAGTAATTCAACATAACATATCGTACGTTATAATATTTCACAGACATTTGCAAATAGATTACTTCATCACAGAGTCATTGTTATTACAAAACAAGTCTTGTAAACATGCGAAAGCAAATAGTTTAACTCACACACTGAGTTTAAATACACATACTGGTTTGCTGATCACGGCCCGCAAAAGCATTCAGATAAGAGAACGGAGATCATGCCCATGATCTAGTCTTCCTCACCCACCGGGTGGAGACAATACTTGCAGAACCCCTGATATAGGAGGTCATCTACAACAAGAGGGAATAAACCCTGAGTACGGGAATGTACTCAACTAGACTTACCCATCGAAAACCAAACAAATGACACCAAGGATTATGCAAAGCTTAATGTAGTGGAGCTGGCTGACACTTTCTTTTTGCAGAAAAGCATAAGTAGTATGATCAACTCTTATCCTGACTAGCAATGACTTTTTAGTCATTATCCTGTCATCTATATTAGCACCTATACTAAGCAATCATTTTATTAGGGTGCAAACATTAATAACCATATTAGGTATTCATTGTGGCAACCTTATCATCATCATCCATTTAACCATATCGTTAAATTAATTGAATCTACGTTGTCGCTGCTCAGTCAAGTTCTCACTATCCGGGAGAGACGACGATTCGAATCGATTCCTATCCAGCTGGAGGGGTATTCCTAAACACAAACCATGCTTCCCCCGTCAGGGTCGCAAACAAGTCACCTTTGGTATGATTCAGGAGTCGCGAGTCCGAACAGATCGATATTCTCAGAGAACCACTCTGCCAAGGTTGTTCAGGACTCTAACCTGCCTTGGACTTATGCCAATGGCTCTCTGCACATCCTTACTACCTCTAGAATGTCACCACTGCTCGCGTCCCTGGCCTGAGTCGAGCTACTAGGCTTCGTGGTCGGAACAACTTATCCGGCCAGCTAAGTGTTAGGCTGCGTTCAACATGACATGAGGACGTACAGCGTATCGGTCCTTAAATGACTCAGACGGAGTCACTATGTCCAAACCTACACAAGACCCCGCCCGGTCTTAATTCATTATTCACATGGTTCTTTTCCACGATAGCAAATATAGCCAACCGTGATCCACCTCATCCTAAAGCTCGCAGGTGACAGGAAATCACCTAACTTCTACCACACTAAGCATGGCTAAGCATTTAACCCGTTCCTGAACTTAAATAGGATTCCAGTGCGATATCTGGACAAGGAAGGATATATAATGCAGCAATTGGTTCCAACCAATTCCTATACTTAATGCATCATCAACAATAAAAGATACTCAATGTATTTGTAAAAACATGGGAGGCTTAATATGCTCTGGGGCTTGCCTTTTAGGAATGAGGAAGGCTGGTGGTCAGGGCACTCGGGCAATTCCTCCGCGGTGACTGCTTCGTCGGCTTCCTGCACCTCGGGTTCCTCCTCCTGGTTGGCTCCCTCGAACTCCAGCAACGTCACTCCCTCCGGCACACCTATTGCATGAATGCGCAAGATAAATATCATGGATGCACATGAACGAATGTTAGGGATGCTCGGGGAATGCACATGTTCGCTGTAGTTTGCATATTCCAATTTAAGCCCCATTCAAATCACTTTCACTTACCACGTTTATACAACCTAATGTATAATTGCTCATCTTTAGTTAATGACCTAGCACCTGCACCTAAGCATATTCTCAAGTTAGGCTAACCCCTAAACAATCAACGAGAACATTGCGCAAGCATACACTCAAGCATTTGTATTTCAACCAATTGGAGACTATGTAGCGGTACAGTAAACTAGCCCTAACTGGAGATTTATAAATCCAATTGATATGCAACAAGACAATCTGGAAAGCTTATAAAATTGTCTACAAAACATTTTCAGACCTCCAAGCATGATTCAACACTTTACCAAGTCGAATTCATAAATCAACAGAACTCTGTCCTTACAAGGCAGAGAGTAGGTAAAACTAGAACCTAACTTTAAACAGCTGTAGTTTCTAAACTACTGGGCCAAATGCCCTCAAATTTTGACAGGAGCTAGCTACATAAATTATCTACAACGCTTGTATTCATTACAATCATAGAAAACCAAAATATCCTGGGGAGCTTTCTAAAGTCCCCAGATCAGTCCAGAGGGACATATTGCAAACGAAATAATTAGTAACTCATGATGTAAACATATAATTGGACAAAACTAAATCTACTCACATGTCACACATATCACAAGAACACCAGAAAGTAGAGTGTTCATTCCCAAAACATTTCCTCTAATACCTTTCTTAATTTATTTAATTAATTAGAGGCAATAGTAAACATATATGAAAGCTACCCCATTTAATCTACAAACATTACAGTAGACACTACATGCCCTAAGTAGACTACCATAAAAATTTCACATCATTTGAGTAAGTATAACAACCTACACAAAAATGGTAAGGCAGAATGGCTTAAAATGGCATAATTAGGAAACCTTAGTGAAAAGTGTCAAGCAATAGATTTCATATTTTTCCTAGCATCCTTAGGGTACTAGGATACTCTCCAACAAATTTCATGGTCAATGGATTCATAAATAATTTACTAAAATTCACCCAAATATCTACCAGTGACAAAAGGAAAATCTATAACTCAAAAACTACACATGCAATGACTCTCAAATTTTAACTAGAGCTTCTACCATACAAGACTAGCTTACCCACAAAATTTCATAATTTTTGGATCCCAGAAACTCAAGATATGATTTAAACAAGTTTGCATGCATTCAAAAACACTTTTCAAGTTCCTATTTAATTCATCCAAAATTTCTACATAATGTGTTCAAGACATATTTTTCTTAAATACTAGACCTAACTGTGAGTCTAACAAAATTGGAACCATCCAATTTGAATCTACAAAACAGGAGATACAAAAATATCAAATCAGCATTCAAAACTACATTTTTGAGCTATCCATAGAAACAAGCAGTCATTGACGAGTGGGACCCGGCTGTCAGCCGGACCCACCGGTCAGCGAGACAAAACAGAGGAGGCGCACGCGACAGGACGGCACATGGCGAGGCTCGCCGGCGGTGGCTCCTCTGGTGAAATCGACGGCACCGGCGTGATCTCCGTGCTGAGGGGGTTCGATTGGTGCTACAAGCTAGAGCTACGACCTAGCGGAGGGAGCTTGTCGCCGGTGATGGTGGCGCGGCAAAGCTCCGGTGTGGTCTGCCGGCGACGGCAAGCCACGGCTGGCTCAACCGAGCATGGTACGAGCAACAGGAAGTCGCCACCATGCTATCCCAGCAAAGAGAAGAGGCAGGGAGGGTTCCTAGCTACCCCGACCACGGCGGCCTCAGCTCCGGCGAGGGTGCGACGGCGCGGGAAACGCCGACTGCGACCTCACCTGAGGTCGATTGACTGCGCGGAGATGATGACGAGCAAGAGGAGAACTCGGCAGAGCTTCGGTGAAGGTGTAGTGTGCGTTTTTGTGGTGGTGAGTGCGCGGGAGCTTGACGAAGCTCTTAGCGGCAATGGAGGAGCGGTGGTTCCGTTGCTTCGGCTGCGGAGGAGAGGCAATGAAACAAGGAAATGAATGAGGCACAGGGGGGGCTCTCGGTGGCGTGCTGTGGTTTCAAATGCCGAGCTTAGGCCTGACGTGGTCTGGCCGGTCAGGCCGTCAACGACGCGCAGCGCCACACGGAGGTGAAGTTCTGTAACCGGTCGGACTACTGTAACATCGATTCAGTGAAAACGATCAGCCTGACAGCGTCACTTTACAGTGCTTGATATCCTAAATCATGGAGAATCAGTGAAAACAACATACATAAAAGTTGTAGCCCTACATATAGTCTACAATTTCTATAAAAAGACCAAGACCTAATTCCCAAAGAATCATGAGTAAAATCATGCTAAAGTTGGCTCAATCAACTAGAAATGTATTTAGGACTTAGAAATTTTTTCAAGTGTTGAGTCCACCTTCAATGCTGACTTGTGGGTCCTTTTGGAGCATGTTGTGCACTTTTTCATGACTTGGCTTCTAAACAAAGTTTGTTCCTTATTAAATTTGCTACAACTTTGTTTTAGGTTGCTCAGACATGCAAACATCCTAAGCCACACTTTTTAAACAGTCAAACAAAAGGGTTCAGGGGTCAAATTTGGTCAAACCACGACTTGGGAACCTAATTAGTCAAAGTGATCAACATGAAAAATGTTCCAAATGACATTCTAGGTGTAACTAGGTTACTTAAAAGAGTTTTTAGCCACACCATACATTGGTCACACAAGAATCAAGCAAGGTATGTACTGAAACAATGAAAAACACATGAAATGTTACAACTGTTTCATAATCATGTTTCACTTGTTTCATAATCTTGTTGCATAGTACTAACTAACTTTGTTTCACTAAGTGAGTGACACATGTTGCACTTAAGTGTTGCACACTTTACATTTCCTAAAAGAAACAACACACATGAAATATACAACATGTTGTAATGTTTCGAAATCATGTTTCATGTGATAGAAGTTCGCGAATGGATGCATGATGCTTATGTTCATGAAATGCAGTACAAATGTGGAGGCCAAACACCTGGGGTGTTACATAGGTCCTCCTCGAGGAATCATGGCCAGGCTTCGGTCCACGCTTCCTCTAATGCGCTAGCGCACCCTGCTTCAATACCTACTCATACCCTTCTTGACTGCTGGTACCCGTCGCACTCCCACACGCCATCTCCTATGCTGCCATTTGTCTCCTCGTCGCCCACGATGACACTGTTGATGCCTCTAGGTCTGTTGGTTCCCATGCCAGTGTCGCTCCTGGTGAGATCCACCTAGCCGTCGTCACAGTCACCATTGTGTTCCCCTAGGTTGACATTGGTCTCCCTATCGCCCACGATGACAATGTTGATGCCACCGACATCGGTGGTTCGCTCATGACCGCCGCTCCTAGTGTGGTCCACCTCGCCGTCATCGGTGGGCCCATCGTGGTCGAGCTCACTATCACCGGATCCGCTCTTGGTGCCCCATGGCGGGAGCGGGTCTCCTAGAACATCGCGGTCCCGTTTGCCTTCCGCCGAGGACATGTCCAAGGGCTCTATAGTGGTGGCCCCGCCGTGGTCCAGCTCACCTTCACCGGATCCGCTCTAGGCGCACCACGACAAGAGCGAGTGAAGTGATCCTCTGGTTTGACGTGGCAGATAGGTTTGCTGGTTTCAACCTAGGTCGGTTTACCTTGTAGATGTTGGATTTTAATTGTGCCTATTGGTACCCTTGTTGCTTAGAGATGTGGGATGGCACAACTCATTAAATTAAATAGCAGTATCATGTCATGTAAACATTTGTAGTTAGGACTAGTATGTTTATGTAGTAGTTGTATGACTTTGAGTAGTGTGGCATGTTTCTCCTCTTATTATGGTCGATAAAGGCATGGTTATGTAGTTTGAACTCGTATATATATATATATATATATATATATATATATATATATATATATATATATGAAGTCTGGTTTGATGTTATGTTATCTTTCTAGTAGCACTGCTCTCCTCTTATGGAGTATTATGCATGTAGCCATGCCAAGCTCTGCAAAACAAACCAAGACCCAGGAATAGATGTCTAATCTTTTATGCCACCAAAGCATAGTCCGGCCATGTTGTATTAGTTGAGGCCAGACCATATATTAGGTGTCTGGCCAACTCTTTTATCTTGGACATGCAAAATCAATAACCAAAGGACAGTCCACCCCCTCGTTTTGCCACAGGCCGGACATGCAAGAAAGGGTGCAGAAGCGAAAGGGCAACAAGATGAGTTAGGCGATGGTTTGAACTTAGTTAATTGTGGTATGTATCTGGATGTCACTAATGCTGATGTATCTCAATCTGTAATTGGCAATGTGCTTGTTTATTCATTGTTTGTTCAGTGGTTATATCAGTTATTTCATTTTGTTGCAGTGGTGTCCACTGTTCAAAGAAAGCCATTACCTATGCGCCCTCATCAAAATCACATTCCAAAATACTTGAAAACACTAAAAATAGTTTAAACCGCCATTATATTGATTCCTAATATTTACTATCTAGGTACATGAGGCTATTCTAAACAGACTAAAAGTGCACTACAATGCACCCACCATTGTACTACTACTAGTTCCTACTACACCTACTGCTACTATACTAATTAACACCTACTGATCGACGCCGCTTCCCCCACCGTTGCTGTTGTGGCCGCCATCCTCATCGTCGTCCTACTCTGATGAGGAGTCATCCTCATCCTCCACGATCATGTTGGGGGATGGAGGGTTGAGCCTATGCTTCTTGTAGCATGGCATGGGGGCAAACCCCAGCGGAATGGTCTCAGTGATGTTGGCGGCCTCCTCCGCCAGTGCCTCCTCCTTCTCCTCCTCCTCCTCCTCCTCTACCACCATCAGCGCCTCCTCCTCATCGTTGGTGGGCTCCCCATCGTCTTCGGCGGGCTCCTCCGTCAGTAAGGGATACTCCTCATGTTCGGGGCTCGGCGTTAGTTGATTCACCTCCTCGCCATCCTCGTCTTCATAGTCAGTTGAATACATGCCGAATGACCAGTGCCCCATTGCTCGCTCTATGCGGTAGTCACTACTGGTGAGTAGGGATTAGAGGAGGTGATGTGATGGATGGGTAAGTTGAGTACATATGACAGAATACCCTAGTTGGTGGTGCTCTCTATAGCATACTGGTCATTTTAAAGAGGAGAGCTGAGTGGTTGCTCTCCCACAGGACACGACGCTCGAGGCTTTGCGGTTGGTTGGCATCCCTCATTTCACATTTTGACTCTTGGGTTTGGAAATAGTGTACATTCAATCCACCCGGTAATCTGAACCGTGTCGTCGTTGTGAGTTCCCACGGTAGTTCATAGAGTGTATTTAAGAACTCCTACTGTAAGCCTCGCTCGGCCACCTCCCTCGCCTCCTCCTCAACCATCAGAAGTTGATCACGCCACTCTCCCCCTCCAGCCCTCTGTCTCGCTGCCGTCCACATGCTGTAGCTCCATCCACGCCAGCAATCATGTCGTTGTTGGCGCTCCCTACCGACGTGCAAATTGAGATCGCCGACCACCTCACTACGACCTCGGATCAGCCCATGGATGACCTCCATGGCCTATGGGTGACCTACTCATCCATGCGCCACATCTGTGGCCACCCTGCCGTCGATCGGCGTCTAGCACTGGATCGGTTCAGACGCGGGAGGACGGGGGCTGACCCCATCAACTACTATGCCCTCCTTGCTAGCCTAACCCAAGTCAGCAACCTAGAGGCTTGCTTCCTCACCTGGATACAAACCGTATTCATGGAAAAGTGTAGCCCCTAGCCTTGCCTCGATGATCTCACCCGCGCCACTGCTGGCGGGCACAATCTGGCAACCTATCTGGTCGCTATATTGCGCTATAGGCACAATGGCAATGCCAGCGATGATGACACTATGAGGCGGTGCATGAGACGGGTTGAGGGCGAGGAACAATCATGGGCGAAGGTGGCAGGCAATGGCGGCAAACCAACGAGTAGGTGGCTAAGCAACAACGGGTGTGTGTTGTGCTCCCAGCCAGCCATCAAGATGATCTACAATATGACATGGGGATGGTTGTCACTGCCACCGTAGTCACAGGTGCGCGATGATCTTCCTTGCACAGGCGGTGGTTGCGGTGATGTAGACAGATGGGAAGGAAGGGTTGTGTATTGCAGTGAGGACTGTAGGCTTCATCAAGAAATCCATTTTTTGAATGGGAATTTGGAATAAGAGACTAGTAATTCATTCTTTTTGTGTGAGAGTGAATTATTCCCTCCATCCTAAAATGTAGTGTATTCTGGCATTTGAAATTTGTCCTCAAATATAGTGTATTCTATAGCTTTTGATTTCCTATTGCTTTTACTTTTCTGTTGTTTTGTTTCAATTATATTTGTTTCCCTATATAACGTGAGATGTGTTCGGCTCAGTCATATTAACAATGCTCGGACTTTCTTGCGTGTGCAGTAAAATTTGAATAGTTATGTGGCTCCTCTGTTAGACATTAGATCAACATGAGACTGGATTAGATGAATTTCGTTATGCATGTTTACCACACTATAGATCAGAAAGAGAACCAGAAAGAAACCTGCAGGCAAAACCAATCAACAGGGGCTACAAACCGGCTACCAAATGACCCCTACTTCAATAGTAATAGTAGTCATGAGTGACTTTGATCTGTGTTGAACCCAACTCGTCTTATTTTTGTGACTGCTTTAGTCTTTAGTCAATAACTCGTCAGTCTTCAGCCTTTAGTCTACCCCTCGACTGTCATGACTGATTGTGTGATCCGGCATTCCCGCACAGATGTGCGCACGTGGGTGGCGTCAGCATCCTGTTGCAGTAGGGATGTCGCCTCATGGCCCATCGCATTGACGTGATGTGGCCAAGTCGCACCGCCAAACCACGCAAAATTCTGATTGCTCGTTGGTCGTGGCATGTGGTACTTTGTATTAGGTGCGTTGAACTATGTTGATCATGGTGTAGCTTAGGTCATTTAGTTTATGTTTGTTTTTTTGTTGCCTTGGTGTCTTTATGAATCTTTGTTGAACATGCAAGGCTGAGTTGCCATTGGTGTTGAAATATTATTGCACACCAAAGAAGTTTGACCTCTGTACCTTTGGTCGTGTCTGACAGTATCCTCCATAGTTTTTTCCTTGTTTGAATGTGTTTGTGTTTGCTTTTGTTCAACTTTGTATTAGGTGAGTTAAACTCTATTGAGCATGGTGTAGATCAGGTCCTTTGGTCCTTTGGTAGCTGGTTTTTAGCCCCTGTTGGTTGGTTTTGCCTGTTGGTTTCTTTCTGGTTCTCTTTCTGATCTGTAGTATGGTAAACATCCATAACAGAATTCATTCGATCATGTCTTGCGTCGATCTTATTCTTAAAGGCACCACATAGCTATTCAAATTTTACTACACATGCAAGAAAGTCCGAGCATAATAAATCTGACCAGGCCGGATACATCTCACATTATATAGGAAAACATATTTCGTACGAGTACTTTCATTGAATTCCTAAAGGAAACAAATAAAATTGAAATAAAACAACAAAAAATCAAAGCTACAGAATACACTATATTTGAGAAGTTTGAACTTCTTTAGCAGTACTTTTCAGTGAACACATAGTGTTTTCCTCTCACAACAAATCAGCATAAGCCAAATTTCAGCGAATAATTCACTCTTGCATGTAAAGACTAAAGAGTGAACTACTAGTTTCTTATTCCAAGTTCCCATGTGAACAACTCAAATTTGCGGTGAAGCCTATAGTCCTCGCTGCAATACACATATCTTACTTCCCATCCGTCTGCATCGCCACAAGCACCGCCTATGCATGGAAGATCACCGCGCACCTATGCCGACGGCGGCAGCGACAACTTACCCTAGACCCACCTCGTTTTGTAGATCACCTTGGTGGCCGCATCGTGGCAGCACAGCACACACCCCTCGTTGTGTAGCCACCTACTCATTGGTCTATCGCTGCTGCCCGCTGCCACCGCCCATGATTCTTGCTCACCCTCGACCCGTCTCATATACCGCCTCATAGTGTTGTCGTTGTGGGCATCGCCATTGTGCCTATAGATCAATATGGCGACCAGATAGGCCGCTAGATTGTGCCCGCCATCGGTGGCGTGGGCGAGATCATCGAGGCATGGCCAGGACGTGTGGGTTTCCTCGAATACCATTGGTATCCCGGTGAGGAAGCAAGCCTCTGAGTTGCTAAGTTGGGGCAGGCAAGAAAGGAGGGCATAGTAGTCACTAACATCGTCCCACCCCTTCCCACGTCTACACTAGTCAAGTGCCACACGCTGACTAACAGTGGGGTTTCCACAGATGCGGTGCATGGATGAGCAAGTCACCCATAGGCTGTGGAGGTCGTCCATGGGCTGCTCTGAGGTCACAGCGAGGTGGCCGGCGATCTCAATGGCCAGCTCGTCAGGGAGCACTAGCAATAGCGATGTGGGATGCCACCTCACCACCATGATTGCCGACGTCGATGCCGCGCGATGTGGAGCGTAAGGAGGCCAACCGAGGGCTCACGCGGTGGCGTGGATGGAGCTACGGCATGTGCGTGGATGGAACTACGGCGTGTGCATGGCGGTGAGATAGAGGGCTGGAGAGGCAGAGTGGCGTGATCAACTTATGTTGATTGCGGAGGAGGCGGGCGAGGTGGGTGAGCGGGGGTTATAGTAGGAGTTCTTAAATACCCTCTATGAACTGGCGTGGGAACTCGCAACGATGACATGGTTTAGATTACCCGGTGTGCGGGCGACTGGGTGGACGAGACGGTTCAGATTACTAGGAAATACAGAGTTTCTGGTTCTCTTTCTGATCTGCACATTTCTTTCTGTTCACATTTTAGTGCACACGCAAGAAAGTCCTAACGCCATTCATTTGATCTCATCGGACAGCGGCGAGTAGAATTATTGGCTGGGTACGATGTCTTTTGATCTCGTCGGACACGTGTTAGTAGTAGTAGCAGTAGGATGAGTGGTTTCAGTCTAATGCAGCGAACCATGCAGCAATGATTTTATTTGGATAAGTCTTGCCTCCATCTAATGCAGAACAGAGGAGGCATAGCTGTTCAATTTTTTACTGCACATGTAAGAAAGTCCGTCCACTGCACATTATCTCGTAGCACAGTAGTGTTGTCTGTACATTTGAAAGTCATAGCAAATTGAGTGCATTTGTTCATAGCCAACAAAAGTACTCCCGGCCCCACATCATACATTAAAATAACATTAATTTTTTATGTGAGTAGAACTTGCCTGATTGGCTATGCTACAAACAGCAGCTGCACCGGCTGTGGCTCCATGCATGAAGTAGTAAGGTACGTCAATTGGATTCATGAAGCGGTAGTGTCAACCATAGCCCAGGGAGTGCAGTCGATCATAACCTATGAAACCATGTACTATAGCCATCTCTAGCAAGCTGTTGACCCTCGGCTACTGCAAGTCTGTGACTACTGGGGTTGGAGTGCACTGTATACTCCACCAGATGATAGAAGGTCCGACAATCTAAAATATTCACTACTTGGATACTAGTAATGATGAACATTGTGCGGTCATGTCAGAAGCCTATTCTAGCCCTGGAGTCCCTATGTGTAAAAAGCCTGGCCTCACTCCCATTGTATAGCCATCTCTAGCTAGCTGACTGGCTCTGCTCCTCTGACCAAGAGAAATTGCTTAATAGGGAAGCAACTCCTCTTCACTCTTTGGTCTGTCTGACTGCACCTTGACTGCTGTGAGTCCTCTTCACAACCGCACCAGGTTTTCAAGTCTCAAGCGTGTCATGGTGGTCAAAAGCTCTTCTTCTCACTTCTTGTGTCTAGCTTTCCTGCGCATTCACTTCACTCTCGGCAACCGTGCCAGGTCTATATGGGAGAAGCATCCCCCTTCCCTCAAAGATTCTGAATTTTGACCAAATATATAGAGAGAAGTATTAATGATTATGATGCGTAATAAGTATCATTACATTGATCTTAAATTATACTATTTTCATAATAAGCCTAATAGGAGATCTAAAGATTTTGTGTCAAACTTTGTTCAACTTGCAAGAATCTTGCAGTGAGGAGGCTTGATTGGTTGGCTTCCAAAATTTGCTAAACCAAAGAATTAGCATGCCATGATTTTGGCTATTGATTAGTTTGCTACCAAAACTTGCCAACCTCTCACATTCGGCTTGCCAAATCCATGGCAAAATTTTTACCTAATTTTGGATTGCCAAATCCTTGTCATGGCAAATTTTGGCCGCAAACCAGTTAGGCCCAGAGAGGAACGTTGTCACATGTATGGTGTACCTTCTTCTGTTTGCCTTTTACTTAAATTCCTCAAAAAAGGTAAAGTTTTGTCTCCTATAACTTGGGTCTAGGACCTCGGCTCCCCCTCTCTTTTATAAATTGGCAGGAGTAGCCATTGTGTTTCAAACTAGTCACCCCTCCCCCTCTCTCTCGCTGGCCTCTTCCCTCGGTGCAGCTCTATCGATGCCATATCCCACTAGATCCAATCTTCTCACGGTAGCACCGCGTCAAACAGGATGCATGGATAGAGCAGCTCCTGGACAACAAATCGGTTATCAGATCTTGTTGGTGAAGAGACTGGCCTTCCATTGGTGACTTGCCCCCACTGCAAGATTGCTAGAGTGATTGAGCGCTGGTCTATGAAAGAAAACCGAAACCTTGGTTGTGTCTACTTCAAGTGCCAGAGGAATGGGGTGAGCTTCTTATTTGTCACTTCTTTGGCTATAACTATTGCAATGCTCGGTTTATTTTTTAAAACAAATTTATGCAGTATCTAAAACTCTGTGGTTACTATGTATGGCAGCGACAATATCTTGAGGATTTGAAAAAGTCAGGCATGATCCAAGTCAGGTTAATGGACTCAGAGGACAAAGAGGAGGAAGGAAGAGAAGGCCACTCAAATGGCGGAGGTGACAGGAAAGCATTGGAACTCAGCATGCAGAACCTACAGTGGAAGTTGAACATGTTTTTCTTTGTTGTGTTCTGGTTGTTGGATTTGGAATCATGTATTATGTTGCATTGAAGTAGGTCATCAACATGTTAGATTTGGAATGCTCTGTTTTGTACTAGCTAGGAGGATGTATGAAGAATAGGAACTAATGTCCTTGGTTTGTGAAGGGTGTTTAGTTGTCTACAGCTATGGATGCAAGCTTAGCTGAGATTGTGTTTGGTATGCTGAATCTTAGGCAGTGAGTAAATTTTATAAATCCACAACTCATACCAAAATGCAACTTTAACAACCATTAATAATATTCATGGTACACACTGCACAGACCCTAGTTTACATTACAAACAAGTTAAAGTTGCTGCAAAATAATGACAACATTCATCCAAGATAATCAAACAACATTGATCTATTTAAACATGCCATGACAGAGAGATACAACATGGAACTTTATTTACTCCTCTGCTAGTGACTCCAATTCCGAGAACAAGGGAACATAGCGAAGTTAGTAAGGTCTGCCATTGATTTGTGGTAGGATATCATGTTTCAAAAACTAACTGTAATGTGTAGGGATGACATGAACTTTTCTGTTGTCCATGTTTTATGTGACTATGTGATTTTCCACCCCAACCCCAACAAAGAGAAGCAAATTCCATTCTGGGTGAACCGTTGAGTAGTACTCATTAACATCATAGCACAAGTAATAACTAAATTCAATGTTAGTATGTGCAAACACCTTCAGAATGCTGACAGTATACTTCAATGTCTATTTATTAGTACCATAGTCTTCAAAGATCCAAATTAAAAGTTTGGACATATTGTGACCATGAAAAGTACATACACACAAGTGATCCTGAGCTTGATGGATGGAGGGTGAAGAACCATGCAGACAAGGAATTTTCCTCCATGTCTCTCCCTCCATATCCACAGCAAGTATCTAACGATAAACCCCCGAGTACCCTATAATGTGCAGACAACCGTTAAGATACATAGTTTCTGATGATATCATTTCTTCTGATCTCTCAATTGTCACACAAGTATTTGGTCCCCATTTAGATTCCTTATGGATCCATGTTGTAGTTTTAGTTGAGTAGATGTCCACACCCTTTCACTCATCATCAAGCTCCTTTTTTATATATTCAATCACATGGAAATGCGAGGAGGCTGTTGGATCGAACCCCAATCGAGCCTCACCAATAGAATGGATGCTAGGTGGTAGTTCCTTGAACTCCTTGGTTGCCGGATTGTAGACAACATGGCAGTTGATCCATCAGCCCCTCGGCACCAGCATAGGATGAGGCCGTTGTAGATATCTGAGATAGCTACATTGGCCATGGTGAAGGGCAAGAAGGACGAGGAGGTGTGTTCATCGGTGACTCTGGTGCTGCATCGATGGCCTTGGTCGATGTTGTAGAAGAACCTGGCCAGAGTTCGAGGCAGCACCTTATGGTTGTTGTAGTCTGAGATGAGGCAGTTCCAGGAGCGACGGACACATTTGTAGCAGAACAAGGAGCGAGCAGGGAGGCGGTGGAGGATCTCAATAATGGCATCATCAATGAGGCTGGCAGTGCATTCCTCTTGTTGAGGGCCTTCTCCATTTTGTTTGTGTGCTTGGTCAGTAATGAGATCACTGAAGAGGAAAATAATCTAACAAAGATCCATCAGTGAAGTCCACAACTCATACCAAAGTGCAACTTTAATAATTTTCATGGTATGACTTCAAACAAATTTAGAGTAGCACCACATATATATATATATATATATATATATAACTCCAACTAGAGTAGCAGTTAATGGACCTATAACCATTAGAATTCTAGCTAAATCAAGTCTATCCATCACACTTACAATCAGTATACGAGCTCAGAGCTTCTTCCCTAGGAGACAGACAAAGATTAAGAGGACGACAATTACAATAGTTTTGAAGGCAGAAGCAATGGACCTGTTTGTTTGCCTAGACAGATAGGTATAATCAAGCATGCACTTCATAATTAACAGGCCTAGTTGCACACAGGCATTTACAGTAACAACACTGAACATATGCATAGACAATCAAACAACATTGGTCCATTTAAACATGTCATGATAGAGAGATACATCATGGAACTTTATTTACTCCTCTGCTAATGACTCCAACTCTGAGAACAAGGGAACATAGGAAAGATAGTAAGGTATGCAGATGTTTTGTGGAATGACATCCTGTTTGGAAAATGTACTGTAACCTATAGGGATGACATGAACTTTTCTACTGTCCATGTTATATGCGATGATGTCATGTTTGTCCCCAACCCCAGCAAAGAGAAGCAAATTCCATTCCGAGTGAACCATTGTGTAGTACTGATCAACATCCAAGTAATCAAAATCAATGTTAGTCTCCAAAAGAATGTCTAGAATGCTGAAAGTATGCTTTAATGTTCATTTATAAGTAGCACCATAGTCTTCAAGGATCTAGATGTTAAGCTTGGGGTAATCGCAACCATGAATAGTACATACACACAAGTGATCCTGAGCTTCATGGATGGAAAATGCAGAACCACATGGGCAAGGAATTTTCTTCCATGTCTCTCCCTCCATATTCACAGCAAGTATCTGCTGATAGCCCCACCTAGTACCCCATAATGTGTAGACAACCGTTAAGATACACAGTTTCTGATGTTCTCCTATCTAATCTCTCAATTGTCATAGAAGCACTCCTGCCCCCATTTAGATTTCTTACAGATCCATGTAGCAGTTTTAGATGAGTAGATGTCCACACCCCTGCACCAATCAAACTGCTCCTGTATATATTCAATCACATGGAAGTGTGAGGAGGGTTTCGGATCAAACCCCAATCGAGCCTCACCAACAAAATGGATGCTAGGCGGCCGTTCCTTGAACTCCTTGGTTGTCAGATTGCAGACGACATAGTAGTATGATCCATCAGCCTCTCGGCACCAGCATAGGATGAGGCCGTTGTAGATATCTGAGACAACAACATTGGCCAAGGTGAAGGGGAAGAAGGAGAAGGAGGTTTGTTCACCGGTGAATCTGGTGTAGCATCGATGGCCTTGGTCAATGTTGTAGAAGAACCCGACCAGAGTCTAGGGCAGCACCTTATGGTTGTTGTAGTCTGAGATGAGATGGTTCCAAGAGCGACAGACACATTTGCAATAGAACAAGGAGCGGGCAGGGAGGCGGCGAAGGATATCGACAATGGTATCGTCCGTGAAGCTGGCTAGTGCATTCCTCTTATTGGGGACCTCTTCCATTTCATCTGCGTGCAGTAGGATGAGAGCTTGCTCAGTAATGAGATCACTGAAGAGAAAAATAATCCAACAAAGATCCAACAGTGAAGTCCACAACTCATACCAAAGTCCAACAATGAAGTTAATGGAGCTATAACCATTATAATTCTAGCTAAATCAAGTCTATCCATCACACTTACAATCAGTACACGAGCTCAGAGCTTTGGACGCAGACAAAGATTAAGAGGACGACAATTACAACATTTTTGAAGGCAGAAGCAATGGGCCTATTTGTTTGCCTAGACATATAGGTATAATCAAGAAAGCACTTGACAATTAACAGGCCTAGTTGCACATAGGCATTTATAGTAACAAAATTGAACATATGTAGAAAACCAAGACATCAGCAGAAACCCAACTAGTGCCACCTCCTAGTTCTTTTCATCATCATATCATTGGCCTAACCAGATCAACAACGCTAGAATGTTTTTTGTATACCTCGTCTTCAAGCAAGGACCAAAACAGTGAAGCAAACAGGAAAAGATGAGAAAGGATATCTACGGATCGAATATGTCACCTCTATCGCGGCACACAACGGACACAGACGCCAATGTCGCCGCGCTCCACCGGCAATCCCCACCGCCTAGCCTCGAAAAGGACGCCGGAACCACCACAATACACCCGAGGATCCTCTGCCGCCGCCACTAGTCTAACAGGCACAAATTTGTTTCCACTTGAAGGGGAAATATCCGATATAGGTCCACCTATAGGGCATCCACATAGAGAATATAATACTATAAAGACTCCAAAGATATGCCAATACAATGAGGCATCTAGTGCATTAGTAAAGACCGTGCATTCCTTCCTTTGGGTCTTGGGTTCAACTCCTAGACATTGAGTTTTTTTTTGAATTTATTAGACCCTAGCGGCACAAAAGGTACAAGTGATACGCAAGCCGTAGGGTCCCACTGGTCGGATGAAGATGGAGAAAGGTTCCACAGGTACACGTGACATGTGAGCCGTCAGGTCCCACAAGTACACATGACACGCAAGCTGTCGGGTCCCACAGGTCAGATGGAGATGGAGAACGGTCCCACAGGTACACGTGACACGTAAGTCATCGGGTCCCACAGGTCGGATGCTGAAGAGTCCCATAGGTACACGTCGGACAGAGAAAGGACCGAGCAGAGACTTTTATGACGAATTGCAAGCGTCACGGATGAGTAACTGCATGTCTCACAGGTACACGTTGGATGGAGATGGGTCCCATAGGTACATGTCGCATGGAGAAAGGATCGAGCAGAAACTTTTATGATGAATTGCAAGCGTCACGGATGAGTAACTATAGGTCCCACAGGTACACGTTGAATGGAGAAAGTACCATGTGGAGATCTATGACGAAGCCGTTCGTTATAGATCGAATATTGTTCATCACGGATGGGTAATTAGTTCAATGACGAATCCCTATTCATCACAGTTTTAAAGGAGATAGTCACAAATGAGTCACGCGAGTGATCTGTGATGAAACCCTATGCTCTTCTATGACATTTTTTGTGACGATGCCTGATTTCATCGTAGAAAAGGAGGGTTGCAGGATCGTCACCACTAATCTATGACGAAACAGAAATATTCGTCATAAAAAGCGATCTTCTATGACGGTTTTGGATCCGTCATGAAGATTGCCGTCATAGAAGTGGAGATTTCTAGTAGTGCGCCACTAGAATTAAGCAAAATCTTTGAATTCACTAGTGGCATGTTTAATTCTATGTATCTTAGGAACTAGGTGTGAATTAAACTCTTATTATACAGCCATCTCCTAATCAAAATATTTTTCTCCATCATAAAGTCCAGAATAGGATGGTATGGTCAATTTACCTCTCATACCTTGATGATTATGGTCTGTATGTGATGGCTAATTGTTCTTCAATTGGCCCATCCTTGCAAACATCTGGTCCGTGATTTCCTACAATTCAATCTTAAATAGAAACTCATTTTTTTATATTGTTAGAAATCAAAATAAATGGCCTATCAACTATTTATGGATCAGTGGAATCACACTCTCACATGTCTTACCAAGTTCTTACAAGGTTTTTACTAACACAAAGCAGTGGACGGTACAACCGGTGGCTGGTTCATGATACATGTGAGGGCGTGTCACCAAGATTGCAAGGGTCTTTTTTTGTAATGATCTTAAGTATATGTGGAGCTTGTGATTCTTAAAATATGGTAGCAAGGAATAATAATAATTTAATTAAAAAATTGCAAGATTAAAAAGTAGTCTCAAGATAGTCTATGTCGCCGGCCTAAACTCGTCCTAAACCTAGCTCAAGTAAGCAACAACTCAACTCGGCACAAGGACTCAAATGATGCAAACACATCTGATTTTTTTACTTTGTTTCTTTTCTTGCTATCTTTTTTTTTCCTTTCCCTTTTTTCTTTTGGTGTGGCTTTTTCTTTTCTTTTATTTTTTTGCACCCTCTGCCTTTTGCTTTATTTTTTTAATCAGTAAGTGACGCAAAAAGAAATAGTTGTAGCACAGGAAGAAACTCAAGAAAACTCCTTGAGACACGCTAGGTTTCCTACGTATAAACAAATCTCCTTGTGCTGCACTTCAGAAACTATGCACGTGCCTTCTTCTCAGATGGTGAAAAAGATATGCGAAACAAACAAACCGATCAACAATGTCGGTACTTAAACTAGCATCAAAATCTTTCTACGGTTGTTTTTGTAAACACGTGATGCTACTTTGGGCCAATAGATGGGATCTCTTTTAATCTTGCGGCTCTTCAACAGGGGATATACATGCACGTTATGACCGAACCACTATTTCCGTAAATTAATTACTGAATCAAAAGCCACGTACGCGGTGCTTCCAAATTTAGATGCACGGCTAAACTTGAACCGTACGTACCTAAAAATCGATTAAACATGGGAACAAAATGACATGCGAGGGACGAGAGTTTAATAAAGCAAATTGAAATTAAAAATATTGTAATGACACGATGGTTGATAGGATAGTGGAAAAACAATGAACACAAATACTTGTATAGGGCAATTTTCTGGATTTATAGGACGAAGGCAAAATCAACTAAACTAGGGTAAATATAAACTTGACGGTATACCTGAGGCTCTGATGCCACTTGATGGGGACGGGTTCCCGATCTTCCGTCAGATTTAAGATAACTATCGATTTCGGCGGAAAGCGACACACCAATCTGGCTTCAGATCACAAAGACTCGAACCCTGCAACCTTAGCATCATGTCTCCTCTGGTTATCAACCGTGTCACAATCCAGTGGACCTCGTGAAAGCTCTAGTTTGGTTTTGGTGAATTGATGAAACCCTAAGTGCTAACCTAGTTTATCAAGTGATCATGAGATAGGTAGCACATTCTAAGTGGTGAAGCAAATGAAGATCAAGACATGATGACGGTGATGCCATGTTGATGATCAAGTGCTTGGACTTGAAAAGAAGAAAGAGAAAAACAAAAGGCTCAAGATAAAGGTATAAATGGTAGGAGTCATTTTGTTTTTGTGATCGAGACACTTAGTGAGTGTGATCACATTTAGGATCGATAGCCGTACTATTAAGAGGGGTGAAACTCGTATCGAAATGCGGTTGTCAAAGTGCCACTAGATGCTCTAACTCATTGCATATGCATTTAGGATCTAGTGGAGTGCTAACACCCTTAAAAATGTTTATGAAAATATGCTAACACATGTGCACAAGGTGATACTTTTGGTGGTTGGCATATTTGAGCAAGGGTTAGGAACTTCACCGGCGCCCTATACAGAAAAGACGGAGGTTACTATGAGCGACTGGATGCTAGTCTCGGAAGGACCGGCGCGTCCGGTCAAATAAAGCAGCAAAGACGCTGGCGTCGGTCTCTGACCGGACGCTGGGTCACTTAGTGACCGGACACTGGAGGGTTGCGTCCGGTCCTGCTAACGTGGCAGTGCACAGAGGAGACGCTGAGTGACCGGACGCTGGGTGAGTCCGGTCGAGAAAAATCGTTTCTGGATGCTTAGTGGAAACGATCGGACGCTGAGGTCCAGCGTCCGGTCACTTTGAGCTGCTGCGTCCGGTCATCACTTGACCATTGAGATCGAGAGATCAACATTTGAAGAGAGGGGACATGTGGCACGCATCGCGTGACCGAACAATGAGGTCTAGCGTCCAGTCAATATGACCGGAGCGTCCGGTCACCTCGTGTTGTGCCCAGTGAAGGGGTACAACGGTTCTATTTCGTAGGGGCTTCTATTTAAGCCCCATGGCCGGCTCAAGCTCACTCTCTTGGCCATTTGCATTGACATAGCAACCTTGTGAGCCTAGTCAAAGTCCTCCCACTCATCTCCATCATGGATTCATCATCTTTGTGAGATTGGGAGAGAATCCAAATGCATTGCTTGAGTGTTTGCATCTAGAGGCACTTGGTGTTCGTGTTTTGCTACGGGATTCGCTTGTTACTCTTGGTGGTTGCCGCCACCTAGATGGCTTGGAGCAGCGAGGATCATCGAGCAGAGGTTGGTGATTGTCTTCGGCTCCGATCGTGGTGATTGTGAGGGGTTCTTGACCTTTCCCCGGCGGAGAGTCAAAAGGTACTCTAGTGGATTGCTCGTGGCTTGTGTGATCCTCATCTTGTGTTGGTTGTACGGCACCCTATTGAGGGTTTGGCGTGTGAAGCCAATTAGCGCGTGAACCTCCAAGTGAGTGAATCACCACAACGAGGAGTAGCTTACCGGCAAGCAAGTGAACCTCGGTAAAAAATCATTGTGTTCATCATTTGATTCCGAGGTGATTGATTTTCATTGGTATTCACTCTTGTGATTGATTGGCTCCTTCCTCGACACGACGGTATAAACAAATTGCTCACTCTCTTTACATTACCGCAAACTAGTTGTCAAGCTCTTTAGTGTAGCTAGTTGTGAGAGCTTGTTAGTTTGGTTAGTGTGGCTCTTTAGTTAGCCTTTGAGAACACACTAACTTAGTATAGTGACATAGAAATTATATGGATAGAAACTATATAAACTAGAATCATGGTAGGTGACTTGCATTTTTAGTAGGCTAGCGCAACACTTGCTTCGTCTCATAATTGTCTAATCAGTTTGTTAAGTGTTGTTGTAGAAATTTTTAATAGGCTATTCACCGCCCCTCTAGCCATTAGGACATTTCACCTCACCAAAAAGGCTAATCCCTGTTGTGAATCAAAGAACACAAGTAAGAACAAGATAAAATTTAACTCAAGTGAAGTGACAATTTGCAGATATATGATTAAGATCTCAACGTGGGGTTTCACAAATCGATAACGGTGACTATTTAAAGATAGATTGATCTAAAGCAAAACCCAAACCCTCACGATAACGGCGGCGACTAAATATAAGGTCTAAGGGTCGTCGCTCCCCCTGGACACGCCCCCATAATGGGCTCAAAGACAATACACGGTCCAATGGACCAAAAGCGGTGGCGCAACATTTGACTGATTCTGGACGTTGACTTGTTTCGATGATTTCCGTTGACTCCAGTAGAATTTGGGTCTCAAACCAACGCCATTGGTTAGCTTATGAAATTATCTTTCCATTCATATGTGGATCATCGCAAATGGAGTTCGGATGTGTCCTGGGCGTCCATTTTATTGCAGACTGGTCCTAAAGGCCGAGGCAAACTCGAACTCGAGTTGTATTGGGCCTCTGGCTTGGCTTGAACGCCCTTGCTGGCCTCCTAAGGAGGTGGCCAAGGAGGAGGACGTCCAAGGGCTTCCTTGGTGAGTTCTCCATCTCCTTGGGGCATGCTCCCACTTGGGCCAGGATCCCAAGTATAAATAACAAGCCCATGACTACGATGTAGCTCCTGGCAGAAATGGCGACAGATTATTTTGATGATTTCGAGGGCTTGCCGATGTGATATAGAGGTGGGACTAAATCTATTTAAAAGCTTATAAAAGAAGCTTTCCATCAAGTGCTCATTGACCTCGATCGCACTCCGGATGGATGAGTTATAGCCTTCCCAATGAAATGTTGTCGGACCACCGATGAACTGCAAATTCAACTTTGATGGACTTGCACTTTGAGACACATTTGTATGTACAAGCAAATATTGACATATACATGTGAAACCAAATGAATTGTATCAAAAATCACTATACAAATATAGGAATGAGCTCACCTTATAATCAATGGTCGTATCCGATGGTGTTATGTCCTCATCACCTAGTCCACCAATGTTGTGACTCATTTAACGCTTTGTAGCTTATGTTGTATTTACCCGGATTATCTGTGCTACTCGCAGGTGCAGAATTTACATTGATTTGTCCGTTGAGGTTGCTTGGCACACTAGACGATAAAATATATTAACAATTAATACCTTCTACATATATTTAGAGCATGTGTTGTTATTTAGTACTCCCTTCGTTCATAAAAGAATATAGTTATAGTTCCGTGCCGGTCAAATTAGTTCAAGTTTAACTAAGTTTATATATAGTAAATAATATTAGTATTTATGTCTTTAAATAAATTTATTATAAAAATATTTTATATAACTAATCTAATGATATTTATTTTGTATAAAAAATGTTAGTACTTTTTATATATAACTTCAGTTAAAATTAAAATGTTTGACTTATAAAAAAAATGAGAATTGTATTTTTTTTTCTAGACAGAGGAAGTACCATATATAACTTAATACGTATCGGGAAGTGCTCTGTGGTTATTTTCTTCTTACGCCTTTTCTTCTGCTCGTCGGTTCTTAGGTTAACGACATCCTCATCCTCTAGGTAAATCCTATATGCACTATACAGAAATCACGTGAGGACCCAGTTGAGTATTTTTAACGGAAAAATTATCGTTTGTTTTTGTAAACAAATAGTTACTTACAACTGTAGCACTCATTCGGTGTATATCATTTTTTTTGTAATTCAGAGAGTTAAAGACAACAGCCATAGATCCATCTTAACTAACATAGCCAACTTAAAGTGACTGCCTTCAATATTGTTGCATTAACAGAGGCAAGCTTCTTAAGACGTCCGTCTCTGTTAATGATTAACAGAGACATATATTTCTTTCAAGGTATCCTCGGCGTTTGTTATTTTCTTTTTAATATAATAGGTAGTCCATCTGTCTTGTTCGTTAAAAAAAAAGGTGTGCATGCATTACCGTTCGGAGTTGGTGCACGTACGGCATCTGCTGAATTTGCCGGTGCTTGCCCAGATGTGGCAGACCAGATTATTGTAGCACAAGCACATTCAATACCAACTGATTGTGTTACAAGAAGTATCTTCACAGATCGAATCCATAAAAGCATGCAAGCACGCGTTTCCTACAGTTCCAAGTTCCAAGCGCACTATCTGCAGGGATAGCTTTGCACGTCGTTAGCATTATGTTTCCAGCTGCAAGGTCATCAAGGTATATAGTGTATGAGGTCATCAAGGTATATAGTGTATGCATCATCAAGGTATATAGTATAGTTCTCCGATAGTCCGATGACTTGCAATGTCATCACTTACGTAATGCATGGGAGGACCTAGCATGGTCATTAGTATAAGAGATCACTAGATCGACTCGAGCACGCTGCAGAATTATTTTAACTAAAAGGTCTCAGCTAGCTTCCTCTGCTGTTTTTTTCTCTCTGAGCCATTACTTTATTATTTATTATTATACACATATATATCTTGCATGATGAATCGCATCCACTGCTACAATAAGCATTTATAGGAGTGGCTGGCGATGGTTTGTAGAGACGGTTTTACCAACCATCCCTACCACACCGTCTCTATAAATCAAGGGTTTGTAGGGGGCGGTTTCCAAGCCGCCCCTACAAATCGATTTATAGAGGCGGCTTGTGTCACCAGCCGCCCCTACAACTGTATTTGTAGGGGCAGTTGGTAACACCAGCCGCCTCTATAAAAATAATTTATAGGGGCGGTTGTAACACCAGCTGCCCCTATAAATCTTATTTGTAGGAGGCGGTTCACTCTATAACCGCCCCTACAGTATATTTTCACACCAAAAAAATTGAAATTTGAAAATTTAAATATGACCAGAACATATATACATATATATATATATATATATATAATTCACAAGGACATTATATCAACAACTAATTAAAACCCATAATAATTTAAATTACTTCATTACAACCCCATTCATTATAAACATATAATAATTTAAATTTGTTCATTACAAATCATAATAATTTAGATCAGTTCATTATTACAACTAACAGTAATTTAACTTCCTAGAATTTTCTAACGTCATACCACGTACTCGGAGAAGTGCAGATCATTCATTTCATATGCCAAAATGTTAGTGATGTAGCGCAATGTATTTACTAGTGCACTCTCCCTTGCTTCACAAGATCGTTCACAAGGTCTACTGACGACAATCAGCATTGGTCGAGAACCTTCACTCCTAGTCATAATAATTTTTACCAGAATTCCCTCTGAAGTGAGAACAGGGCCACCATATTCCCATTTATAACGACCCAAGTGATACATGGCCTGGTGTAAAATGGCTTCAAAGCTACAACTTGCGTATGTTACGTCGTTCTCCTGAATCTTCAAGTGTTGAGAAAAATATGGTTACCGAAACCATGCATATATATAGACATAACAATTAATCTAGATATAAGTTATGAGACTGACCACATCATTCATATTGTCCTCAGCAAGCTTTACACAAAACAGTCCAATATCGTGGTGGAGGCCCACATTCAAAGCAGCAATCCTCATGGAGGAGTATGTAGGAATATTGTACCCAATATTTTGAAGCGCCCTTAAACATGCTTACACATCATATTTTTGCGCAGTAATGTCATGAGGTTGACCGTTGCTCGTCCGATCAATGTATAAAACCATACCTTGTTGGTTACCCGCCCTAGCGAGAATAGAAAAGCCAATTCGACATTGCTTGATTTGACCATCTATAGGGAATGTATCAACATTGAAGAAATCAACACCGAAATTTGAGTGTCTCTCTAAACCATGGTATAGGATGAATTGTCTACATTTAAGAATTATATATATTAGAACAAAATATCTATAGAGGTGTTTTTAAAACATGTTACTTACTATGCTTGGATATGGGTGGTTTGCCCTCCCCAATGCTGGTTGGAAGCCCAGATCATACACATAATTATTTGGCAGATCCGACGAAGGGAGTTCGGCCATATCTTCTGCTAAATTTATGTCAAGGAAAATAGTTATAGTAGAGGAACAGGAGAGAAGAGGAGTAGAAAAAGTAGGAGCAGACGACAGGAGAGAAGAAGAGTAGAAGTAGTAGGACTAGGAGAGGAGGGTCTACAAAATAGGAGAGGAGAAGTGAAGAAAATAGTCATCAATCAAGTTCAAACTAACTCACAAAATGAGTAGTAATAGTAGTAGTAGAGGTAGAGGCCTCAGAAACATGTCAATCATCATTTATTAAAGAACTTGGAGCATAAAGGCATCATAAACACAGTGAGCATATAGAAAAACAGTGAGCATATAGAAAAAGATAGTAGGGGCGGTTGGTAATGATGCCAAGTTCTTCATAAGTTCTTGACCATCAGCTCATATTATATATAATGTATGGACTTGGACAATTTCATCATCGGCAAAACAAAGGAGAGGAGATGGGAGATTTGGCAAAAAAAAAAGCAACAGCTGCTTAGCAAACATAGAGCAGCAGCTGATGGCAAAAGATAGCTAATATCTATTTTAGCTGCAAAAGACATGGTATAAGAGGGGTCAGTGTTTAGCAAAAGATAGCTGACATCTATATGTCTAAAAATTAGTTAATGGGCAAATATATCATGTTAACATCCTACTCACATGCAGCATAGCAATAGGACAAAAAGCAAGGAAAAAAGGGATTTTCAGCATTGACTTCATTCACAATCTTGACTATGCTTAAAACACTACATGATTTCATGCAAACAATTGAAATTGAGTCAATTGCAGCCTGCACCCAATGTTTAGTGGAGTATGTCAACAAAGTTCCTTAAAAAAGGGTACATATATATCCGTACTGCTTATATCTATGACATTGTTTTAAAAGAAAGAAGAGCATACTGCACCAGTACAAATTATCAAGGCATAGACAATTTAGCATGTTGGCAAACAAAGCTAAATAGCTGCTTTTGTAATAGGAGGTTCATCACACAAGCAGCAGACAATGTAGTAAATAGTTAGAACCGGCAATTCAAGGAACAAGATGATACTAAAAAAGGAGTTAGTTACATATAGGAATTATTATAAAACATGGCAAACAGTGTTTTGTGGCTGTTGAGGTTTTTAGATGAAGGCAAATTCCTAACACCTTTAAAGTGAAACTAATATGAGTTAGACACCTATTATCCATTTTTTAGTGCTCGTATCTGAATGCTAAATACGGTACAGAAGAAATCAGTTTCAATAAGCAAAGCATGTGCTGAGGCAGCTGTTTCAACCCATAAATCAGTGAGCTATTTCAAGCCTGGTGAATAGATTATGTTTTCAAGCCATAAATATACATTCAGTTAGCATTATTCTAAAAACAATGTTTAGCATGGTTCACTTTTCTAGAAAAAAAACATCCTTACATAGGAGTATCTAGGTTCAGCACTGAACTGATTGTGCTACCCACACACACATGCTATAGCACCAAATTTGAAATGGGGAACACTCCCCAGGACACGTCACCACATCATCGAAGAAATCCAACCCAACCGCAATACACAATCCTCAGCATTGCACTGTACCTAGATTGCAACAACGACTCACGAGTAAACGGCCACCAAAATGGTAAAGGACCAAGTTTTATTTTCTACAATTATTATGAGTCGCAAATGAATAGAGAATCACAAGTAAGCACTGAAAACAGTACTGAATTTCACACTACAAACAATTCCAAAAACTCTCAAACCAAAGACCTGAGCCAAATCTTCACAAAACCAATCGGATCCGAAACGGAGACCAAAGACTCTCAAACCAAATCTTCACAATCATAATCGAATCCGAAACGGAGGCAAACCATGGTCAGCAACAGATAAGAGAGGGGAGCACACTGCTATGGTCAGCAATAGATAAGTAGGTCAGGCCTCAGAAATATTGCAGCAGCAAATCATCATTACACAAAAGCCCTTTGCCTCAGTTTTGAAGTCACATTATTCATCTCATGAGCAGATAGGAGAAAGAAAGAAAGATAGATAGAGATGAGCGAGAGGGAGGGAGGAAGGTTCCAAGAAAAAATTCTTAGTTGGCCCCAGGATTACTAGGTCCTGTCCTCAAACTAAAACAAATTAAAAGATAACTCATTTGTCGAACTAGAAGTAGTAGTAGAAGCAATTTTTTGAAGGTGCTCTCAAATTAGTAAAAAAACATCACCGACAAAGGGCTTGTGCTAAGTACAAGTAGCAGTAGTATAAAAAACATCACTGACAAAGGGCTCTGAATCAGTTTGGAGGTTTCCTCCTAAAATAATCGTATCCCACATCAGATTAATAGAACTGCACATAAAAATGACAAGCTGATAAGTATTTTATCTAGGATTAATAGAACAGCACATAAAAGTTTGTGGAACAGCATGATACATATTTTTCTTAGATAGAACTCATCAAGAGAAAGCTAATAAAATTGAGTTCATAGCTTTTGGATACTTCTAACACCAGTTATGCATTTTGAAAACTAAACAAGCACTTAACTTAGATAAAAGATAATAAAATTGAGTTCACATCTAGGCAGCAGGATAGGGTGTGAATTTTAGTTGGCAAGCTTATGGAGTTGGCCCAAAAGAATTTGTACAGGGTGTGAATTTCCCAACAAAAACACTGCTTTAAGCATCCATGTTCTCAAACAAAAAACATATAACTAGTTGGGTTGTTGGACAAGCACAAATATTTACTGCCTTTACTTTTCATGTTCTCAAACAAGGTCATTGCAGGAAGAACATCAAATTATTTGCCAAACCCAATGCAGGACATATGCGGTGATGCATTGTCCTATGTTGAACATGTTCTAACACTAATGCACAGAAGCAGTTTATCAAAAGTCCAACACTCCGTTAGGCAGATCAGCTTACTAAGTATCTACTATCTAGCACAATTGTTGATCCTTCCCTATTTTCTCTCATGAAAGTACCTTTAGATATGACAATCATATATTTCTCTTAATTGGGATGCAACAACCAATCAACCATCTTTTGCAACATAGTTTACAAACAAAAGGCTAACCAAACACCACAATTTCCAAAAATAGTATACAACTAATCATAATCCTCCTCAATAACAAATGTATGCATACAATTTTCTTTCTGTTTTCTTTGGCCTATAATGGAGTTATATAGTTTTGAAAGCTAGAACACATATAGTTCAAATCTGCTGGGGTGGTAGCTTCTCCTAAGGTAGGATTTGGATAATGCATTTGATAAGGTTGGAAGAGATGGAAAATGAGGTAGTAAAAATACTGGAATATAAGATTTTGGTACCCTTGCCAAATTTGGAAAAGTTGGCCTTGGGACAATGCTTAAGTTGTCATGACCAAAATTGCAGGTAAGCACCCACCCTATTTTTAGATAAAGACCCCACAGAACGAATAAACCAGAGTATTAGATATGTAGCTACTAGCTCTTAAATCGTAGATAGAATTTCTGTAACCCCACTCTCTGAAAGAGTTATGAGTAGGTTCTATCGAATAATGCATCAGAATGGTCCTCCAAACTAGATAATGGATAGTTCAGTGCAAACAAGACATGTAGCTGAAACAATGACAATTAGTAGTTCCATATGGTTGCGGATCAGCAAAACAAAAGAATCCTCCTATACATCTTGGAGATCAAGAACCCCAAAAAGACAAGTCTCAGTCTACATCAACAATAATGGATGATGAGATGAAGAAAACATTAAATAACAAGTAGAGCCAATGAGCACAATCAGCAAGGCATCTTGAAGTTTAGAGGAATATTGTATATCCTACTCGTTGGATATAATATTTTTCCAGTTCCCATTATATTTCATGGAATATTGTAAAGTGATCTCAAAATACGACATCTATGAGACTATATTGTGCTTCTTAGAGTATAGGTGCATTCTCTGGCAATGGTACACTGGATATGTGCAAGGATGACAATGGAGGAGAAGGGGTTGGAGCTTACCTGCAGAGACGCCGGGGCACACCGACACTGGGGCCACCGGCGGAGGGAGAGCGCATGGGCACCAGGGCACTAGGGCCGCATAGGGGACGGAGCGTGGACACTGGAGCGCACGGCGGCAAAAACTCTAGCCACCGGGGGGAGGGACGGCGACGCATAGGGCAGGAGATGGACTAGGGGTTGGAGGCGGATCAGAGGAGGTAGGGCATAGAGGCATCGCTAGGGTTCCATAGTGTGTCCTAGCAACGGACGGAGCCAAGGAAGCTCGAGGGAGGACGGCCAGAGCGCATGGTCAGGCGCCCACGAGGCGGTGGAGGTGAGAGGAAGAGGTGCTACGGCACGGAGACAGTGGCGGCGGCGGCGGGTTCGGCAGCCTGACGACGTCCACAAGGAAGAAGAGTGCCCTGACTTAGAAAATTTTTGGCCTCCCGCGGGCTCTGGTTTATATACCAGAGGGCATTTATAGGGATAGCTCCTAAGTTAGCCACCCCTATAAATCGATTTGTAGGGGCGGTTCCTGAGTTAGCCGTCTCTACAAAAAAAATTCAATTTATTTTAATTACTAATTATGTAATTCATTCATATATAAAGAACACAATATAATTTTATATATTAGTTTTTTTATTATTCTATATATATGTATATATAAACAATTTTATTATATATATATAGATATAATTCTATAATTTCTTATTTACAAAAATAATATTTTATAATTTTAAAATTTGAATTTCAAAACAACTAATAGAATTTTAGGACACTAAATGACCTTAAATGAAAACTTTGTAAACATCAAAGTTGAAGAACTCATCAAGATGTACAACTTATATTTTGGTCATCTTTTTATTTGACCAAATTTGAACAGTTCAAATTTTGAATTTCAATAAATGTCAACTTCAAATAAGATTTTAAAACCTTAAATTATTTCAAATAAGAAAGTCATGAACATAAAAGTTGTTGAACACATCACTATCTACGACTTTTATTTTGGTCATCTTTTCATTTGACCAAATTTGGACAGTTCAGATTTTGAATTTCAATAAATATCAACTTCAAATAAGATTTTGACACCTTAAATGATTTCAACTACAAAAGTCGTGAACATAAAAGTTGTTGAACTCATCACTATCTATAACTTTTATTTTAGTCACTTCTTTATTTGATAAAGTATTAGTAAATATTATTCACAAATTCACATCACTCATAGTTTTATGAACTATATGAGAGACATGTTTTTGTGAACAATTTTTGCTATCACTTTATTAGATAAAGAAATAACCAAAATAAAAGTTGTAGATCTTGATGAGTTATACATCTTTGGTATTCATCACTTTCTGAGCTGAAATCATTTGGTGTTTCAAAATCTTGTTAGACCTTGTCATTTTTTTAAATTTAAAATTTTAAATTGCTCAAACTTTGTCAAATGAAAAGAATGACCAATCAACACAGTAACTTGATGGGGCATGATTTTAGAAAATTTTAGGAAAAAATCATCACATTTGAAGTTAGTATGAGGAAGAAAGACTAGTTACAAAATTTACCCAGAGATTAAAAAAGAAAATCACAATTATTCATGATAATCAATGATGAACAGGTGTGATTTCTCTTTTTAATATGTGACTGAAACTTGTAACTAGTTTTTCTCCCAAATACTAACTCTAAATGTGATGCTTTTTTCCTAAAATTTTCTAAAATCATGCTATATCATTTTAGTCTGGTCACCTATCTTTGTCACTAATTTTGGATAATTCAAATTTTGAATTTCAGAAAATGACAACTTCAAACCTGATTTTCAACCACTAAATGATTTCAGATGTAAAAGTGATGAATATAAAAGTTATATAACTCGTCAAGATCTCCAACTTTTATTTTGGTCATTTCTTCATTTTATAAAGTGTTAAGTGCTTGTTTTAAGTGTTTCAATAGTAATAAGTGCATGTTTCAAGTTATATAACATGTTGCTGCAGTAATAAGTGCATGTTTCAAGTGTCTGCGTGTTACAGCTGTTTTAGTAGTAATAGAGTGGATGTTGCAATAGGTTCATCTGGATATTGCAAAAGGTAGTCTCACACACATACATAAATATATAGTCTCACACACATACATAAATATATAGTCTCACACACATGTATAAATAAAGTCTTACAAACACACACACTTACACAAACACTCCACATTCAACAACTAGCTAGCCCACTGTAATGACTTTTTTCTTGACACCTTTTTATTCCCATAGCAATATATCTTTGGGCAGGTTCTTTTCCACAACACTGATCTTCTTAGGAAAGTCTGTGAATAGCGGCATCTCATCGTAGTTATTGTAAGCTTCGACATCGTCCACGCCATCAACTCCGATAATGTGTTGTTTCCCAGAGACAACCACATGCTTTGTCTTCTTCTTCAGGAGGAGGTTACTTTATGGGTCAGGCATATAGAAAATTTGTACGACACATGAAGCAAGCACCCAAGGATCATCTTGGTAGCCTAGATTCTCGTGGTCTAGGACTCTCAATCCGATCTTATTCAGTTGGTGTTGTTTAATCCAGCAGCATTAAAACAGGGCCACATTTCATGCAAGTAGCAAGGGCCTAGCGTCTGTATCTGATGAACCATGTGAATCATGAGATGTGGCATTATATCAAAAAAAGCAAGAGGTAAACACATCTCTAGTTGGTTTTGTGTCTCCACCATAAATTCATGTAGGTCACTCAGCTCTTTCTTGCCAATCGTCTTCTGTGAGATCTTCGAAAAGAAGTAGCGCATGCGGATGATGGTCATTTTCAAGAACTCTAGCTTTATAGCCCTGATTGCAATAGGTAGAAACACTATCAGCATCACATGACAATCATGAGCCTTGTAGTGTGTTATTGACAAGTCCTTTATCGAAACTAGCTTCTTCACATTCGCTGAAAACCTAGTTGGGACTTTGACCCTCCATAGGAAAGTACATATAACTCTCTTCTCTTCTAGTGTCAGGTTGAAACATGTCGCGGGCAGAGTGTATTTTCCATTAGCCTCAGGTACCGGGTGAAGCTGTGGCATCACGTTTAGCTGCACCATGTCTTTCCATGATTTTAGATCATCCTTTGACTTGCCTATGTCCATCAAGGTAGCAATGAGACTCTCAGAGACATTCTTCTACACGTGCATAGCATCAATGGCATGGGGGACCTCCAAGTCTGGCCAATAAGACAGATACTAAAAGAAGATCGATTGTTTCTTGAAAGGTACGTCTTTGACAGGAGGTGTGCTTCTATCTCTGTTCGTTCCATTCGGATTCTTCTTTCCATAGATGATGCATATGTTTTTCATCATTCTATACATGTGTTCTCTGTTATGACATCTCTCTAGAGGGGGTTCAATCTTCGAGGTGTTGTCATAAAATCTAAAGAATAATTTGCTACAGTACTTGTGACTTATCTTTAAGAAGCGCTGGTTCCTTAGGTAAACTATCTTCTTGGATGCATCTAGGAACACCCATGTAGTACCATCCAAGCAAACTAAGCATCATGTCTTCCCTTTGATCTGTCCAAACAAAGCAAACAGCGTGGGGTAATCATTGATAGTAACAAATATTATTGCTCTACATATAAAGTCCTCCTTTCAGAACACATCGTACATCGGCTCCCCATGCCTCCATAGCCTCTCCATTTCTTGCATCAATGGCTCGAGGAACACGTCTATATCAATGCCAGGTTGTTTAGGGCCAGAAATAAGAATAGTGAGGAGAAGGTACTTTCTCTTCTAACACAACCACATTGGGATGTTGTACATGGTCAAAATCACTAGCCAAGTGCTATGGTCGCTCATCCTCTCATTGAAGGGATTCATTCCATCGGTGCTCAAGCCAAACCATATATTCCTTGGGTCATTGCTGAATTATTTGTGCTTCTCATCGATCCTTTGCCACTGACTACAATTAGTCGGGTGTGTAATCTTATCATCATCCACCCTACGCTCATCATCCCACCATGCCATGAGTGTGGCTTCTTTAGGGTTTAGGAAGATACGTCTCAAGCGGTCGGTCACTGGCACGTACCACATTACCAAGGTAGGAATTCTTCTCTGCTTTGCATCGTTGCCTAATGGAGTGTCCTTTGGGGGCTGAGATTCTTGTACCACCTTTTTTATACCCTTCTTATTCCTCTTTTTCCTGTGGAGGCTTTGTCCCCATCGTAAAGGTCATTGTTCTTGTACTGGCTGGCCCCACATCGAGGACATTTATCCAGTGACTCAAACGTTTCACCATAGAAAAGGATACAGTGGTTGGGGCATGTATGGATTTTTTCAACCCCCATTGTCAATGGACTTATGACCTTCTTCGCTTAGTATGTGTTGGCGGGAACTGAGTTTGGTTGTGGCAGCACACATGATAGCAGACGTAATAGATCATTGAAACTACAGTTTAACCAGCCGTACTTAGCCTTCAGGATGAGTAGCTCAAGCACAAAACGTAGCAATGTCCAATATATCGGATAGCCCTTTTCAACACCATATATAGTCTCCTTCGATGCTTTTGTCACCCTTTCCAAATTTTCTAGACCTTTCGTACTCTTTAGTAAAATCTCTAGTCCAAGGGCTCGAATCATGTCCTCCAAACCATCTTCATCCCCGACACGTGCTCCACCATCATTATTGGCACCACCTTCGTCGTTACCATCCCAACCACTAGCATCACCACCTTGTTCATTGCCAAACTCGAGATCCATTCATGCACCAAGCTCTGCTGAATTTTGGGATAGGGATTCTAGGGTTTTGTCATCGTATTCCTCCTCATCCTTGTCGTTAACAATAATCGTTTCACCATGATGAATCCACACTGTGTAGTCCTCAACAAATCATCGCATAATCAAATGTGATCTTATGATAGTCACATCTATCCATGCCATATGGTTCTTGCAATCTTTAAAGGGACAAATAATTATATCCTTATTCTCTGTCAACGTTGTTGCATGCTTCTCTGTGGCTTTAATAAATTTATCCACCTCTTCACGGAAACCTACCTTGAACCTTAACGAACCATACATCTAAGAGTTCATGTACTCCATCTTTTACAACAACAACAAAATAAACATTAAAGGACTATTTATTCATATATATATATAAATGAATCAAATTAATAATTACTTGAGAATAATTATATATACTTCAGATATATATGAATATAAATCAAATATAATTACATGAAGCATACAAACACACCATGGTAGAGGAAAATTAATTAATGGCCCATTTATCCATAAATAAATAAAATACATATTTGTTGATTATAATAAACAATTTCAAAGACAACAATTAGCAATAATTATATTTTACCCAATATCTTTCATGCAGACCCTATTCTAATTTCATTAAACATAAATTTATAAAAATGAAATTAATAAAAAACCAAACCCTAGATCTAGATCTACATGCACATGAAACATCCATAAAACTAACTAATTGTTCACTAAAATCAAGAAACATGAACCAAATAAGGGTATGATCTTGTTCCCATACCTAATTTACCCTAGTACATCTAAATTTTGGGTCTAATTTGCTTCATAAGTAGCTCAAGCACCATAGAAGAGAGAGAAAAGCAAAACTCTAATTACTCACTAACTAACCATTAAAACTTCAAAAAAGTGTGGAATAGCATTTTCTTACATTCTACAACCTCTCCACCAAAGGATTTGAGACCAAAACCTTCCCCCTAGTAGAGAAATTTTTGGGAGGTGCCCAAGGCCTCCCTACCTTTTTTCATGGGTTGGGGTGAGTGACCCGAGGAGGAAGAAGTGGATGCAGATATTTATACGTGGGTCATTTGTAGGGGCGGCTAGTGATTGAACCGCCCCTACAAATCATAGGTATTTATACATGGGGCATTTATAGGGGCGACTGGTGATTGAGTCGCCCCTACAAATTGCAACACCGGGGACGGCTGATGAGTGAGCCGCCCCTACAAATCGACCCATTTGTAGGGGTGGCTCATATCACCAGTCGTCCATACTATTTTATTTGTAGGGGCGGCTGGTCTCGTGGGTTCCGAGCACACCCACTGTAGGGGCGGCTCCATCACCAGCCGCCCCTACAAAAAAATTATCCTGTTGCTACAAACATTTTTTTAGTAGTGGTCATCATTTGTTTAGGAAGTCATTCATTTTATCAGTGACACGTGGAGCGTCTCCTTCCACTATTCCTAATGATGATGCAATGGTTCTCTTTTCTCTAATCTCTACTGACGATGCATGGATGCATGGCATGTGCTTCTTTTGTTACTATAACTAGTCCATTATGCGCGCCCTCGCGCGCATCGGCAAATCACCTGGTTAAGGTGCAGGTAAAGAACATGTTTAATCTTTGCATGGAAACAATACTAGGAGTTTAATGTAGATATGTCATGCACAAAAACTAAAAGTTTGGAGCTTTTTTTCTATGGTGCAGGACACATCTACTCTGCATACTTTTGAAATCATGGCATTTTCTATGTGTGGTAATCATGAATTTACAACGTAAATTTTAGAACAGTGTCTTAAAACCTCAAGGCCACACAAAGCATTGTAAGCTAACACCGGTGATTAAGAACTTCTACACTACTAAAAACCTGACAGTCGTAACATAGCTGAAATCATTTCAATGTTACGAAGCTGCGTTAGAACCCTTAATTTAAAATTTCACAGTGAATCACACTACATTTCACTATCACTAATATGTTTAAAAAATGTTTCATGGGTTGGTAGTAAATTCTACCTGATGTAGCCTGTCCAACTGTAATAATTCACCATTGATGAGAAATAGCATCTGTTGGTCACATGTTCCTCCTGCGTATTCCCTGATGAGCAACCTCACATAAGAATACCGGAAATAAAGGTCTTACATAGAATGGAATTACAGCCAATAGGAAGAGACATACAAGGGATACCTGAAGGATTTTTAAGCATTAGCGTCATATAGTATGGCTTAGAAACAGAGGACTATTTTGCTGAAGTTGCTGCCAAACTAAAAAGAGCAGAGGAAAAAGCACCAATTACCTAGCAACCATAAGGTTTCAGATAATAGTCATAATCTGGCTGTAGACATACAGGGTGACCTTTTTATCATAGATACTTGTAGGAAGCTAAGAAAGCACAACTACATTCATGGCAGAAAATTCTAGAAACAAACGATAAGCAGAACAGATATTTAACACTTAGTTGTTCTCCTCACATGTCAAGCTCCATAGTAGTGTGTACAATATGAATATCCCCAAATAAGCACAATAGATATTTAATATCTAGCAAAAAGTGGACATACTCTAAGATTCTCCTTACAGGTCATCCAGTGGTTAGAAACGAATGCATTGTACAAAAAATCACCAACAGTCATATTCAACCTTTTCAGATAATTATTCCACAAAAATATGGTGAGAGATCTATGTCTGGATTAGGAAGTAGTAAACTGCTATAGATTGGCAATGTAATAACCAACCTAAATCTTTATTTTTGCCGCCCACATAGTTTACCCAACATGCATGGTTTTATTGTCATAGGGAAATACCTGACCTTACAGATTATGGTGGTAAGCTAACAACACATTCCTCATTGATGTGGCTATTTTTTTGTTGTTGCAAACAACAAATGACCTATTAGGGAAGTTACCAAAAGTTGAAGCCATAAATCAGCAAACTAAAATGATGTGAGAAAGTTATGTTGCACCTTTCTCGCAATTGTGTGTCATAAGCTGGTAACAAAGCAAGCAAAGAATCTGGTACTGATAGAAGCATTTTGTTAGATGAGTTTCTTATGGATTCCTGCACAGAAGGAATAATCATAAAATAACTGAGTACTACTGACACCACATACATAAAAAGGGCAGTAAATTTGGAACACCAACTCACCTGCAACATTTTGCTGAGCTAGATAGTGTAAGGCAGAAGCAAGCTGATGGAGTTGGAGATAAAAACAAATAGGCATGAATCAACCGATATAGGTCTTCGAATAAAAAAAAAGTTCAAAAACTGCATTACAACTTTTTGTCCTGAACCATCAAACAGATTGTACATAGCTCTTTTTTTGAGGTAAAAATCAAATGTTCTTAGTATGCCCAGAAGGAAAAACTATTGCTTGTTACTGAGATCGCTTCAGACTAACAAACATGGGAATTATTCCTTTTCAACTCAACATGTAAGCGCATTTGTCAAAGTATTAAGTCGTATGCATCACTCAAATTCCACAACCTCTCGACATGCAGTACCAATGCTTGGAATCAAAATAATGGTGTGCCATTGTAGTAGTAAATTGTATATAAAGGTTAAGAAGCCCACATTTTTTTTCAACCAACGGAACCTTTTTTCCAAAAATCTAGACAATACACTATTGCTGTCAAAACGGCCGCAGTTTCAAGGAGGCAACCATGTCTTTGATTTATGTGGAAGAATTATTTGCTTAGCAGGTATTTCTTCAATTCAAAGTATCAATCATCACAGGATACAGAGAAAGGACAGAATTTGACCAGCATTTCATTAGCGCAAACAACTGCAGATCTCGTGAAAAGCAGTATAGAATGGGTACAAAAAGCATTAAACATCTCCATTCCAATAAACAAATAAAACTAATAAGTAAAAGGCTCCAGATGTGAAACATAGGCCACACCTTAGATTATTCAGCTATGTTAACCACGTGTAAAATAGTTGTACTGGACATTTGAACCTGCATAAGCACATAATAAACATTCACATGTATTGCTTCCTACAGGCAATAGAAAAATTTTAACACAACTAAATAGGATGTGACTAAAAATAACTCAATTCATAGCAAGTCAATACGCCATATTTGGCCTATTCGATAGGCAAGTCTGGCAGGGACAATGTTGCTTACAAAAACACACAGGATAGGAATTGCACCAAGCATGTCACTCCCGGAGAGAGAGACAGAGAGAGAGAAGAGAAAGAGGAACAGGCCAAGTCTAGCCGGCGTCGGTGTCTGTGGGGGAGGGGCGGCAGCGGCAGCAGCGACCACAACGCGACGTTCACAGGGAGGCGGCTGCCATGGACTCCTGGCGCCGCCACCCTGGCCGGCTCAGCGCTAGGGTTTCATGGAGCAGCAGCAGCAGGGGGGGTGGTGAGAGAAGGGCAGCGCCGTTGGGCAGCGCCGGTGCCACTGGTGTGGCCTGCTCGTGCGGAGAGTTGCCGGCGGCGGCCACCCATCATCAGGCATGGAGACGGTGGCATGCGCAGCCCACGCGCGTCGTCATGTCCCGTTAGCCCTCACGCAGTGAGGAGGCGACGCGGTTTCGGCCGGCAGGACGCGGCGCGAGGAGGAGGTAGGTTTCGTTGTACCGCATGCGAAATGTCTAGAGGAGGCAGCGCTGGTAAGGCATGGCGGCGGCACTGGTGGGGGCCCAGCCGCTGGAGCGTGACGCCACCGGTGGGGGCACGTGCGGCGCTGCGCCGCGTGCTAGGGCGCCGTCGCTCCGCCCGCGTGCTTTTTTTGCATCTGGGAGTGAGGGAGAGGGAAGAGGAGAGAGAGGAGGGGGAGAGGAGAAGTGTGGATAGCTGAAGCGAAGCTGGCTAATATATTTGGCTGACCGGAATTCGGAGAGACGCCAAGGAAGGTAGAAGAAGCTGAGAAGAATTCGAGAAAGGTAAGCGAATCAGAGGAGCCGGTTCCGGTAAAATCCGATTAAGAGATCTGGAGCATATAATGCGGATCAAACGGCGGAAGAATTCGGGAGGTGACGTGGATGCCCTGAACGCTGGTCAAAGCTTCAGCTTTGATAAGAAGAAATAACTGGCGTGGATGCATGATGCTTGCGTAGTGCGTGCATGTTAGAGCTGACCCAGCACTATGAGGAAGCTTCCTGATCCATCATACAGATTAGAGAGTGATCCCAATCTTAGTAGTTTGTTAATTATTACAAATATTCAGTGAAAATAGTTCCTCCATTCCAAATATATATACAAATGGTTTAACTTTTTTAGATACATTATTTTTTACTATGCACTTAGATGCATAACAAAAGCTATGTATTTAAAAAAATCAAAGTGTTTTTAATTTAAAACGGAGGGAGTATGTATGTCTTTGTCTCACGAGAGGGTGCTCTCAAATTTTCAAGTCAACTTGCTATGCTTATATATACACACATAGTTTGTTAATTTATCTCCTAGTCAACCCTTCATCCGTTTTTTTATGGAATAAAACCATATATAAAAAAAATCAACTGACGGAGTATATATATTCAAGTCAACTTAGCAAATCCGATTGACTTTTATATTTTCACAAGATTAATCAGTTGTGCATCCATGTCCTTTTTGTAAGTGCAGTTTTTATTCGGTGAGGTCTCCAACAACCATTTAATAATATATTAAATACTGTAAAATCCATGACTGTGAATTTGACAACACATGAAAGTATTTTCAAATATGCATCCGATGTTAAAAAAATTATAGTATAATCAAATAATTCTTAGATGTACTATATGTTAGTCAAAGATTATAAGTTTAAATTTTAAGCTGTGTGTGCGCCTTATGATAGAAAAAGAAATGGAGAGAGTAAAACATTTATACTTTTAGAAAAAGCAATGCACGAAACCTATGTGTATTCAAATAATTATTACTCTTATTTGCAAGATTGGATTGGTCTGACTCTTCCTTTAAGCTTCTAACAAATGGTAATTATTGGAATGGGAAACCATTTTCTTTTTGGTTTTATGAAACCATGAATGGGAGAGAATGTGCAAAGCGGGGTGCTCTATTGAACTGATCAAAGTTGGAGAACCAAGTGAATTGATTAGGTTTGTTGTGGTGGATCCACCTAATAAGTCTTTCACTAGACGTGGGCAACCATATTTTTTTGGATTTATTCTAAAATTTAATACATAGCAATGTATCTTATGAATCTCAAAATATGTCATCGTTTTAGCTTTTCGAAAATGCTCGTAGAGATAAGGTTTGAAACTATAGAAGGCAAGTGTGCATATTTGTATGTAACAGTCTGTGCATGTACCTAATGTGATTTGCAAAAAGGCAAGTTGGAGCACTAAAATGGCATATCTCCTATCAAACAAGGACGATACAAAGGAGCAGCAGCACATGGGAGGATCAGAGCAGCTCTTTACAATCTTGTCAGTACTTTTTGCAAAGCAATGCTAATAATGTTGTTTTTGCCACTACTACCAAGTACCAAAATGACGTTTCTCAACTAATTAATTAGATGTGGGCACGTTTGAACAGACCGTGCCTATCCCCCACGAGAAGTAAAGAAAAACCCCCACAATAAAAAAAACCATAGTTAGGTATTTAGCGGCACAACCCTGCTTACATTTAAAAAACTAATGATCTAGCTGCAGCTAGTTCCAAATAATCTGTACAATAAAGTAAGATAAATATTCTAATGTGAGCACTGATGGGGACGGGTTCTCGATCTTCCGTCAGATTCAAGGTAACTATCGATTTGGTGGAGAGCAACACACCGATCCGGCTTCAGATCATAAAGACCCGAACACTGCAGCCTTAGCACCACGTCGCATCTGGTTATCAAACGTGTCACAATCTGATTGACCTCACCAAGAAGGCTAAACCCTACTGCGAATCAAAGAACACAAGCAAGAACAAGATAACATGCAACTCAAGTGACAATTTGCAGATGTATGATTAAGATCTCAATATGGGGTTTCACAAACCGATAACAACGACTGTTCAAATACAGATTAATCTAAAGCAAAACCCAAACCGTAATGTAGGTGACGGCTACTGATTATATAGTCTATGGGGCGTGCAAGGACACCTATTCACGTGCCTAAGGAGTCCCAACACGTTACATGGTCCAAATGGCCCAAAAGACGGCGACGCAGTGCCCTGATAGATTCTAGACGTCAACTTGTTTCGATGATTCTCTGTGATTCCGAAGGTATTTTGATGTGGGACCGGTTCCATTGGTTAGCTTATCAAATTATCTTTACATCCATATTTGTATCATCGAAAGCGGAGTCCGTATGCGACTTTAGCATCTATTCTACTACAGGATGCTCCTGGAGTTCAAGATGGACTCGACCTTGACATGGATTAGACCTCCAACTTGACTTGGATGCCCTTGCTGGCCTCCTAAGGAGGTGGCCAAGGAGGACGACGTCCAAGGGCTTCCTCGGTGTTCTCTACATCTTCTTAGGGCGTGCACCAACTTGGGCCAGAGTCCCAAGGGTGAATATCATACCCATGACGACGACACAGCTCTCGGCAGAAACAACGAAAACTTGTCATGATGGTTTGGAGGCTGTGCCGATGGATGTGATCATTTGAAAGCTTATCAAATAAACTTTCCATCAAGTGTTCATGGACCTCAAACTCACTCTGGATAAAAGAGTTGTGGCCTACCCATTGAAGTATTGTCGGCCGCTGACGAACTGAAAGTTCAACTTTCATGAATTTGCACTTTGAGATTGGTCTTGTTGATAGCATATCCATTCTCTATCATTATCACCATTTTTCCTAAGCACATTTAAAATACTAATATTAGGTAGTAACCAATTTTTAGTTTTATCATTATGCAAATATAGGAACATGCTCACCTTATTATAATCAATGGTTGTATGGGAAGGTGTCATGTCCTCATCATGTTGATGTGGAGTTTTTAGATGTCAAAAATTGTATCGAGAGATGTACTATAGCACCCGGTTTTAAGAACAAAATCAAATACACACCATATGTGAGTTCAGGAAGTCAAATCCCACATATAGCTACAAATAAGGGCAATATCGAAAGACAATGCTCAATATATAACGTACTTAGTATGAAGATTATAACCTTAGATAGCAAACAACGAAAGACAACTCCGGTCTTCAGGTGAAGACTTCAAATCCACAGGGACAACTGACTGGTTGATCACAAGCCTAATTCCTCCAAACTCTAGCAATCTGGTACCCATCCGGGATTTTTCAAAATATTTGAAAAGTAAAGCAAGCGTAAGTACATGTCGTACTCAACAAATATAACATGGGGTTCATGAGGCTCAAAAGGTTGACACTGGTTTAACTGTGATTAGCTTTTATTTGTCACAATTTTAGCAAAGGAGTAGCAACAAGTTCATCATAAGCCCATAAATACATGATCAGGTAAACATGAATAATGAATAGCATAAACAGTAATCATTAGTGAGCATCTTCATCATCAGTGTTATTAGTGTTCATCATCTATTCCGTAAATGTTCCAAGGCCGCTCGTGACCATGAGCACGGCTAATATACCAGTTTTATACTCTGCAGAGGTTGTACACTTTCACTATGAGTCGTGATTTACCCTTTCGCCCGAGGTAGCTAATCTCTTGACCCACTTCCAAGGAAGGTCGGTAAGGTTCACTATGAAGCCTTTTAAAGGTTCGTCTAACAAGTTAAGGTTATTAGATTCACTCGGCAAACAGATATAGAAACCTCCCTGTCGAATGGCACGATTCCATCATGGCTATACACATAAGAGTAGAGGTTGTTCTATACCCGATTCGTCAAGCCATTCTTACGCCAATAAAGGTAACCGCTAACAAGCTAAAAAAGGTCCTCATACTGAGCTAAAGCCAAAGCCATGTAGCTCTTACAGCTGTACTGTAAGTCCCGGATAAATCACTTACAGATAAGTCCTTAAGGAGAGAAATCTAGATCACCATAAAAATAGCCCAATGCTCTAGCCCTCTTGTTCCATGTTGCTAAAAAGCATCTTTTAGTGTTTATTGCATATACCATTAGTCAAGTTAAGATCATGTTTGTAGTTGAGCACTAGCATCATACTACCCAATGCAATACCCATAGGTAACAAGGTACAAGGTAACAAAGTACTAGGAAATCCTTAGTGCCAAGATAGACACATGCAGTATGAATTAAATGATTAAAGGTGTATAGAGCAACAAGGGAGATCTCATGCTATACTTGCCTTAACACTTGCTCAAACTTCCTCGTTCTTTGCTTCTGGTCATCATCAGCTTCTGATCTTCAGCGTTCACAAGCGGTTCTTGTTCTACTCATAGCAAGCACCACACATAGGCAAACATACAAGCAGCAACTAAGAACAGTACACCACTCAAGATAAAATAACGTACTAAAAGAGAGCTAATTCTACGATCACAAGATCACAAGAAACGCCGATAATAGAACTATCGTTAAAAAGAAACGAACATCGTGAGAGTTTTATATTATTATAAAAAAGAAAAGAAAAGCCTTCATGCTTCTTTTATTTTAATTGAGTAAAACCATGTAAAAATTATTAAGAGCAGATTAGTCAAAACATAACCTTAATTTAAAACTCAAGTTGAAACTACTCATATTTTATTTATAAACAATGCCATATAATTTAATCAAGATTAAACTTTTACTTTACAAAAAGAAAAGGATATGAGAGCATCTAGACATGTTTTATATGATTGCGTTTGAGCCTAACAAATTATAATCAAAACATATTTAAGTTGATATTAATCAATCTAATATTCATTTATAAAAGGCCGACATGACAATACTCGATTGCTTTTAATTAATAAACTAGTTGCATGTATATTAATTAAATTAATATTTAGTTTATAAATCACTAGCATGTAAGTATGTAACACGTCAATGCCGCTGTTAGGACGTAGAATAAACGGAGAAGGAACTCCGAAACATGCAAAATGCTCACCAGCAATAGAAGGAGCAACAGGACGACGGACATGGCAGGCTCGACAGGAAGCAGGATCAGAAGATGGCAGCACAGCTCAAACAGGGATTCAGGGTTGTCTCGATGAAGATCCCCATGTCTACTACGAGTTCTCCGTCCATGCAAGCGGCGCACGCGACGATATGATTGGTGCTCAGCATCCAGCTGCAGGAGCGGGCGTCAGCGGCCTGCTACACAGGCCGAGCTGCACATACGGCAGGAGCTCCGGTCATCCGTTGCCTGAAGGTCACGGCAAGACATACGTACAGAACTGTATATGTATGTAGAGAGGTGATGAGGAACATGCAACATCGATAGTGCTATTACGAGTCATAGAAAGAAGAAAAAGGATTTCGAGAGATTGACCAAGAGCTGCTGCAAACATTACCATGGCTTGACTGCTGCCCTGCTTGAGCCTTCGTGGCCGGCTCACATGCAGGACCGGACTCGACCAAGATGAGGTAGGGTCGATTGCAGTGCACAATGGTATGCTGGCTGAGGAGAAGGGTCGCGGGATGTCCAGAAGTCACTCAACGATGCTGCTCCATGAAGGTTTGCCGAAAAAGTGACCGGAAAAGAGAAAGAAGGGGACACGGTCAACCGCTGATGGATTGATGAAAAGAAAGATACTTCAGCGTTGGGAGAGATACTACCTTGTGGCGACGGAGGAGGAAAAATCTAATTTACTATACGAGGGATTTTTTCAAACTAGAGGCTCCTTTTACGATAGTTTTGGTGTGCTTTGCCCAAAGGATTAGTACAGATTTATAGGAAGAAAAACTGTCTCACATCTACATCAACTAGCAATATGGTACTAATTGATTTGCGCCCTCCATATTTACTAATGGGCCTAAATAATCATTAAAGCCCATTAGTAACTAAATGCATGAGCCTTTAGAATTTATTAGGATTATTGCACATTGGGCTTTTGAGCGTTGGTGGGAAAACAAGATATTTTATTATTTTCAGAATTGATTAATTTCGTGGATAAAATAATTCTAGAAAAGTCCCAGAATTGATATTTAAGCCACGGAAAAATACTCGAGGCCTCCGAAATTTAAGGAAAATTCTCAGAGACACTTTGGAACATGATGAACCCAAATAAAGTATTTGGAGCTCATAAAAATATTATTGGGAACTTAGAACATAAAGATTAAGGTGAAGGGCAGAGGTAGGAATTAAATTCCAAGAAAGAAGCTGGAAAATTCCTAGAGATAGATATTCGTCTCCTAAACATATAAAACAACACACATAATTTGCACATAGAAACACAAGGTGCGACCCAGCATGAATGCAACAAACACGTTTCTACCTTATGATAAATTTTAAATTAATAAAATTTTTTATTTTCCTATGTTTTCATGAGCATATAAATTCCAAATTAATTCATTTTAGCTCTAATCCAAATTTTAGGGTGTTACATGTACGACTGAGAATGTTATGCTTGTGAAGAATTACAAAGTAAAGATAGCTAATAGCAAGTAATGTACAACAAATATAGCATCATAATCAATGTTGTGGCTATCACACTAGGACAACTAATAACACTTTAGTATAGTATAACACACTCAAAATTATAAGTTATTAGCCAATAAGCAACAATAATTGCAATCGAGTTTTCCAATTCAGATTAAGGACATAAAAACAACCACGTCATGAAATAAAAGTTCTCAACTAATAAGATTTTCTTTATCTCAAATTATTTTGATTTTTGGTTTAGCGAGAAAATTATTGGATATACTCCCTTCGTTCCAAATTATAAGTTGCTTTAACTTTTTGATCATTTATTTTGCTATGTATCTAGACATATTATTTATTTAGATGCATAACAAAATAGATGTATTAAAAAAGTCAAAGCGACTTATAATTTAAAACAGAGGGACTAGTATTTTAAACATACGACCAGGTAATCCATAGCGGTTAGATTTTGCCCAATTCTATGTACATCGTAACTCGTCCACGTACAATCGGATTTGGATTACCTGTGCCTAAATCCACACTAAACTAATTTCTAAATTCTTAAAATTCAAATTTCAATCAAATTGAAGAATTACCTTCTATACCATTTTCACCCATCCTATGTCATCACCATATGTCGCATATAAAAAAATTCTGCAAAATTCAAACACAATTAAAGTCAACAATGGCACCACATGGGATGGATTGACCTAATAAATGGTGCAAATTACGGAATCCTTTTTCTATAGAAGTACAAAGCAATCAAATCAAATTTATAAAAGAGAATCGCCGTGCGCACATGGCACATGGTGATGGCGAGAAACCATAAACAAAACCCGGCGCAGCACGCCACCCGCTAAAGTCCGAGCCCCCCGTGGACGCAATTCCTATCCATTTTACGAGTATATATATTATTCATTTACTTGTTTATTTATTACTACGTATTTGTGTTTTGTATCTTTTCCCGACACCAACTGACCTGTTTTCTATATATAATTTCGTCGTCACTGAGTCCAACCCTACCCCTCGCCTCGCGCATCATGGTCCGAACAAGGCAGGAACCATGTGGGACCCGTTCCACCCGCAGAGAATCCCAAGGCCCCACCACGCCGGGCACTGGCCGCCCACCACGGTTCGCCTCGTGTGCTCCCCCGTCTCGGACACGTGTCGTCCTATCGACGACCCGCCCACCGCTTCCGGGTCACTGAACGCTCGGCCGCCACACACTCTTCCACCCGAGGGCCCTAGATGTCAGTTACGCTCCACGAAACCCGTTGGAGTGCAGCGGGAGATTTTTTTATTTTTAACACTTTTTAAACTAATTTTAAATCTATCACTGTTTTATTTTTTCCAAAACTAATATTTTTGTCCGCGCATATTTTTCTGGCGCGGCGAAACACCTGTGCCGCACCATGCATGGTGGCGCGGCGAGAGGGATGACATGACGTTGACCGGGGCGATGACCGGTGACGTGGCAGGGCCTGCCGCGCCAACGATCTTGGCGCGGCAGTGACGCGCCACCGCCCAACGCGCGGCAGAGCCAGCTAAAGGTCCACGGCCCAGTCCCGCCGCGCCACGACCTGCCCACCGCACGCACGCCTGAACCCCGCCCACCTGCCTGCCCACGCCTACCGGCTGTTGTGCCTGCCCACCTGCCCGCCGCACCTTCGCGCCGCCGCACCTGCCCGCCTGCTTGCCCACCGCGCCTACCCGACTCGCCTGCCGCCGGCCACCCGTTACGCCCGCCGCACCCACACGTCGACGCGCCACCCCCTCCGGTCGCCCGCCGCGCCCTCCGGCCATGCACCGCGGTTGTCCGCCGCGCCCGCCACCGCCCTCACTGCCGCGCCGCCGCCCTCACTGCAGGTCCATACATAGAAATTGCTTATTTTTTCTAGTGAAGTTATTTAATATATCTGTTAATGTTACTTTGAATATATACTTGTGCTTTCATATTGTGTTCTTATTGCATAACAAGTAGTTCAAATTTTGTAATGCTACATAATGGTAATTTGAATATTGTTAATTTAAATACTCTAACCCTTTGTTTATCAATTTGTAACAGGATGGCCCCTCCCACACAACACCAGTTGTACCCCCTTCTTGAGGTGGAGTACGACGACCCGCACCGAGCACACTTCTTGACTGACACCGACGCAGAGGTACCCTTGCCTCCTTTGAGGCCCCGCACGCACACCAAGGTGCACCAGTGGGATGAGTGTTACGCGTCGTACATACGGTGTGCCGACTTCCTCGAGCTTGTCCGTGTTGTCAACTACGGTCTTCCACCCCTTGACCCAGCACTACTTACTGCAGCTATAGACAGGTGCGAGTGGCTTCATTATACGTAAACATTCTTATAACAAATTTGAGGTAACTAATAGTCGTTCTATTCTTATAACAGATGGAGGCTTGAGACCCACACGTTCCACCTAACTTGCGGCGAGATGACCTTGACCATGCAGGACGTGAAGGCTATTTTTGGCCTTCGGTTGGGGAGACTTCCAGTGATAGGTATAGTTGACAATGATCACTGGAAGGAGCTGATGGCTCAGTTCACTGGCTCTTTTCCACCGAACGACGAGGTTTTTAAGAAAAATAAGTGAGCAATTCAAGCTTATTTAATACTTGTATTGCTTTTCTACAGCCATCGGGTCTTATTTTCTTTGGTGAATTTTAGAAAAAAATTTGGTGTTTCGTCGTTGTGGATCATAAAGCGCTTTGATTACTTGGACCCATAGGCTGATGAGGCTCAGATCGACAGGTTCGCTAGATTGTGGCTCTGGCACTTCCTTGGTGCTTTCCTATTCCTAGACATCTTGGGTAACACCATCAGTTGGATCTTTCTTGACATACTATGCCAGTCGTGGGATAACATAGCGGCGTACAGCTAGGGCAGCGCATTCCTAGCATAGGCGTATCGACAGCTATGCATTGCCTGCCGTCGCACCTCAGGATATGCGAACTTTGGAGGTTGCTCCTATGTACTCTAGATTTGGTGTTGGGAACGATGGCCCGTTAGGAGGCCCCTTATTACTGGTTTCCCTGTAAGTACTTTGGTTTACTATATTCTTCGAGGCAGTTACATATGATGAAATTATTAATAGCTAATTCATTATTATGTTCAATGCAGTATTAGAACAGACAGGATACACTGTCTATAGCTCTGTATATCTTGACACAAGCAAAGTTAGTTAGAGAGAATGTGAGGCGCAAGTACAGGGAGTACACAGACTGTCTTGACGTCCTGACACAGCACCAGGTTACGCTCTCTTTACTATCATACATGTGTCTTGTTCGATGTACACTATATCACAACCTAACTCAATTACAAATATTCAGGTGCATTGGTGTCCTTGGGATGCATCGGAGCTCCAGGACTATCTGAGTCGTGTCACTAAGGATGAGTCAGGCGAGTATCGCTGCAACGTCCCTTATTTTTTTCACGTGGTCGAGATTCACTTGCTCATCAGGATTTGCAGGCAGTTTAGAAGAATGACAGGCTACCCACCACCGCTTTACTCCACCAACCAAGAATTACACGAGTGCGTTATCGATTAATAATAAAGTTATAATTCAGAGGTGTGTATGGTACAACTAACAATCGTTTTGTTGCAGGTATGACCGTAGGAAGAGGTATAAGACCAAGGATTGGCGCGTGACACACAATACGTACATCTAGTTGTGGCAGACTAGGGACCGGGCAGGTCGATGCGGATCCCCCACATGACTAACACACCTTCGACGAGTACCTACGATGGCTTCACAGGTCTACGAGGACACATATTAAGCCCCCATATACTAAGGAGGCGATTGACGAGGACGACGAGAAAGATGTAATCAAAGATGTGTATGACGTTGCCACTAGGGACAACACACAACTACAGAGAGCCCCGCTTCAAAGAAACATGATAAGATACTCAAATAGTACAATTTGTTATCCATTTGGTATTAAGTATGTGTACTAAAACTGTCCAACTGTGTTTCTGTACCCAGGCGACACAATTGTCAAGGCTGTCCAATGAAGCAGCGTTTCGGCTTGATGAGTTTAGAGGGTAGGGGCCAGGCGTTCTCGAGGCTTTTGTGGAGGTAAACATAAACTTGTCCGTTCTAAAAATATTTCTTTAGTGTATATGCGTTTGGGAAATGCACTAACTTTAACGTCTATTTATGCAGAAGGTGAAGCGGAGCTGCAGGAAGCTAGCTCAGAAGTTGAGCTGCATGGATACTCCTTGGGTGGAACCCGATTATCCAGCGCGGTCGGGTGCCATATCTTCTGGCTCTTTGAGGACACCAGCCGGCTCTTCTCAGTCAGTGACAGGTGCCGCTTACGTTGTGCGTACGCCACCACATTATAGCGTTGGGAAGGACCCTACAAACGAGGACGACGAGGACAACGATGACGACGACCCTCCGGGCTTCCGTATACAGCACCACCAGTGGGACTCTTGGCAGCAGGACGAGATCGGCATGTCTCAGCTAGGTGGTGCCCCGCTTGGTACCCAAGAAGCCTCACAGGTAGTAACAAAGGTAGTTTCTTTAAATACGTAGGCTTCATAAACTAACGATCATAAAGATCATAAGTAATCATGCATATCATATACTTGCAGGGTACGAGCCGTAAGCACCAGCAACGCGACCACACCAACGTTGGCTACACTCCCAATGTGTTGCCTATAAATCTAAAAAGATAGACATTCGAGGGATCCTTACACTCTTAGAACTTAGTTGGTTATGTCGAACGAATATTGTCGTCCGAAACTTGCAAACTCATTAACCAATGAAAATATTATGTGACAATTTGTCAACTTGCGCACGGACTCCATTTATTTGTTTCATATTCGTTTTAATACGTCGCGGCATCACTTGTAGTTGTTTACAGCACCGACAGCAGCTCCCGTTCAATTGCAATTGAGGTTGGTCGGCTTCTGTCTACGTTCAGGTCCTGCCGCGCCGTGGGCTATGGTGCGGTAGACCCTGCCACGTCACCGGTCAATGCCCCGATCGTTGCCACGTCATCTCTCTCGCCGCGCCACCATGCATGACGCGACACAGATGTTTCGCAGCGTAAGGGAAGTAGGCACGGGCAAAAGTGTTAGTTTTATAGAAAAAAATAGTGTTAAATTGAAAATTAGTTCAAAAAAAATGTTAAAAATAAAAAAAATCCAGCGGGAAGGGCGTCGTGCCGTACCACGTGGGGGAGTCGACCGGGGGAATCGGTTAACGTAGTGCGGGTCCTACCGAGAGTGACGCGCCCGATCCGGTCACCGCGGCTCGGGCCCGCCGCCCCTAGTCGCCATGCGAACCACTCCTTTTCTTTTTTCTTTTTATTCTACACTCCTATTCTTAATTATTTTTGGTCTATCTATCTCCCCCGTTTCCCCAGCTGGTAGTAATCTAATGCCCTCGTTTTCAATTAAGAAAGGGGGCGCACCCCATTAAACAAAAGCAGAATAGCACACACGGCAAGGCCTACAAGAGGAGAGGAGAGGAGAGAAGAGAGAGAGGAGAACGGTCAAGGCTGCCGCGCATTGTCATCACTAGTCAGCCAGTCGAGGGGAGCCAGGACGAGGAGCCGAGGAGAGAGAAGCTGCTTCACAGAGCTTGCTTGCTTGGGGTTGGAGCCTGGACTGGAGGGGGGCGTGCCGAGCTGTCCGTCTCTCCACTCCGCCCACCAGCTACCTCGGGAGGGCAAGTCCGGCAAAATCTGCGACCTCCTTTCCCGAGCCCGGTTGGATGGAGAGGGACTTCCTGGCCGCGATCGGCAAGGAGCAGCAGCACCCGCACAAGGAGAAGGCAGCTGGCGCCGAGGAATCAGGTATGCTCCCCGGCCTCCTTTCGCCGCCTGCCGCCCGGGGTTTCTTGATCTGTGCCCGCACCGAGCCGTGCCTAGTAGCTTCTTGCCGTGCTGGGTTGGGTTCGCTCCATTCGTTTCGGCGAGATGCGAAATTCAAGCGCCCCCTTCTGTTTTCTTTTTTTTAGAAATCAAAATAAATGGCCTATCAACTATTTATGGATCAGTGGAATCACACTCTCACATGTCTTACCAAGTTCTTACAAGGTTTTTACTAACACAAAGCAGTGGACGGTACAACCGGTGGCTGGTTCATGATACATGTGAGGGCGTGTCACCAAGATTGCAAGGGTCTTTTTTTGTAATGATCTTAAGTATATGTGGAGCTTGTGATTCTTAAAATATGGTAGCAAGGAATAATAATAATTTAATTAAAAAATTGCAAGATTAAAAAGTAGTCTCAAGATAGTCTATGTCGCCGGCCTAAACTCGTCCTAAACCTAGCTCAAGTAAGCAACAACTCAACTCGGCACAAGGACTCAAATGATGCAAACACATCTGATTTTTTACTTTGTTTCTTTTCTTGCTATCTTTTTTTTTCCTTTCCCTTTTTTCTTTTGGTGTGGCTTTTTCTTTTTTTTTTTTTTTGCACCCTCTGCCTTTTGCTTTATTTTTTTAATCAGTAAGTGACGCAAAAAGAAATAGTTGTAGCACAGGAAGAAACTCAAGAAAACTCCTTGAGACACGCTAGGTTTCCTACGTATAAACAAATCTCCTTGTGCTGCACTTCAGAAACTATGCACGTGCCTTCTTCTCAGATGGTGAAAAAGATATGCGAAACAAACAAACCGATCAACAATGTCGGTACTTAAACTAGCATCAAAATCTTTCTACGGTTGTTTTTGTAAACACGTGATGCTACTTTGGGCCAATAGATGGGATCTCTTTTAATCTTGCGGCTCTTCAACAGGGGATATACATGCACGTTATGACCGAACCACTATTTCCGTAAATTAATTACTGAATCAAAAGCCACGTACGCGGTGCTTCCAAATTTAGATGCACGGCTAAACTTGAACCGTACGTACCTAAAAATCGATTAAACATGGGAACAAAATGACATGCGAGGGACGAGAGTTTAATAAAGCAAATTGAAATTAAAAATATTGTAATGACACGATGGTTGATAGGATAGTGGAAAAACAATGAACACAAATACTTGTATAGGGCAATTTTCTGGATTTATAGGACGAAGGCGCAAAATCAACTAAACTAGGGTAAATATAAACTTGACGGTATACCTGAGGCTCTGATGCCACTTGATGGGGACGGGTTCCCGATCTTCCGTCAGATTTAAGATAACTATCGATTTCGGCGGAAAGCGACACACCAATCTGGCTTCAGATCACAAAGACTCGAACCCTGCAACCTTAGCATCATGTCTCCTCTGGTTATCAACCGTGTCACAATCCAGTGGACCTCGTGAAAGCTCTAGTTTGGTTTTGGTGAATTGATGAAACCCTAAGTGCTAACCTAGTTTATCAAGTGATCATGAGATAGGTAGCACATTCTAAGTGGTGAAGCAAATGAAGATCAAGACATGATGACGGTGATGCCATGTTGATGATCAAGTGCTTGGACTTGAAAAAGAAGAAAGAGAAAAACAAAAGGCTCAAGATAAAGGTATAAATGGTAGGAGTCATTTTGTTTTTGTGATCGAGACACTTAGTGAGTGTGATCACATTTAGGATCGATAGCCGTACTATTAAGAGGGGTGAAACTCGTATCGAAATGCGGTTGTCAAAGTGCCACTAGATGCTCTAACTCATTGCATATGCATTTAGGATCTAGTGGAGTGCTAACACCCTTAAAAATGTTTATGAAAATATGCTAACACATGTGCACAAGGTGATACTTTTGGTGGTTGGCATATTTGAGCAAGGGTTAGGAACTTCACCGGCGCCCTATACAGAAAAGACGGAGGTTACTATGAGCGACTGGATGCTAGTCTCGGAAGGACCGGCGCGTCCGGTCAAATAAAGCAGCAAAGACGCTGGCGTCGGTCTCTGACCGGACGCTGGGTCACTTAGTGACCGGACACTGGAGGGTTGCGTCCGGTCCTGCTAACGTGGCAGTGCACAGAGGAGACGCTGAGTGACCGGACGCTGGGTGAGTCCGGTCGAGAAAAATCGTTTCTGGATGCTTAGTGGAAACGATCGGACGCTGAGGTCCAGCGTCCGGTCACTTTGAGCTGCTGCGTCCGGTCATCACTTGACCATTGAGATCGAGAGATCAACATTTGAAGAGAGGGGACATGTGGCACGCATCGCGTGACCGAACAATGAGGTCTAGCGTCCAGTCAATATGACCGGAGCGTCCGGTCACCTCGTGTTGTGCCCAGTGAAGGGTACAACGGTTCTATTTCGTAGGGGCTTCTATTTAAGCCCCATGGCCGGCTCAAGCTCACTCTCTTGGCCATTTGCATTGACATAGCAACCTTGTGAGCCTAGTCAAAGTCCTCCCACTCATCTCCATCATGGATTCATCATCTTTGTGAGATTGGGAGAGAATCCAATGCATTGCTTGAGTGTTTGCATCTAGAGGCACTTGGTGTTCGTGTTTTGCTACGGGATTCGCTTGTTACTCTTGGTGGTTGCCGCCACCTAGATGGCTTGGAGCAGCGAGGATCATCGAGCAGAGGTTGGTGATTGTCTTCGGCTCCGATCGTGGTGATTGTGAGGGGTTCTTGACCTTTCCCCGGCGGAGAGTCAAAAGGTACTCTAGTGGATTGCTCGTGGCTTGTGTGATCCTCATCTTGTGTTGGTTGTACGGCACCCTATTGAGGGTTTGGCGTGTGAAGCCAATTAGCGCGTGAACCTCCAAGTGAGTGAATCACCACAACGAGGAGTAGCTTACCGGCAAGCAAGTGAACCTCGGTAAAAAATCATTGTGTTCATCATTTGATTCCGAGGTGATTGATTTTCATTGGTATTCACTCTTGTGATTGATTGGCTCCTTCCTCGACACGACGGTATAAACAAATTGCTCACTCTCTTTACATTACCGCAAACTAGTTGTCAAGCTCTTTAGTGTAGCTAGTTGTGAGAGCTTGTTAGTTTGGTTAGTGTGGCTCTTTAGTTAGCCTTTGAGAACACACTAACTTAGTATAGTGACATAGAAATTATATGGATAGAAAACTATATAAACTAGAATCATGGTAGGTGACTTGCATTTTTAGTAGGCTAGCGCAACACTTGCTTCGTCTCATAATTGTCTAATCAGTTTGTTAAGTGTTGTTGTAGAAATTTTTAATAGGCTATTCACCGCCCCTCTAGCCATTAGGACATTTCACCTCACCAAAAAGGCTAATCCCTGTTGTGAATCAAAGAACACAAGTAAGAACAAGATAAAATTTAACTCAAGTGAAAGTGACAATTTGCAGATATATGATTAAGATCTCAACGTGGGGTTTCACAAATCGATAACGGTGACTATTTAAAGATAGATTGATCTAAAGCAAAACCCAAACCCTCACGATAACGGCGGCGACTAAATATAAGGTCTAAGGGTCGTCGCTCCCCCTGGACACGCCCCCATAATGGGCTCAAAGACAATACACGGTCCAATGGACCAAAAGCGGTGGCGCAACATTTGACTGATTCTGGACGTTGACTTGTTTCGATGATTTCCGTTGACTCCAGTAGAATTTGGGTCTCAAACCAACGCCATTGGTTAGCTTATGAAATTATCTTTCCATTCATATGTGGATCATCGCAAATGGAGTTCGGATGTGTCCTGGGCGTCCATTTTATTGCAGACTGGTCCTAAAGGCCGAGGCAAACTCGAACTCGAGTTGGTATTGGGCCTCTGGCTTGGCTTGAACGCCCTTGCTGGCCTCCTAAGGAGGTGGCCAAGGAGGAGGACGTCCAAGGGCTTCCTTGGTGAGTTCTCCATCTCCTTGGGGCATGCTCCCACTTGGGCCAGGATCCCAAGTATAAATAACAAGCCCATGACTACGATGTAGCTCCTGGCAGAAATGGCGACAGATTATTTTGATGATTTCGAGGGCTTGCCGATGTGATATAGAGGTGGGACTAAATCTATTTAAAAGCTTATAAAAGAAGCTTTCCATCAAGTGCTCATTGACCTCGATCGCACTCCGGATGGATGAGTTATAGCCTTCCCAATGAAATGTTGTCGGACCACCGATGAACTGCAAATTCAACTTTGATGGACTTGCACTTTGAGACACATTTGTATGTACAAGCAAATATTGACATATACATGTGAAACCAAATGAATTGTATCAAAAATCACTATACAAATATAGGAATGAGCTCACCTTATAATCAATGGTCGTATCCGATGGTGTTATGTCCTCATCACCTAGTCCACCAATGTTGTGACTCATTTAACGCTTTGTAGCTTATGTTGTATTTACCCGGATTATCTGTGCTACTCGCAGGTGCAGAATTTACATTGATTTGTCCGTTGAGGTTGCTTGGCACACTAGACGATAAAATATATTAACAATTAATACCTTCTACATATATTTAGAGCATGTGTTGTTATTTAGTACTCCCTTCGTTCATAAAAGAATATAGTTATAGTTCCGTGCCGGTCAAATTAGTTCAAGTTTAACTAAGTTTATATATAGTAAATAATATTAGTATTTATGTCTTTAAATAAATTTATTATAAAAATATTTTATATAACTAATCTAATGATATTTATTTTGTATAAAAAATGTTAGTACTTTTTATATATAACTTCAGTTAAAATTAAAATGTTTGACTTATAAAAAAAATGAGAATTGTATTTTTTTTTTCTAGACAGAGGAAGTACCATATATAACTTAATACGTATCGGGAAGTGCTCTGTGGTTATTTTCTTCTTACGCCTTTTCTTCTGCTCGTCGGTTCTTAGGTTAACGACATCCTCATCCTCTAGGTAAATCCTATATGCACTATACAGAAATCACGTGAGGACCCAGTTGAGTATTTTTAACGGAAAAATTATCGTTTGTTTTTGTAAACAAATAGTTACTTACAACTGTAGCACTCATTCGGTGTATATCATTTTTTTTGTAATTCAGAGAGTTAAAGACAACAGCCATAGATCCATCTTAACTAACATAGCCAACTTAAAGTGACTGCCTTCAATATTGTTGCATTAACAGAGGCAAGCTTCTTAAGACGTCCGTCTCTGTTAATGATTAACAGAGACATATATTTCTTTCAAGGTATCCTCGGCGTTTGTTATTTTCTTTTTAATATAATAGGTAGTCCATCTGTCTTGTTCGTTAAAAAAAAAGGTGTGCATGCATTACCGTTCGGAGTTGGTGCACGTACGGCATCTGCTGAATTTGCCGGTGCTTGCCCAGATGTGGCAGACCAGATTATTGTAGCACAAGCACATTCAATACCAACTGATTGTGTTACAAGAAGTATCTTCACAGATCGAATCCATAAAAGCATGCAAGCACGCGTTTCCTACAGTTCCAAGTTCCAAGCGCACTATCTGCAGGGATAGCTTTGCACGTCGTTAGCATTATGTTTCCAGCTGCAAGGTCATCAAGGTATATAGTGTATGAGGTCATCAAGGTATATAGTGTATGCATCATCAAGGTATATAGTATAGTTCTCCGATAGTCCGATGACTTGCAATGTCATCACTTACGTAATGCATGGGAGGACCTAGCATGGTCATTAGTATAAGAGATCACTAGATCGACTCGAGCACGCTGCAGAATTATTTTAACTAAAAGGTCTCAGCTAGCTTCCTCTGCTGTTTTTTTCTCTCTGAGCCATTACTTTATTATTTATTATTATACACATATATATCTTGCATGATGAATCGCATCCACTGCTACAATAAGCATTTATAGGAGTGGCTGGCGATGGTTTGTAGAGACGGTTTTACCAACCATCCCTACCACACCGTCTCTATAAATCAAGGGTTTGTAGGGGGCGGTTTCCAAGCCGCCCCTACAAATCGATTTATAGAGGCGGCTTGTGTCACCAGCCGCCCCTACAACTGTATTTGTAGGGGCAGTTGGTAACACCAGCCGCCTCTATAAAAATAATTTATAGGGGCGGTTGTAACACCAGCTGCCCCTATAAATCTTATTTGTAGGAGGCGGTTCACTCTATAACCGCCCCTACAGTATATTTTCACACCAAAAAAATTGAAATTTGAAAATTTAAATATGACCAGAACATATATACATATATATATATATATATATATAATTCACAAGGACATTATATCAACAACTAATTAAAACCCATAATAATTTAAATTACTTCATTACAACCCCATTCATTATAAACATATAATAATTTAAATTTGTTCATTACAAATCATAATAATTTAGATCAGTTCATTATTACAACTAACAGTAATTTAACTTCCTAGAATTTTCTAACGTCATACCACGTACTCGGAGAAGTGCAGATCATTCATTTCATATGCCAAAATGTTAGTGATGTAGCGCAATGTATTTACTAGTGCACTCTCCCTTGCTTCACAAGATCGTTCACAAGGTCTACTGACGACAATCAGCATTGGTCGAGAACCTTCACTCCTAGTCATAATAATTTTTACCAGAATTCCCTCTGAAGTGAGAACAGGGCCACCATATTCCCATTTATAACGACCCAAGTGATACATGGCCTGGTGTAAAATGGCTTCAAAGCTACAACTTGCGTATGTTACGTCGTTCTCCTGAATCTTCAAGTGTTGAGAAAAATATGGTTACCGAAACCATGCATATATATAGACATAACAATTAATCTAGATATAAGTTATGAGACTGACCACATCATTCATATTGTCCTCAGCAAGCTTTACACAAAACAGTCCAATATCGTGGTGGAGGCCCACATTCAAAGCAGCAATCCTCATGGAGGAGTATGTAGGAATATTGTACCCAATATTTTGAAGCGCCCTTAAACATGCTTACACATCATATTTTTGCGCAGTAATGTCATGAGGTTGACCGTTGCTCGTCCGATCAATGTATAAAACCATACCTTGTTGGTTACCCGCCCTAGCGAGAATAGAAAAGCCAATTCGACATTGCTTGATTTGACCATCTATAGGGAATGTATCAACATTGAAGAAATCAACACCGAAATTTGAGTGTCTCTCTAAACCATGGTATAGGATGAATTGTCTACATTTAAGAATTATATATATTAGAACAAAATATCTATAGAGGTGTTTTTAAAACATGTTACTTACTATGCTTGGATATGGGTGGTTTGCCCTCCCCAATGCTGGTTGGAAGCCCAGATCATACACATAATTATTTGGCAGATCCGACGAAGGGAGTTCGGCCATATCTTCTGCTAAATTTATGTCAAGGAAAATAGTTATAGTAGAGGAACAGGAGAGAAGAGGAGTAGAAAAAGTAGGAGCAGACGACAGGAGAGAAGAAGAGTAGAAGTAGTAGGACTAGGAGAGGAGGGTCTACAAAATAGGAGAGGAGAAGTGAAGAAAATAGTCATCAATCAAGTTCAAACTAACTCACAAAATGAGTAGTAATAGTAGTAGTAGAGGTAGAGGCCTCAGAAACATGTCAATCATCATTTATTAAAGAACTTGGAGCATAAAGGCATCATAAACACAGTGAGCATATAGAAAAACAGTGAGCATATAGAAAAAGATAGTAGGGGCGGTTGGTAATGATGCCAAGTTCTTCATAAGTTCTTGACCATCAGCTCATATTATATATAATGTATGGACTTGGACAATTTCATCATCGGCAAAACAAAGGAGAGGAGATGGGAGATTTGGCAAAAAAAAAAGCAACAGCTGCTTAGCAAACATAGAGCAGCAGCTGATGGCAAAAGATAGCTAATATCTATTTTAGCTGCAAAAGACATGGTATAAGAGGGGTCAGTGTTTAGCAAAAGATAGCTGACATCTATATGTCTAAAAATTAGTTAATGGGCAAATATATCATGTTAACATCCTACTCACATGCAGCATAGCAATAGGACAAAAAGCAAGGAAAAAAGGGATTTTCAGCATTGACTTCATTCACAATCTTGACTATGCTTAAAACACTACATGATTTCATGCAAACAATTGAAATTGAGTCAATTGCAGCCTGCACCCAATGTTTAGTGGAGTATGTCAACAAAGTTCCTTAAAAAAGGGTACATATATATCCGTACTGCTTATATCTATGACATTGTTTTAAAAGAAAGAAGAGCATACTGCACCAGTACAAATTATCAAGGCATAGACAATTTAGCATGTTGGCAAACAAAGCTAAATAGCTGCTTTTGTAATAGGAGGTTCATCACACAAGCAGCAGACAATGTAGTAAATAGTTAGAACCGGCAATTCAAGGAACAAGATGATACTAAAAAAGGAGTTAGTTACATATAGGAATTATTATAAAACATGGCAAACAGTGTTTTGTGGCTGTTGAGGTTTTTAGATGAAGGCAAATTCCTAACACCTTTAAAGTGAAACTAATATGAGTTAGACACCTATTATCCATTTTTTAGTGCTCGTATCTGAATGCTAAATACGGTACAGAAGAAATCAGTTTCAATAAGCAAAGCATGTGCTGAGGCAGCTGTTTCAACCCATAAATCAGTGAGCTATTTCAAGCCTGGTGAATAGATTATGTTTTCAAGCCATAAATATACATTCAGTTAGCATTATTCTAAAAACAATGTTTAGCATGGTTCACTTTTCTAGAAAAAAAACATCCTTACATAGGAGTATCTAGGTTCAGCACTGAACTGATTGTGCTACCCACACACACATGCTATAGCACCAAATTTGAAATGGGGAACACTCCCCAGGACACGTCACCACATCATCGAAGAAATCCAACCCAACCGCAATACACAATCCTCAGCATTGCACTGTACCTAGATTGCAACAACGACTCACGAGTAAACGGCCACCAAAATGGTAAAGGACCAAGTTTTATTTTCTACAATTATTATGAGTCGCAAATGAATAGAGAATCACAAGTAAGCACTGAAAACAGTACTGAATTTCACACTACAAACAATTCCAAAAACTCTCAAACCAAAGACCTGAGCCAAATCTTCACAAAACCAATCGGATCCGAAACGGAGACCAAAGACTCTCAAACCAAATCTTCACAATCATAATCGAATCCGAAACGGAGGCAAACCATGGTCAGCAACAGATAAGAGAGGGGAGCACACTGCTATGGTCAGCAATAGATAAGTAGGTCAGGCCTCAGAAATATTGCAGCAGCAAATCATCATTACACAAAAGCCCTTTGCCTCAGTTTTGAAGTCACATTATTCATCTCATGAGCAGATAGGAGAAAGAAAGAAAGATAGATAGAGATGAGCGAGAGGGAGGGAGGAAGGTTCCAAGAAAAAATTCTTAGTTGGCCCCAGGATTACTAGGTCCTGTCCTCAAACTAAAACAAATTAAAAGATAACTCATTTGTCGAACTAGAAGTAGTAGTAGAAGCAATTTTTTGAAGGTGCTCTCAAATTAGTAAAAAAACATCACCGACAAAGGGCTTGTGCTAAGTACAAGTAGCAGTAGTATAAAAAACATCACTGACAAAGGGCTCTGAATCAGTTTGGAGGTTTCCTCCTAAAATAATCGTATCCCACATCAGATTAATAGAACTGCACATAAAAATGACAAGCTGATAAGTATTTTATCTAGGATTAATAGAACAGCACATAAAAGTTTGTGGAACAGCATGATACATATTTTTCTTAGATAGAACTCATCAAGAGAAAGCTAATAAAATTGAGTTCATAGCTTTTGGATACTTCTAACACCAGTTATGCATTTTGAAAACTAAACAAGCACTTAACTTAGATAAAAGATAATAAAATTGAGTTCACATCTAGGCAGCAGGATAGGGTGTGAATTTTAGTTGGCAAGCTTATGGAGTTGGCCCAAAAGAATTTGTACAGGGTGTGAATTTCCCAACAAAAACACTGCTTTAAGCATCCATGTTCTCAAACAAAAAACATATAACTAGTTGGGTTGTTGGACAAGCACAAATATTTACTGCCTTTACTTTTCATGTTCTCAAACAAGGTCATTGCAGGAAGAACATCAAATTATTTGCCAAACCCAATGCAGGACATATGCGGTGATGCATTGTCCTATGTTGAACATGTTCTAACACTAATGCACAGAAGCAGTTTATCAAAAGTCCAACACTCCGTTAGGCAGATCAGCTTACTAAGTATCTACTATCTAGCACAATTGTTGATCCTTCCCTATTTTCTCTCATGAAAGTACCTTTAGATATGACAATCATATATTTCTCTTAATTGGGATGCAACAACCAATCAACCATCTTTTGCAACATAGTTTACAAACAAAAGGCTAACCAAACACCACAATTTCCAAAAATAGTATACAACTAATCATAATCCTCCTCAATAACAAATGTATGCATACAATTTTCTTTCTGTTTTCTTTGGCCTATAATGGAGTTATATAGTTTTGAAAGCTAGAACACATATAGTTCAAATCTGCTGGGGTGGTAGCTTCTCCTAAGGTAGGATTTGGATAATGCATTTGATAAGGTTGGAAGAGATGGAAAATGAGGTAGTAAAAATACTGGAATATAAGATTTTGGTACCCTTGCCAAATTTGGAAAAGTTGGCCTTGGGACAATGCTTAAGTTGTCATGACCAAAATTGCAGGTAAGCACCCACCCTATTTTTAGATAAAGACCCCACAGAACGAATAAACCAGAGTATTAGATATGTAGCTACTAGCTCTTAAATCGTAGATAGAATTTCTGTAACCCCACTCTCTGAAAGAGTTATGAGTAGGTTCTATCGAATAATGCATCAGAATGGTCCTCCAAACTAGATAATGGATAGTTCAGTGCAAACAAGACATGTAGCTGAAACAATGACAATTAGTAGTTCCATATGGTTGCGGATCAGCAAAACAAAAGAATCCTCCTATACATCTTGGAGATCAAGAACCCCAAAAAGACAAGTCTCAGTCTACATCAACAATAATGGATGATGAGATGAAGAAAACATTAAATAACAAGTAGAGCCAATGAGCACAATCAGCAAGGCATCTTGAAGTTTAGAGGAATATTGTATATCCTACTCGTTGGATATAATATTTTTCCAGTTCCCATTATATTTCATGGAATATTGTAAAGTGATCTCAAAATACGACATCTATGAGACTATATTGTGCTTCTTAGAGTATAGGTGCATTCTCTGGCAATGGTACACTGGATATGTGCAAGGATGACAATGGAGGAGAAGGGGTTGGAGCTTACCTGCAGAGACGCCGGGGCACACCGACACTGGGGCCACCGGCGGAGGGAGAGCGCATGGGCACCAGGGCACTAGGGCCGCATAGGGGACGGAGCGTGGACACTGGAGCGCACGGCGGCAAAAACTCTAGCCACCGGGGGGAGGGACGGCGACGCATAGGGCAGGAGATGGACTAGGGGTTGGAGGCGGATCAGAGGAGGTAGGGCATAGAGGCATCGCTAGGGTTCCATAGTGTGTCCTAGCAACGGACGGAGCCAAGGAAGCTCGAGGGAGGACGGCCAGAGCGCATGGTCAGGCGCCCACGAGGCGGTGGAGGTGAGAGGAAGAGGTGCTACGGCACGGAGACAGTGGCGGCGGCGGCGGGTTCGGCAGCCTGACGACGTCCACAAGGAAGAAGAGTGCCCTGACTTAGAAAATTTTTGGCCTCCCGCGGGCTCTGGTTTATATACCAGAGGGCATTTATAGGGATAGCTCCTAAGTTAGCCACCCCTATAAATCGATTTGTAGGGGCGGTTCCTGAGTTAGCCGTCTCTACAAAAAAAATTCAATTTATTTTAATTACTAATTATGTAATTCATTCATATATAAAGAACACAATATAATTTTATATATTAGTTTTTTTATTATTCTATATATATGTATATATAAACAATTTTATTATATATATATAGATATAATTCTATAATTTCTTATTTACAAAAATAATATTTTATAATTTTAAAATTTGAATTTCAAAACAACTAATAGAATTTTAGGACACTAAATGACCTTAAATGAAAACTTTGTAAACATCAAAGTTGAAGAACTCATCAAGATGTACAACTTATATTTTGGTCATCTTTTTATTTGACCAAATTTGAACAGTTCAAATTTTGAATTTCAATAAATGTCAACTTCAAATAAGATTTTAAAACCTTAAATTATTTCAAATAAGAAAGTCATGAACATAAAAGTTGTTGAACACATCACTATCTACGACTTTTATTTTGGTCATCTTTTCATTTGACCAAATTTGGACAGTTCAGATTTTGAATTTCAATAAATATCAACTTCAAATAAGATTTTGACACCTTAAATGATTTCAACTACAAAAGTCGTGAACATAAAAGTTGTTGAACTCATCACTATCTATAACTTTTATTTTAGTCACTTCTTTATTTGATAAAGTATTAGTAAATATTATTCACAAATTCACATCACTCATAGTTTTATGAACTATATGAGAGACATGTTTTTGTGAACAATTTTTGCTATCACTTTATTAGATAAAGAAATAACCAAAATAAAAGTTGTAGATCTTGATGAGTTATACATCTTTGGTATTCATCACTTTCTGAGCTGAAATCATTTGGTGTTTCAAAATCTTGTTAGACCTTGTCATTTTTTTAAATTTAAAATTTTAAATTGCTCAAACTTTGTCAAATGAAAAGAATGACCAATCAACACAGTAACTTGATGGGGCATGATTTTAGAAAATTTTAGGAAAAAATCATCACATTTGAAGTTAGTATGAGGAAGAAAGACTAGTTACAAAATTTACCCAGAGATTAAAAAAGAAAATCACAATTATTCATGATAATCAATGATGAACAGGTGTGATTTCTCTTTTTAATATGTGACTGAAACTTGTAACTAGTTTTTCTCCCAAATACTAACTCTAAATGTGATGCTTTTTTCCTAAAATTTTCTAAAATCATGCTATATCATTTTAGTCTGGTCACCTATCTTTGTCACTAATTTTGGATAATTCAAATTTTGAATTTCAGAAAATGACAACTTCAAACCTGATTTTCAACCACTAAATGATTTCAGATGTAAAAGTGATGAATATAAAAGTTATATAACTCGTCAAGATCTCCAACTTTTATTTTGGTCATTTCTTCATTTTATAAAGTGTTAAGTGCTTGTTTTAAGTGTTTCAATAGTAATAAGTGCATGTTTCAAGTTATATAACATGTTGCTGCAGTAATAAGTGCATGTTTCAAGTGTCTGCGTGTTACAGCTGTTTTAGTAGTAATAGAGTGGATGTTGCAATAGGTTCATCTGGATATTGCAAAAGGTAGTCTCACACACATACATAAATATATAGTCTCACACACATACATAAATATATAGTCTCACACACATGTATAAATAAAGTCTTACAAACACACACACTTACACAAACACTCCACATTCAACAACTAGCTAGCCCACTGTAATGACTTTTTTCTTGACACCTTTTTATTCCCATAGCAATATATCTTTGGGCAGGTTCTTTTCCACAACACTGATCTTCTTAGGAAAGTCTGTGAATAGCGGCATCTCATCGTAGTTATTGTAAGCTTCGACATCGTCCACGCCATCAACTCCGATAATGTGTTGTTTCCCAGAGACAACCACATGCTTTGTCTTCTTCTTCAGGAGGAGGTTACTTTATGGGTCAGGCATATAGAAAATTTGTACGACACATGAAGCAAGCACCCAAGGATCATCTTGGTAGCCTAGATTCTCGTGGTCTAGGACTCTCAATCCGATCTTATTCAGTTGGTGTTGTTTAATCCAGCAGCATTAAAACAGGGCCACATTTCATGCAAGTAGCAAGGGCCTAGCGTCTGTATCTGATGAACCATGTGAATCATGAGATGTGGCATTATATCAAAAAAAGCAAGAGGTAAACACATCTCTAGTTGGTTTTGTGTCTCCACCATAAATTCATGTAGGTCACTCAGCTCTTTCTTGCCAATCGTCTTCTGTGAGATCTTCGAAAAGAAGTAGCGCATGCGGATGATGGTCATTTTCAAGAACTCTAGCTTTATAGCCCTGATTGCAATAGGTAGAAACACTATCAGCATCACATGACAATCATGAGCCTTGTAGTGTGTTATTGACAAGTCCTTTATCGAAACTAGCTTCTTCACATTCGCTGAAAACCTAGTTGGGACTTTGACCCTCCATAGGAAAGTACATATAACTCTCTTCTCTTCTAGTGTCAGGTTGAAACATGTCGCGGGCAGAGTGTATTTTCCATTAGCCTCAGGTACCGGGTGAAGCTGTGGCATCACGTTTAGCTGCACCATGTCTTTCCATGATTTTAGATCATCCTTTGACTTGCCTATGTCCATCAAGGTAGCAATGAGACTCTCAGAGACATTCTTCTACACGTGCATAGCATCAATGGCATGGGGGACCTCCAAGTCTGGCCAATAAGACAGATACTAAAAGAAGATCGATTGTTTCTTGAAAGGTACGTCTTTGACAGGAGGTGTGCTTCTATCTCTGTTCGTTCCATTCGGATTCTTCTTTCCATAGATGATGCATATGTTTTTCATCATTCTATACATGTGTTCTCTGTTATGACATCTCTCTAGAGGGGGTTCAATCTTCGAGGTGTTGTCATAAAATCTAAAGAATAATTTGCTACAGTACTTGTGACTTATCTTTAAGAAGCGCTGGTTCCTTAGGTAAACTATCTTCTTGGATGCATCTAGGAACACCCATGTAGTACCATCCAAGCAAACTAAGCATCATGTCTTCCCTTTGATCTGTCCAAACAAAGCAAACAGCGTGGGGTAATCATTGATAGTAACAAATATTATTGCTCTACATATAAAGTCCTCCTTTCAGAACACATCGTACATCGGCTCCCCATGCCTCCATAGCCTCTCCATTTCTTGCATCAATGGCTCGAGGAACACGTCTATATCAATGCCAGGTTGTTTAGGGCCAGAAATAAGAATAGTGAGGAGAAGGTACTTTCTCTTCTAACACAACCACATTGGGATGTTGTACATGGTCAAAATCACTAGCCAAGTGCTATGGTCGCTCATCCTCTCATTGAAGGGATTCATTCCATCGGTGCTCAAGCCAAACCATATATTCCTTGGGTCATTGCTGAATTATTTGTGCTTCTCATCGATCCTTTGCCACTGACTACAATTAGTCGGGTGTGTAATCTTATCATCATCCACCCTACGCTCATCATCCCACCATGCCATGAGTGTGGCTTCTTTAGGGTTTAGGAAGATACGTCTCAAGCGGTCGGTCACTGGCACGTACCACATTACCAAGGTAGGAATTCTTCTCTGCTTTGCATCGTTGCCTAATGGAGTGTCCTTTGGGGGCTGAGATTCTTGTACCACCTTTTTTATACCCTTCTTATTCCTCTTTTTCCTGTGGAGGCTTTGTCCCCATCGTAAAGGTCATTGTTCTTGTACTGGCTGGCCCCACATCGAGGACATTTATCCAGTGACTCAAACGTTTCACCATAGAAAAGGATACAGTGGTTGGGGCATGTATGGATTTTTTCAACCCCCATTGTCAATGGACTTATGACCTTCTTCGCTTAGTATGTGTTGGCGGGAACTGAGTTTGGTTGTGGCAGCACACATGATAGCAGACGTAATAGATCATTGAAACTACAGTTTAACCAGCCGTACTTAGCCTTCAGGATGAGTAGCTCAAGCACAAAACGTAGCAATGTCCAATATATCGGATAGCCCTTTTCAACACCATATATAGTCTCCTTCGATGCTTTTGTCACCCTTTCCAAATTTTCTAGACCTTTCGTACTCTTTAGTAAAATCTCTAGTCCAAGGGCTCGAATCATGTCCTCCAAACCATCTTCATCCCCGACACGTGCTCCACCATCATTATTGGCACCACCTTCGTCGTTACCATCCCAACCACTAGCATCACCACCTTGTTCATTGCCAAACTCGAGATCCATTCATGCACCAAGCTCTGCTGAATTTTGGGATAGGGATTCTAGGGTTTTGTCATCGTATTCCTCCTCATCCTTGTCGTTAACAATAATCGTTTCACCATGATGAATCCACACTGTGTAGTCCTCAACAAATCATCGCATAATCAAATGTGATCTTATGATAGTCACATCTATCCATGCCATATGGTTCTTGCAATCTTTAAAGGGACAAATAATTATATCCTTATTCTCTGTCAACGTTGTTGCATGCTTCTCTGTGGCTTTAATAAATTTATCCACCTCTTCACGGAAACCTACCTTGAACCTTAACGAACCATACATCTAAGAGTTCATGTACTCCATCTTTTACAACAACAACAAAATAAACATTAAAGGACTATTTATTCATATATATATATAAATGAATCAAATTAATAATTACTTGAGAATAATTATATATACTTCAGATATATATGAATATAAATCAAATATAATTACATGAAGCATACAAACACACCATGGTAGAGGAAAATTAATTAATGGCCCATTTATCCATAAATAAATAAAATACATATTTGTTGATTATAATAAACAATTTCAAAGACAACAATTAGCAATAATTATATTTTACCCAATATCTTTCATGCAGACCCTATTCTAATTTCATTAAACATAAATTTATAAAAATGAAATTAATAAAAAACCAAACCCTAGATCTAGATCTACATGCACATGAAACATCCATAAAACTAACTAATTGTTCACTAAAATCAAGAAACATGAACCAAATAAGGGTATGATCTTGTTCCCATACCTAATTTACCCTAGTACATCTAAATTTTGGGTCTAATTTGCTTCATAAGTAGCTCAAGCACCATAGAAGAGAGAGAAAAGCAAAACTCTAATTACTCACTAACTAACCATTAAAACTTCAAAAAAGTGTGGAATAGCATTTTCTTACATTCTACAACCTCTCCACCAAAGGATTTGAGACCAAAACCTTCCCCCTAGTAGAGAAATTTTTGGGAGGTGCCCAAGGCCTCCCTACCTTTTTTCATGGGTTGGGGTGAGTGACCCGAGGAGGAAGAAGTGGATGCAGATATTTATACGTGGGTCATTTGTAGGGGCGGCTAGTGATTGAACCGCCCCTACAAATCATAGGTATTTATACATGGGGCATTTATAGGGGCGACTGGTGATTGAGTCGCCCCTACAAATTGCAACACCGGGGACGGCTGATGAGTGAGCCGCCCCTACAAATCGACCCATTTGTAGGGGTGGCTCATATCACCAGTCGTCCATACTATTTTATTTGTAGGGGCGGCTGGTCTCGTGGGTTCCGAGCACACCCACTGTAGGGGCGGCTCCATCACCAGCCGCCCCTACAAAAAAATTATCCTGTTGCTACAAACATTTTTTTAGTAGTGGTCATCATTTGTTTAGGAAGTCATTCATTTTATCAGTGACACGTGGAGCGTCTCCTTCCACTATTCCTAATGATGATGCAATGGTTCTCTTTTCTCTAATCTCTACTGACGATGCATGGATGCATGGCATGTGCTTCTTTTGTTACTATAACTAGTCCATTATGCGCGCCCTCGCGCGCATCGGCAAATCACCTGGTTAAGGTGCAGGTAAAGAACATGTTTAATCTTTGCATGGAAACAATACTAGGAGTTTAATGTAGATATGTCATGCACAAAAACTAAAAGTTTGGAGCTTTTTTTCTATGGTGCAGGACACATCTACTCTGCATACTTTTGAAATCATGGCATTTTCTATGTGTGGTAATCATGAATTTACAACGTAAATTTTAGAACAGTGTCTTAAAACCTCAAGGCCACACAAAGCATTGTAAGCTAACACCGGTGATTAAGAACTTCTACACTACTAAAAACCTGACAGTCGTAACATAGCTGAAATCATTTCAATGTTACGAAGCTGCGTTAGAACCCTTAATTTAAAAATTTCACAGTGAATCACACTACATTTCACTATCACTAATATGTTTAAAAAAATGTTTCATGGGTTGGTAGTAAATTCTACCTGATGTAGCCTGTCCAACTGTAATAATTCACCATTGATGAGAAATAGCATCTGTTGGTCACATGTTCCTCCTGCGTATCCCTGATGAGCAACCTCACATAAGAATACCGGAAATAAAGGTCTTACATAGAATGGAATTACAGCCAATAGGAAGAGACATACAAGGGATACCTGAAGGATTTTTAAGCATTAGCGTCATATAGTATGGCTTAGAAACAGAGGACTATTTTGCTGAAGTTGCTGCCAAACTAAAAAGAGCAGAGGAAAAAGCACCAATTACCTAGCAACCATAAGGTTTCAGATAATAGTCATAATCTGGCTGTAGACATACAGGGTGACCTTTTTATCATAGATACTTGTAGGAAGCTAAGAAAGCACAACTACATTCATGGCAGAAAATTCTAGAAACAAACGATAAGCAGAACAGATATTTAACACTTAGTTGTTCTCCTCACATGTCAAGCTCCATAGTAGTGTGTACAATATGAATATCCCCAAATAAGCACAATAGATATTTAATATCTAGCAAAAAGTGGACATACTCTAAGATTCTCCTTACAGGTCATCCAGTGGTTAGAAACGAATGCATTGTACAAAAAATCACCAACAGTCATATTCAACCTTTTCAGATAATTATTCCACAAAAATATGGTGAGAGATCTATGTCTGGATTAGGAAGTAGTAAACTGCTATAGATTGGCAATGTAATAACCAACCTAAAATCTTTATTTTTGCCGCCCACATAGTTTACCCAACATGCATGGTTTTATTGTCATAGGGAAATACCTGACCTTACAGATTATGGTGGTAAGCTAACAACACATTCCTCATTGATGTGGCTATTTTTTTGTTGTTGCAAACAACAAATGACCTATTAGGGAAGTTACCAAAAGTTGAAGCCATAAATCAGCAAACTAAAATGATGTGAGAAAGTTATGTTGCACCTTTCTCGCAATTGTGTGTCATAAGCTGGTAACAAAGCAAGCAAAGAATCTGGTACTGATAGAAGCATTTTGTTAGATGAGTTTCTTATGGATTCCTGCACAGAAGGAATAATCATAAAATAACTGAGTACTACTGACACACATACATAAAAAGGGCAGTAAATTTGGAACACAAATCACCTGCAACATTTTGCTGAGCTAGATAGTGTAAGGCAGAAGCAAGCATGATGGAGTTGGAGATAAAAACAAATAGGCATTGAATCAACCGATATAGGTTCTTCGAATAAAAAAAAAGTTCAAAAACTGCATACAACTTTTGTCCTGAACCATCAAACATGATTGTACATAGCTCTTTTTTTGAGGTAAAAATCAAATGTTCTTAGTATGCCCAGAAGGAAAAACTATTGCTTGTTACTGAGATCTGCTTCAGACTAACAAACATGGGAATTATTTCCTTTCAACTCAACATGTAAGCGCATTTGTCAAAGTTAAGTCGTATGCATCACTCAAATTCCACAACCCTCTCGACATGCAGTACCAATGCTTGGAATCAAAATAATGGTTGTGCCATTGTAGTAGTAAATTGTATATAAAGGTTAAGAACGCCCACATTTTTTTTCAACCAACGGAACCTTTTTTCCAAAAATCTAGACAATACACTATTGCTGTCAATAACGGCCGCAGTTTCAAGGAGGCAACCATGTCTTTGATTTATGTGGAAGAATTATTTGCTTAGCAGGTATTTCTTCAATTCAAAGTATCAATCATCACAGGATACAGAGAAAGGACAGAATTTTGACCAGCATTTCATTAGCGCAAACTAAACCTGCAGATCTCGTGAAAAGCAGTAGACATGGGTACAAAAAGCATTAAACATCTCCATTCCAATAAACAAATAACAACTAATAAGTAAAAGGCTCCAGATGTGAAACATAGGCCACACCTTAGATTATTCAGCTATGTTAAACCACCGTGTAAAATAGTTGTACTGGACATTTGAACCTGCATAAGCACATAATAAACATTCACATGTATTGCTTCCTACAGGCAATAGAAAAATTTTAACACAACTAAATAGGATGTGACTAAAAATAACTCAATTCATTTAGCAAGTCAATACGCCATATTTGGCCTATTCAGATAGGCAAGTCTGGCAGGGGACAATGTTGCTTACAAAAACACACGAAGGATAGGAATTGCACACAAGCATGTCACTCCCGGAGAGAGAGACAGAGAGAGAAAGAGAAAGAGGGAACCAGGCCAAGTCTAGCCGGCGTCGGTGTCTGTGGGGGAGGGGCGGCAGCGGCAGCAGCGACCACCAACGCGACGCTTCACAGGGAGGCGGCTGCCATGGACTCCCTGGCGCCGCCACCCTGGCCGGCCTCAGCGCTAGGGTTTCATGGAGCACAGCAGCAGGCGCGGGGTGGTGAGAGAAGGCAGCGCCGTTGGGCAGCGACGCCGGTGGCCACTGGTGTGGCCTGCTCGTGCGGAGGAGTTGCCGGCGGCGGCCACCCATCAGGGCATGGAGACGGTGGCATGCTGCAGCCCACGCGCGTCGTCATGTCCCGTTAGCCCCTCACGCAGTGAGGAGGCGACGCGGTTTCGGCCGGCAGGACGCGGCGCGAGGAGGAGGTAGGTTTCGTGTACCGCATGCGAAATGTCTAGAGGAGGCAGCGCTGGGTAAGGCATGGCGGCGGCCACTGGTGGGGCCCAGCCGCGTGGAGCAGTGACGGCCACCGGTGGGGGCACGTGCGGCGCTGCGCCGCGTGCTGAGGGCGCCGTCGCTCCGCCCGCGTGCTTTTTTTGCATCTGGGAGTGAGGGAGAGGGAAGAGGAGAGAGAGGAGGGGGAGAGGAGAAGTGTGTGGAAGCTGAAGCGGAAGCTGGCTAATATATTTGGCTGACCGGATTCGGAGCAGAAGCCAAGGAAGGTAGAAAGAAGCTGAGAAGAATTCGAGAAAGGTAAAGCGAATCAGGAGGAGCCGGTTCCGGTAAAATCCGATTGAAGAGATCTGGAGCATCTAATGCGGGATCAAACGGCGGGAAGGAATTCGGGTGACGTGGATGCCCTGAACGCTGGTCAAAGCTTCATGCTTTGATAAGAAGAAATAACTGGCGTGGATGCATGATGTGCCGTGCGTAGTGCGTGCATGTTAGAGCTGACCCAGCACTATGAGGAAGCTTCCTGATCCATCATACAGATTAGAGAGTGATCCCCAATCTTAGTAGTTTGTTAATTATTACAAATATTCAGTGAAATAGTTCCTCCATTCCAAATTATATATACAAAATGGTTTAACTTTTTTAGATACATTATTTTTTACTATGCACTTAGATGCATAACAAAAGCTATGTATTTAAAAAAATCAAAGTGTTTTATAATTTAAAACGGAGGGAGTATGTATGTCTTTTTGTCTCACGAGAGGGTGCTCTCAAATTTTCAAGTCAACTTGCTATGCTTATATATACACACATAGTTTGTTAATTTATCTCCTAGTCAACCCTTCATCCGTTTTTTTATGGAATAAAACCATATATAAAAAAAAATCAACTGACGGAGTATATATATTCAAGTCAACTTAGCAAATCCGATTGACTTTTATATTTTCACAAGATTAATCAGTTGTGCATCCATGTCCTTTTTGTAAGTGCAGTTTTTATTCGGTGAGGTCTCCAACAACCATTTAATAATATATTAAATACTGTAAAATCCATGACTGTGAATTTGACAACACATGAAAGTATTTTCAAATATGCATCCGATGTTAAAAAAATTATAGTATATAATCAAATAATTCTTAGATGTACTATATGTTAGTCAAAGATTATAAGTTTAAATTTTAAGCTGTGTGTGCGCCTTATGATAGAAAAAGAAATGGAGAGAGTAAAACATTTATACTTTTAGAAAAAGCAATGCACGAAACCTATGTGTATTCAAATAATTATTACTCTTATTTGCAAGATTGGATTGGTCTGACTCTTCCTTTAAGCTTCTAACAAATGGTAATTATTGGAATGGGAAACCATTTTCTTTTTTGGTTTTATGAAACCATGAATGGGAGAGAATGTGCAAAGCGGGGTGCTCTATTGAACTGATCAAAGTTGGAGAACCAAGTGAATTGATTAGGTTTGTTGTGGTGGATCCACCTAAATAAGTCTTTCACTAGACGTGGGCAACCATATTTTTTTGGATTTATTCTAAAATTTAATACATAGCAATGTATCTGTTATGAATCTCAAAATATGTCATCGTTTTAGCTTTTCGAAAATGCTCGTAGAGATAAGGTTTGAAACTATAGAAGGCAAGTGTGCATATTTGTATGTAACAGTCTGTGCATGTACCTAATGTGATTTGCAAAAAGGCAAGTTGGAGCACTAAAAATGGCATATCTCCCTATCAAACAAGGACGATACAAAGGAGCAGCAGCACATGGGAGGATCAGAGCAGCTCTTTACAATCTTGTCAGTACTTTTTGCAAAGCAATGCTAATAATGTTGTTTTTGCCACTACTACCAAGTACCAAAATGACGTTTCTCAACTAATTAATTAGATGTGGGCACGTTTGAACAGACCGTGCCTATCACGAAGTAATAGTTAATTAGGTATTTTAGCGGCACAACCCTGCTTACATTTAAAAAACTAATGATCTAGCTGCAGCTAGTTCCAAATAATCTGTACAATAAAGTAAGATAAATATTCTAATGTGAGCACTGATGGGGACGGGTTCTCGATCTTCCGTCAGATTCAAGGTAACTATCGATTTGGTGGAGAGCAACACACCGATCCGGCTTCAGATCATAAAGACCCGAACACTGCAGCCTTAGCACCACGTCGCATCTGGTTATCAAACGTGTCACAATCTGATTGACCTCACCAAGAAGGCTAAACCCTACTGCGAATCAAAGAACACAAGCAAGAACAAGATAACATGCAACTCAAGTGACAATTTGCAGATGTATGATTAAGATCTCAATATGGGGTTTCACAAACCGATAACAACGACTGTTCAAATACAGATTAATCTAAAGCAAAACCCAAACCGTAATGTAGGTGACGGCTACTGATTATATAGTCTATGGGGCGTGCAAGGACACCTATTCACGTGCCTAAGGAGTCCCAACACGTTACATGGTCCAAATGGCCCAAAAGACGGCGACGCAGTGCCCTGATAGATTCTAGACGTCAACTTGTTTCGATGATTCTCTGTGATTCCGAAGGTATTTTGATGTGGGACCGGTTCCATTGGTTAGCTTATCAAATTATCTTTACATCCATATTTGTATCATCGAAAGCGGAGTCCGTATGCGACTTTAGCATCTATTCTACTACAGGATGCTCCTGGAGTTCAAGATGGACTCGACCTTGACATGGATTAGACCTCCAACTTGACTTGGATGCCCTTGCTGGCCTCCTAAGGAGGTGGCCAAGGAGGACGACGTCCAAGGGCTTCCTCGGTGTTCTCTACATCTTCTTAGGGCGTGCACCAACTTGGGCCAGAGTCCCAAGGGTGAATATCATACCCATGACGACGACACAGCTCTCGGCAGAAACAACGAAAACTTGTCATGATGGTTTGGAGGCTGTGCCGATGGATGTGATCATTTGAAAGCTTATCAAATAAACTTTCCATCAAGTGTTCATGGACCTCAAACTCACTCTGGATAAAAGAGTTGTGGCCTACCCATTGAAGTATTGTCGGCCGCTGACGAACTGAAAGTTCAACTTTCATGAATTTGCACTTTGAGATTGGTCTTGTTGATAGCATATCCATTCTCTATCATTATCACCATTTTTCCTAAGCACATTTAAAATACTAATATTAGGTAGTAACCAATTTTTAGTTTTATCATTATGCAAATATAGGAACATGCTCACCTTATTATAATCAATGGTTGTATGGGAAGGTGTCATGTCCTCATCATGTTGATGTGGAGTTTTTAGATGTCAAAAATTGTATCGAGAGATGTACTATAGCACCCGGTTTTAAGAACAAAATCAAATACACACCATATGTGAGTTCAGGAAGTCAAATCCCACATATAGCTACAAATAAGGGCAATATCGAAAGACAATGCTCAATATATAACGTACTTAGTATGAAGATTATAACCTTAGATAGCAAACAACGAAAGACAACTCCGGTCTTCAGGTGAAGACTTCAAATCCACAGGGACAACTGACTGGTTGATCACAAGCCTAATTCCTCCAAACTCTAGCAATCTGGTACCCATCCGGGATTTTTCAAAATATTTGAAAAGTAAAGCAAGCGTAAGTACATGTCGTACTCAACAAATATAACATGGGGTTCATGAGGCTCAAAAGGTTGACACTGGTTTAACTGTGATTAGCTTTTATTTGTCACAATTTTAGCAAAGGAGTAGCAACAAGTTCATCATAAGCCCATAAATACATGATCAGGTAAACATGAATAATGAATAGCATAAACAGTAATCATTAGTGAGCATCTTCATCATCAGTGTTATTAGTGTTCATCATCTATTCCGTAAATGTTCCAAGGCCGCTCGTGACCATGAGCACGGCTAATATACCAGTTTTATACTCTGCAGAGGTTGTACACTTTCACTATGAGTCGTGATTTACCCTTTCGCCCGAGGTAGCTAATCTCTTGACCCACTTCCAAGGAAGGTCGGTAAGGTTCACTATGAAGCCTTTTAAAGGTTCGTCTAACAAGTTAAGGTTATTAGATTCACTCGGCAAACAGATATAGAAACCTCCCTGTCGAATGGCACGATTCCATCATGGCTATACACATAAGAGTAGAGGTTGTTCTATACCCGATTCGTCAAGCCATTCTTACGCCAATAAAGGTAACCGCTAACAAGCTAAAAAAGGTCCTCATACTGAGCTAAAGCCAAAGCCATGTAGCTCTTACAGCTGTACTGTAAGTCCCGGATAAATCACTTACAGATAAGTCCTTAAGGAGAGAAATCTAGATCACCATAAAAATAGCCCAATGCTCTAGCCCTCTTGTTCCATGTTGCTAAAAAGCATCTTTTAGTGTTTATTGCATATACCATTAGTCAAGTTAAGATCATGTTTGTAGTTGAGCACTAGCATCATACTACCCAATGCAATACCCATAGGTAACAAGGTACAAGGTAACAAAGTACTAGGAAATCCTTAGTGCCAAGATAGACACATGCAGTATGAATTAAATGATTAAAGGTGTATAGAGCAACAAGGGAGATCTCATGCTATACTTGCCTTAACACTTGCTCAAACTTCCTCGTTCTTTGCTTCTGGTCATCATCAGCTTCTGATCTTCAGCGTTCACAAGCGGTTCTTGTTCTACTCATAGCAAGCACCACACATAGGCAAACATACAAGCAGCAACTAAGAACAGTACACCACTCAAGATAAAATAACGTACTAAAAGAGAGCTAATTCTACGATCACAAGATCACAAGAAACGCCGATAATAGAACTATCGTTAAAAAGAAACGACTATCGTGAGCTTTATATATATTATAAAAATAAAAGAAAAGCCTTCATGATTCTTTTATTTTAATTGAGTAAAACCATGTAAAATTATTAAGAGCAGATTAGTCAAAACATAACTTAATTTAAAACTCAAGTTGAAACTACTCATATTTTATTTATAAACAATGCCATATAATTTAATCAAGATAAACTTTTACTTTACAAAAAAAAAGGATATGAGAGCATCTAGACATGTTTTATATGATTGCGTTTGAGCCTAACAAATTATAATCAAAACATATTTAAGTTGATATTAATCAATCTAATATTCATTTATAAAAGGCCGACATGACAATACTCGATTGCTTTTAATTAATAAACTAGTTGCATGTATATTAATTAAATTAATATTTAGTTTATAAATCACTAGCATGTAAGTATGTAACACGTCAATGCCGCTGTTAGGACGTAGAATAAACGGAGAAGAACTCGAACATGCAAATGCTCACCAGCAATAGAAACAGGACGACGACCATGGCAGGCTCGACAGGAGCAGGATCAGAAGATGGCAGCACAGCTCAAACAGGGATTCAGGGTTTGTCTCGATGAAGATCCCCATGTCTACGAGTTCTCCGTCCATGCAAGCGGCGCACGCGACGATATGATTGGTGCTCAGCATCCAGCTGCAGGAGCGGGCGTCAGCGGCCTGCTACACAGGCCGAGCTGCACATACGGCAGGAGCTCCGGTCATCCGTTGCCTGAAGGTCACGGCAAGACATACGTACAGAACTGTATATGTATGTAGAGAGGTGATGAGGAACATGCAACATCGATAGTGCTATTACGAGTCATAGAAAGAAGAAAAAGGATTTCGAGAGATTGACCAAGAGCTGCTGCAAACATTACCATGGCTTGACTGCTGCCCTGCTTGAGCCTTCGTGGCCGGCTCACATGCAGGACCGGACTCGACCAAGATGAGGTAGGGTCGATTGCAGTGCACAATGGTATGCTGGCTGAGGAGAAGGGTCGCGGGATGTCCAGAAGTCACTCAACGATGCTGCTCCATGAAGGTTTGCCGAAAAAGTGACCGGAAAAGAGAAAGAAGGGGACACGGTCAACCGCTGATGGATTGATGAAAAGAAAGATACTTCAGCGTTGGGAGAGATCTACCTTGTGGCGACGGAGGAGAAAAATCTAATTTACTATACGAGGGATTTTTCAAACTAGAGGCTCCTTTTACGATAGTTTTGGTGTGCTTTGCCCAAAGGATTAGTACAGATTTATAGGAAGAAAAACTTCTCACATCTACATCAACTAGCAATATGGTACTAATTGATGTTGCGCCCTCCATATTTACTAATGGGCCTAAATAATCATTAAAGCCCATTAGTAAATAAATGCATGAGCCTTTAGAATTTATTAGGATTATTGCACATGGGCTTTGAGCGTTGGTGGGAAAACAAGATATTTTATTATTTTCAGAATTGATTAATTTCGTGGATAAAATAATTCTAGAAAAGTCCAGAATTGATATTTAAGCCACGAAAAATACTCCGAGGCCTCCGAAAATTTAAGGAAAATTCTCAGAGACACTTTGGAACATGATGAACCCAAATAAAGTATTTGGAGCTCATAAAAATATTATTGGGAACTTAGAACATAAAGATTAAGGTGAAGGAGGTAGGAATTAAATTCCAGAAAGAAGCTGGAAAATTCCTAGAGATAGATATTCGTCTCCTAAACATATAAAAAACACACATAATTTGCACATAGAAACACAAGGTGCGACCAGCATGAATGCAACAAACACGTTTCTACCTTATGATAAATTTTAAATTAATAAAATTTTTTATTTTCCTATGTTTTCATGAGCATATAAATTCCAAATTAATTCATTTTAGCTCTAATCCAAATTTTAGGGTGTTACATGTACGACTGAGAATGTTATGCTTGTGAAGAATTACAAAGTAAAGATAGCTAATAGCAAGTAATGTACAACAAATATAGCATCATAATCAATGTTGTGGCTATCACACTAGGACAACTAATAACACTTTAGTATAGTATACACACTCAAAATTATAAGTTATTAGCCAATAAGCAACAATAATTGCAATCGAGTTTTCAATTCAGATTAAGGACATAAAAACAACCACGTCATGAAATAAAAGTTCTCAACTAATAAGATTTTCTTTATCTCAAATTATTTTGATTTTTGGTTTAGCGAGAAAATTATTGGATATACTCCCTTCGTTCCAAATTATAAGTTGCTTTAACTTTTTGATTCATTTATTTTGCTATGTATCTAGACATATTATTTATTTAGATGCATAACAAAATAGATGTATTAAAAAAGTCAAAGCGACTTATAATTTAAAACAGAGGGAATAGTATTTTAAACATACGACCAGTAATCCATAGCGGTTAGATTTTGCCAATTCTATGTACATCGTAACTCGTCCACGTACAATCGGATTTGGATTACCTGTGCCTAAATCCACACTAAACTAATTTCTAAATTCTTAAAATTCAAATTTCAATCAAATTGAAGAATTACCTATACCATTTTCACCCATCCTATGTCATCACCATATGTCGCAATAAAAAAAATTCTGCAAAATTCAAACACAATTAAAGTCAACAATGGCACCACATGGGATGGATTGACCTAATAAACTGGTGCAAATTACGGAATCCTTTTTCTATAGAAGTACAAAGCAATCAAATCAAATTTATAAAAGAGAATCGCCGTGCGCACATGGCACATGGTGATGGCGAGAAACCATAAACAAAACCCGGCGCAGCACGCCACCCGCTAAAGTCCGAGCCCCCCGTGACGCAATTCCTATTCCATTTTACGAGTATATATATTATTCATTTACTTGTTTATTTATTACTACGTATTTGTGTTTTGTATCTTTTCCCGACACCAACTGACCTGTTTTCTATATATAATTTCGTCGTCACTGAGTCCAACCCTACCCCTCGCCTCGCGCATCATGGTCCGAACAAGGCAGGAACCATGTGGGACCCGTTCCACCCGCAGAGAATCCCAAGGCCCCACCACGCCGGGCACTGGCCGCCCACCACGGTTCGCCTCGTGTGCTCCCCCGTCTCGGACACGTGTCGTCCTATCGACGACCCGCCCACCGCTTCCGGGTCACTGAACGCTCGGCCGCCACACACTCTTCCACCCGAGGGCCCTAGATGTCAGTTACGCTCCACGAAACCCGTTGGAGTGCAGCGGGAGATTTTTTTATTTTTAACACTTTTTAAACTAATTTTAAATCTATCACTGTTTTATTTTTTCCAAAACTAATATTTTTGTCCGCGCATATTTTTCTGGCGCGGCGAAACACCTGTGCCGCACCATGCATGGTGGCGCGGCGAGAGGGATGACATGACGTTGACCGGGGCGATGACCGGTGACGTGGCAGGGCCTGCCGCGCCAACGATCTTGGCGCGGCAGTGACGCGCCACCGCCCAACGCGCGGCAGAGCCAGCTAAAGGTCCACGGCCCAGTCCCGCCGCGCCACGACCTGCCCACCGCACGCACGCCTGAACCCCGCCCACCTGCCTGCCCACGCCTACCGGCTGTTGTGCCTGCCCACCTGCCCGCCGCACCTTCGCGCCGCCGCACCTGCCCGCCTGCTTGCCCACCGCGCCTACCCGACTCGCCTGCCGCCGGCCACCCGTTACGCCCGCCGCACCCACACGTCGACGCGCCACCCCCTCCGGTCGCCCGCCGCGCCCTCCGGCCATGCACCGCGGTTGTCCGCCGCGCCCGCCACCGCCCTCACTGCCGCGCCGCCGCCCTCACTGCAGGTCCATACATAGAAATTGCTTATTTTTTCTAGTGAAGTTATTTAATATATCTGTTAATGTTACTTTGAATATATACTTGTGCTTTCATATTGTGTTCTTATTGCATAACAAGTAGTTCAAATTTTGTAATGCTACATAATGGTAATTTGAATATTGTTAATTTAAATACTCTAACCCTTTGTTTATCAATTTGTAACAGGATGGCCCCTCCCACACAACACCAGTTGTACCCCCTTCTTGAGGTGGAGTACGACGACCCGCACCGAGCACACTTCTTGACTGACACCGACGCAGAGGTACCCTTGCCTCCTTTGAGGCCCCGCACGCACACCAAGGTGCACCAGTGGGATGAGTGTTACGCGTCGTACATACGGTGTGCCGACTTCCTCGAGCTTGTCCGTGTTGTCAACTACGGTCTTCCACCCCTTGACCCAGCACTACTTACTGCAGCTATAGACAGGTGCGAGTGGCTTCATTATACGTAAACATTCTTATAACAAATTTGAGGTAACTAATAGTCGTTCTATTCTTATAACAGATGGAGGCTTGAGACCCACACGTTCCACCTAACTTGCGGCGAGATGACCTTGACCATGCAGGACGTGAAGGCTATTTTTGGCCTTCGGTTGGGGAGACTTCCAGTGATAGGTATAGTTGACAATGATCACTGGAAGGAGCTGATGGCTCAGTTCACTGGCTCTTTTCCACCGAACGACGAGGTTTTTAAGAAAAATAAGTGAGCAATTCAAGCTTATTTAATACTTGTATTGCTTTTCTACAGCCATCGGGTCTTATTTTCTTTGGTGAATTTTAGAAAAAAATTTGGTGTTTCGTCGTTGTGGATCATAAAGCGCTTTGATTACTTGGACCCATAGGCTGATGAGGCTCAGATCGACAGGTTCGCTAGATTGTGGCTCTGGCACTTCCTTGGTGCTTTCCTATTCCTAGACATCTTGGGTAACACCATCAGTTGGATCTTTCTTGACATACTATGCCAGTCGTGGGATAACATAGCGGCGTACAGCTAGGGCAGCGCATTCCTAGCATAGGCGTATCGACAGCTATGCATTGCCTGCCGTCGCACCTCAGGATATGCGAACTTTGGAGGTTGCTCCTATGTACTCTAGATTTGGTGTTGGGAACGATGGCCCGTTAGGAGGCCCCTTATTACTGGTTTCCCTGTAAGTACTTTGGTTTACTATATTCTTCGAGGCAGTTACATATGATGAAATTATTAATAGCTAATTCATTATTATGTTCAATGCAGTATTAGAACAGACAGGATACACTGTCTATAGCTCTGTATATCTTGACACAAGCAAAGTTAGTTAGAGAGAATGTGAGGCGCAAGTACAGGGAGTACACAGACTGTCTTGACGTCCTGACACAGCACCAGGTTACGCTCTCTTTACTATCATACATGTGTCTTGTTCGATGTACACTATATCACAACCTAACTCAATTACAAATATTCAGGTGCATTGGTGTCCTTGGGATGCATCGGAGCTCCAGGACTATCTGAGTCGTGTCACTAAGGATGAGTCAGGCGAGTATCGCTGCAACGTCCCTCTTATTTTTTTCACGTGGTCGAGATTCACTTGCTCATCAGGATTTGCAGGCAGTTTAGAAGAATGACAGGCTACCCACCACCGCTTTACTCCACCAACCAAGAATTACACGAGTGCGTTATCGATTAATAATAAAGTTATAATTCAGAGGTGTGTATGGTACAACTAACAATCGTTTTGTTGCAGGTATGACCGTAGGAAGAGGTATAAGACCAAGGATTGGCGCGTGACACACAATACGTACATCTAGTTGTGGCAGACTAGGGACCGGCAGCAGGTCGATGCGGATCCCCCACATGACTAACACACCTTCGACGAGTACCTACGATGGCTTCACAGGTCTACGAGGACACATATTAAGCCCCCATATACTAAGGAGGCGATTGACGAGGACGACGAGAAAGATGTAATCAAAGATGTGTATGACGTTGCCACTAGGGACAACACACAACTACAGAGAGCCCCGCTTCAAAGAAACATGATAAGATACTCAAATAGTACAATTTGTTATCCATTTGGTATTAAGTATGTGTACTAAAACTGTCCAACTGTGTTTCTGTACCCAGGCGACACAATTGTCAAGGCTGTCCAATGAAGCAGCGTTTCGGCTTGATGAGTTTAGAGGGTAGGGGCCAGGCGTTCTCGAGGCTTTTGTGGAGGTAAACATAAACTTGTCCGTTCTAAAAATATTTCTTTAGTGTATATGCGTTTGGGAAATGCACTAACTTTAACGTCTATTTATGCAGAAGGTGAAGCGGAGCTGCAGGAAGCTAGCTCAGAAGTTGAGCTGCATGGATACTCCTTGGGTGGAACCCGATTATCCAGCGCGGTCGGGTGCCATATCTTCTGGCTCTTTGAGGACACCAGCCGGCTCTTCTCAGTCAGTGACAGGTGCCGCTTACGTTGTGCGTACGCCACCACATTATAGCGTTGGGAAGGACCCTACAAACGAGGACGACGAGGACAACGATGACGACGACCCTCCGGGCTTCCGTATACAGCACCACCAGTGGGACTCTTGGCAGCAGGACGAGATCGGCATGTCTCAGCTAGGTGGTGCCCCGCTTGGTACCCAAGAAGCCTCACAGGTAGTAACAAAGGTAGTTTCTTTAAATACGTAGGCTTCATAAACTAACGATCATAAAGATCATAAGTAATCATGCATATCATATACTTGCAGGGTACGAGCCGTAAGCACCAGCAACGCGACCACACCAACGTTGGCTACACTCCCAATGTGTTGCCTATAAATCTAAAAAGATAGACATTCGAGGGATCCTTACACTCTTAGAACTTAGTTGGTTATGTCGAACGAATATTGTCGTCCGAAACTTGCAAACTCATTAACCAATGAAAATATTATGTGACAATTTGTCAACTTGCGCACGGACTCCATTTATTTGTTTCATATTCGTTTTAATACGTCGCGGCATCACTTGTAGTTGTTTACAGCACCGACAGCAGCTCCCGTTCAATTGCAATTGAGGTTGGTCGGCTTCTGTCTACGTTCAGGTCCTGCCGCGCCGTGGGCTATGGTGCGGTAGACCCTGCCACGTCACCGGTCAATGCCCCGATCGTTGCCACGTCATCTCTCTCGCCGCGCCACCATGCATGACGCGACACAGATGTTTCGCAGCGTAAGGGAAGTAGGCACGGGCAAAAGTGTTAGTTTTATAGAAAAAAATAGTGTTAAATTGAAAATTAGTTCAAAAAAAATGTTAAAAATAAAAAAAATCCAGCGGGAAGGGCGTCGTGCCGTACCACGTGGGGGAGTCGACCGGGGGAATCGGTTAACGTAGTGCGGGTCCTACCGAGAGTGACGCGCCCGATCCGGTCACCGCGGCTCGGGCCCGCCGCCCCTAGTCGCCATGCGAACCACTCCTTTTCTTTTTTCTTTTTATATCTACACTCCTATTCTTAATTATTTTTGGTCTATCTATCTCCCCCGTTTCCCCAGCTGGTAGTAATCTAATGCCCTCGTTTTCAATTAAGAAAGGGGGCGCACCCCATTAAACAAAAGCAGAATAGCACACACGGCAAGGCCTACAAGAGGAGAGGAGAGGAGAGAAGAGAGAGAGGAGAACGGTCAAGGCTGCCGCGCATTGTCATCACTAGTCAGCCAGTCGAGGGGAGCCAGGACGAGGAGCCGAGGAGAGAGAAGCTGCTTCACAGAGCTTGCTTGCTTGGGGTTGGAGCCTGGACTGGAGGGGGGCGTGCCGAGCTGTCCGTCTCTCCACTCCGCCCACCAGCTACCTCGGGAGGGCAAGTCCGGCAAAATCTGCGACCTCCTTTCCCGAGCCCGGTTGGATGGAGAGGGACTTCCTGGCCGCGATCGGCAAGGAGCAGCAGCACCCGCACAAGGAGAAGGCAGCTGGCGCCGAGGAATCAGGTATGCTCCCCGGCCTCCTTTCGCCGCCTGCCGCCCGGGGTTTCTTGATCTGTGCCCGCACCGAGCCGTGCCTAGTAGCTTCTTGCCGTGCTGGGTTGGGTTCGCTCCATTCGTTTCGGCGAGATGCGAAATTCAAGCGCCCCCTTCTGTTTTCTTTTTTTTTAGCTTTACTTTATCTTGGCAACAAAGAGTGCGGGCATGGCTGTCTGGCATGCCTGCCGAATTCCTTTTGACGGCCGGCCTGCCGTGTACGCTCGATTCGGGCGAGAGTTAATGCGTGAAGAAAGCCATGATTTTTTTCTGGGAGAGACTGGCCGAACCTTTCGGACAGCCGCGGGTGTCGTTAGTTGATTTCGAGCGGCCTCTGCTCGCTCGTGGGACGGGGATTGTTAACGGGTCCATCTCTGGGTTCGTGCTTTGCTGTGTGTATATATGTGCCGGCGTCTGATTCTCAGAGGCGTGTGCAATCTCTCCCAGCTTACTTCGGCGGAGCAAGAGCAGGAGCAGGAGCAGGAGCTGCAGCCCCGGCAACGGACTGGTCCTTCGCTGGCGAGCCCGGCGCCGCCCCGGCGTTGATGTCGTTCAGGTCGGCGGCGAGGGAGGAGCCTTCGTTCCCCCAGTTCTCCTCCTCCTTCGACGGCGCCAAGAACCCGGCCCCTCGTATCCTCACGCACCAGGTATGCGCGGCTGCTCTTCTTGGTTCTGATTCATGTCAGCTTCCGAGTGCTCTTTTATTAATACATCTAGTTCCCTTTTCGGGCATCTGATGATGTTTTTGCAGAGATCTTTCGGCCCCGACAGCACGCAGTACGCCGCCGCGCACCGCGCGCAGCCGCCGCAGCATGCGCTCAACGGGGCTAGAGTCATTCCGGTGTCGTCGCCGTTCAACCAGAGTAATCCGATGTTCAGGGTCCAGAGCTCGCCTAGCCTTCCGAATGGTACTGCGTTCAAGCAGCCGCCTTTTGCCATCAACAACACTGTGGCCAGTTCTACCGTGGGTTTCTATGGAACAAGGTAGTTTGTTTGCTGTTAGTATGACCGTGACTTATAGAAGTGGCTGTGAAATTAGTATCGACTGAAACATTTGCTTGTTTTGCCTGTGAAGGGATGCGGTGAGGCCAAAGACGGCACAATTGACAATCTTCTATGCCGGTTCTGTCAATGTATTCGACAACGTCTCAGCTGAGAAGGTATAATTTGCCATGATCTTTTCGTTTTGATGCTAATTTGCTTTGCTTTTAAGCTCCTTCATTGACATTTTTCATTGTCACAGGCTCAGGAGCTCATGTTCTTAGCCAGCAGAGGATCTCGTCCAAGCTCAGCCGCCCCTGTTGCCCGCAAACCAGAAGCTCCTATTTTCGCTCCAGCAAAAGTCACAGTGCCTGAGGTTTTGCCTGCAAAGCAGATGCTATTTCAAAGACCACAGCATGTTTCGTCGCCTCCATCTGCCATCTCCAAACCAATCCCTGGCATCTTGCAAGCTGCAACTCTCCCCAGGAGCGCCTCTAGCTCTAACCTTGACTCCCCAGTTCCAAAATCTTCTGTCCCATTAGCTGTTCCTCCCGTGAGTCAGGCTCCGGCAGCTCAGCCTGCAACACTTGCCACTACTACTGCAGCAGCAATAATGCCTAGAGGTACTGCTGGCTGTTTATGCTTTGCATAGAGAACTGGCTATCATTGTAGTATTCGGTAATTCTGGTTGCTTTTTGTTACACTGTATTGAAATTGTTATTGTCCGTTGCAGCTGTCCCTCAAGCTAGAAAGGCGTCCCTTGCTCGATTCTTGGAGAAAAGAAAGGAAAGGTAGAATCCATATTCTTATTCCCAGTGTCCTAGAAACAGTTATCAGTGATTCTACCACATTTGTTTTGAGTGCATCGCAGCAACTTAATTCCCTATGACAGATTTGCAATTGTTCTGATCTTGCATGCTTCTTTTGCAGGGCGACAACTGCTGCGCCTTACCCATCAGCCAAGAGCCCGTTGGAGAGCAGTGACACGTATGGCAGTGGGAGCGCCAACGACAAGTCATCATGCACGGACATTGCCCTCTCAAGCAACCATGAAGAGTCCCTATGTTTAGGCCAGCCCAGGAACATCAGCTTCAGCCAAGAGTCCCCCAGTACGAAACTACACATGTGATCTGATCTGATCTGATCATGCCCAATGTTCATAGATTTGTCCAGGCTGACTGATGCAAAAACCATAAAATACTTTTGCACTCAGGCAAGGACTCGAGAGGAAGAGATGACATATGTTACGGATGCTGTTGTTGTTTATGATGATATTTTGCCGTGGTAGTTTACATGTAATGCTGGTATAGCTGGTGGTGCCCCACCTAACTAACAAGAGAGCTGTCACTTGCAGACTCTTGATTATTTTTTTTGCCCTAGCGCCATTTCTGTTGGGAAAAAGGAACTCAAATGTGTTACTTTAGCAGTATCAAATTATACAGGCTTACAAATTCTGTGCCTTTTGTATGGCCAAAGTGTAATATTCTTGTTCTTGTATTATGAACCTCCAAGCTGCAGAATGCAAGAGCAAAACTTATTCTCGATGGAGTTCTCTTTGGCAGCATGTGTACACAGTATTGGCTCATGTTGTTTTGAGTTGTTCTGTTTCAATTAATATCTCAAAAGACTGCTGATTGGTGCCCGTAAAATGACATTTCAAGAACAGATGGCCAGATGGGCAGCAGTCGTTGGCTCGTTGCAAGGCTTTGGATGTTCCCAAGTGGCTCCTCAACCAGTTCTGTTCTTTTCTTACTGATTCCCTCGAAAGATTTGACAAATCCTCATTGATGGGAGTCAGCCATCACAAGGTTTGGAATGTTGGCATGTTGCTTTCGTAGTGGGAATGCGGTAATGAATTTCCCTTATATAAACAATGCCATGCCTTCGTCTGCTGTTGATTGTTCCTACTAGCTTGATACATGAATCACCTTTTAAATTGGGCAACGTATCAGGTGCAAATCAACCAACCTGTGTAAACTTAGAAACTACCAATCAGGACCACTAGATGCTGATCCAATGGATGGGGTGATATGTGGGATTTTTTTGCGCTTTCTGAGAGAAGCAATAACGTTTCGAATTTGGATGAAGTCATTACTCTTGCCGGGAAAATCAGTCTGCCTGTCTGTCATTACTCTTCCCGGGAAACTCGAGTTTTCTGGGCTTCAATTCAACCGTCACCACCACCTTCTTCCCTGCTGCTTCCAGTCTGGTGGGCCTGGGCGTTCCCCGTCGATTGTTCATGGGCTTCTCTGGATTCCCGTAGCCCGGCCCACGGTACACGGTGATTGTCTAGAGGCGCGAGCGAGGCCGGCCCGTGAAACAGTACGGCGACGTGGGAGTGACGCAGAAAACGCGCCCGTGCGCGGCCCACCCAGTTCCCCTGGCGGGTCCAACCACTAGCGCGCAAGGGCCCGGGCGGTGACCGCGGCGCACCATCGTCATCGACCGGCCCGTGCGCCGTCGACAAGCCCGCGGCGGCCGGCGCAACGTCGCCACACAACGAGACACTGCCCCGGCCCCTCCCTCCACCGCCGGCGGCGCCCACCGCTAAGCGACTGAAAGGCAGGCAAGGCAGCCCGCGACGCGTCAGTCTCCGGCACACTCGTCGGCACGCGGACCGCCGGCACCGTGCGTCCGTCACCGAGCGAGCGAGTGGTTGCGCGCGGAGGGATCCGGATCCTGCTAATCACCATGACAACAACTGATCCGGCAGGTGTTGCTACGAAGTGGAGTGGTAGGGTTGCATTGCATCTGTGATCTGTCTGGTTGCATGCAGGCTTCCAGCTGGAGGCTGCAATCTGCAGGGATTATAGTGTCAAGCCAATCTTTGCTGAGGAAAAGGTTGAGATGCGTCCAGTCCATGTCCATCGATCGCCTGGGGGCCATGGATGGAGCATATCCTTATTTGGTTGTTTATTCTTTATATCCCCGCCACTTGTTGCACCTTTTTCCCTCCCCAAAATTTCTGCTGCTGACAGCAAAACAACAACCAGCCAGCCATGCAAAAAAGTGAGCTGAATGTCGGCTTTGTTGCACGAAATAAATTTTTCAGAAATGTACGTAGTGGATATGAATGTGAATGTAGCAGTAGTACTCGGTCTCCTCCTCCCCCACCCTTTTTTTTTGAGCTAAAAGTAATGGCTATTTTTAGACACGCGTGGTAGCCTCCACTGAGGTGGATAGGGTGGTTTTGAATTGTGGTGTGAATAGTTATACTACCAGCTTGAGGAAGTGTGTTCATTGCTTCATTCTCTCTGCATACGCTGCTGCCGAGTCAAGTCAAGCTGACAGCTTCTCCCAAGTGACTGACCATTCTAAAGTATAGAGTACAGTAAAATACAAATCGACGAGGCCACTCTCAAAACCCTCGAATTTTTAAGTCTCTTACCACCTTTGTTCTTGTGTGAGAAAAACGACTGAGCATGCATTGAAATTGAAAGCTTCCAATCAACTCAAGGACATGCTTATTTCCAGCTGTGTACGCACGTACGCTCGGCTCCACCAACCTTGCCGACCTCTTCTTCTCATGCACCAATTATTCACGTCCCCATTTGACATTTCGGATTCAAACTATAAAGGAGCCAATTGAGGAACAGCGACACGTTGATGGCGACAGCATTGCAATTTGCACGCTCGTGTCGTCGTGTGTGATCGAGGAGACTAGCTCGTCTCCTGGCGCTCGTTGATCCAAACATTTGTGAAGGATCGAGCAAACGATCAGAGGGATGAATAAAAATCAATTAAAATTCTTAGTAAAGAATTTGACCTATATTTCAACCCTTTCAAAAATTTCTCTTCTAACAAAACAAGTCCTGATAGTCATGACACGGCTATAGGACTTGGAAAAGTGTTGGCAAGCTCAAACGATCGTGCGGAAGCAAGAGCAAATCAAGAAAACACCTCGGAAACCCTAGAAGGTGGTTTTCAGCCTCAACAGACTCGACCAAAGAAAAACAGGTTAAAACTCGATCAAACCAGGTACGATTGAGCTAAAATTTTGCACATGCCTTCTCTAGGACGTTCTTAAGGTGTCCACCAAATTTGACCTCCAAAAGATCAAAGCTTGGGCAGCAGCTCCAAAACCATGCTCTCAAATCGGGGTTTTCCTAATTTTTTTAGAAAGGGGAGAACGTGGGTGCTTGCAGGAAATCTATTTGAGGCAAAGCCTAGACATGTTCCCAAGACCTCATAGCACCAAAGAAGTGTCCAAGACAAGTCCCAAAAAACCCGGTTCAAAGATTTCTCAAGAAATTTATGAAAAGAGGCGTTTTTGAGAGAGAAACTTGAGATCTGGTTGCCGGGCACTAAGACTTATTATGAATAAAGTTACAAGAGTCTCAAAGACTCACAAAAACTTGCCAAACACTTAGCCGAAAGATGCAACACAAAAATCTCCAAAAAATGACCACAAAAGTCACCAAAAAAGGAAAAACTAGGCGAAAGGGCTCGTAGTGGTTACAAGAGCCTCACTAGCACCTCAGGTCCTGGGATTGACTCCCCATGGGAGCAAATATTATAGGATTTATCCCATTAACAACGAGGCGCCTGTGATGACTTCGTCAATCTTTTTTTTTACGAAAACAGTAGGGGAGTCCCCTACCTATATTTTTTTTTCTTTTCCATTGAATAAAAGAATGGTATTTACATGGGGAAAGACAAAGAAAAATTACAAGGCATCCATGCCCAAAGGAAAAAAGGAATTAAAGATGACTTCGTCAATCTCGAGGATTTGTCGGGCAAGTCTCGAAGATGGTCATAGGGGTAGGGTTTGCGCGTGTGCGTTTAAAGAGGAGAGTGTGCGTAGGTTGTGAGTATCTAAGTTGTACTGTGTAATCGCAAAAAAAGGAAAAACAGGAGATGGAATGATGAACTCGAGATTGCAGGGAACAACTTGATTATATAGCAATGAAATCTTCTTTACAAGATCAGGCCTGGCCTCCTCCCTTCATCCTCTCTACTTCTAATCTCCTCTAAACATGAACCACTTGGCTAGCCTAAGGAAATGACTTGGATATAAAATTTTGACTAGGTTTAAATCCTAGGTCCGCCACTAGTATAGTCCCATGGTAGATCCTAGCCAACACCGGATCATTTGACTGAACTATAATCACCAGGGTCTTCACTCTACTGCCACCTTCTGTTCACAGGATTGTCCACTGTACTGATGACAATGCTCCAGTGATGATGTGCAATGATAATCCCGTGGCCCCATGTTTGTTTTTCTTCCACTTCTTTGTGAGTCTTTCACCAGGCTTCACTTCACTTTCGCCTTGTATCCCTAGGACTTAAGTAAACATGTGATTCACATCTTCCACTTCTTTGTGAGTCTTGTCGGCAACGACCGTGCAAATTAAGCAATCACCTGCATGCAGACTGGCGGAGACGTCGCCGAGGAAGAAGGACGTCATCAACAGCGCGTTGTACCAGCCGCTGGAGAAGGAGCGCAAGCAGCAGCCGCCGCCGTAGCTCGAGCCCCCTGTGTCGGCCTTCACGGAGATGACGACAGAGGAGGAGCAGCGGAGGAGTGACACCGGGTGTTGTTGCCACGGCTGCTGCTGGTTCGATTGCTCCTGGTGCTGTCAGTGCCTGTGGTGGCAATGCGGCTGCTGCTCCTGCCCCTGCCCTAGCTTTTGCCAGTGCAGCTGGTGCCTCTGCTCATGAGAGAAATTGGCATTTGGATCCGACAAACTTGGTGCCAAATGGGAGCTTTAGATGGGTAGGCATCGTCCCTTGAGAGGTTAGATCCCATTATAATTTTCCAAACGGGCCGCGCAAAACGGGCTGGCACGGGCCTGGTGCGAAAAAGCATAGCCCTAGCCTGGTACGGCTTGGCCTCGCCCGTGCCCATGCCTGGGCCAAAAGGTCGGCCCGTAGTGCCGGCCCAGGCATGGCCCATTCCAACGGGGGGCACGGGGCAGGCACGGCTCGCAGCCGTCGGATCGTGGAGGCGGGGCGTGAGCCGTTGGATCGCCGAGCGGCCGATATATAAGCCACCCGATGCGGCCGCTCTCCCTACTCGGCCACTCCCCTCACTCGTAACCCTAGCCTCTCAGCTCTCGCCCTCTCCTCTCTGGCTCTCCTCGCTCACTCTGTCGCTCGCTCGCTCCTCGCCGCACTCATAACCCTAGCTCCTCGCCTGCTCACCGCTCTTCGCCACACTTGTAACCTGGGCTCCTCGACGCCGTCACCATGGAGTCTTCCGATGGGTAAGGGGTTAGTTCCGGTGGCTGGTGGTTCCCCCTTCTCCCTCTCCACCCTCAATCTCCCTCTTCTCCCTTAGATCCGGTGGTTCCCGCCCTCAATCTCCTTCTGTTCCCTTATTCTTCATCCCTGAACGTCGATTGAGCCTTGTTCTTGGCATCCTCGCCGCATCTCCGTCATCTGTCCATCGTCCACATCGCTGGTTGCCGCCACCTCCGGGGCTCCGGTCTCTGTTGAGGTACCAGGGGTGTGCAATCGGTCTGTCTCATCGTCATCGTTTACGGGGCTTCGGCCGTAGAAGTAAGGGTAAACCCTAACCCTAACCCTAATCCCCAACCTAACCCTGCTTTTATCTGTTTATTGTGGCAGCTGTCGAGGAACCGAAGACGGTAGAGATGGCCCAAGCGCCGGGCGACACGACGATGGAGAGTTTGACCACTCCCAGAACGACGAGCTGCGTATGTGCGGGATGGCCAGAGATGATGAGGACGATGATGTCTGCGAGGATGCTGCCATGCTCTTCGGCCGTTCTGCTGCTGATTCCCTTCCCGTCGATGACTTTGACCCCCTAATCGACGTGGCTGATGCCGACGGTGGCCAGAATGAGGTTAGCCTTGTCGGTTCTAATCGCCCTTCCATGTCTGCTGTCTAGGAGGACTTTGAGAAGCACTACAAAACTGAGAAAGGTAGAAAGATCAGGTTTGCTGCCACTTGCCTTCATTGCCATAAGCGCTACTCTGCTTATTCTGTTCATGGCACTAGGCATCTTACTCGACATCTTGCTAAGTGTCCTAAGAAACTTGAGAAGACCCGGGGCATGACTCAGACTCATATTGCTTTTAATTCTGATGGTTCTGTTCGTCGTTGGGAGTACAGTGTTGAGGTAGCTCGTGTTGAACTTGTTCGTATGCTTGCTAGATTGGACCTACCTCTTATGATTGGTGAAACTGAGGCATTTAAAGATTATATTAAAACTGCTCATAACCCTAATTTTTCACCTGTCTCTAAGCAAACCACTGGTAGAGATCTGTTTAAATACTACAATGAGAAACATGATAAACTGATGGTCTGTTTAAAGGATAATGTTGTTTCATCTGTTGCTATTACCTCTGATATATGGTCTGGAAAGGCTAAGAAAGATTATTTATCTGTTGTGGCTCATTTCATTAATGCTGATTGGCAATTAGAGAAAAGGGTACTTGGTTTAAGATTGATTGATGTTGCCCATAATGCTGAGAATATTGCTGAGCGTGTTGCATCTGTCCTTGCTGAGTATGGTATACTTAACAAGGTTTTTTCTGTAACTTTGGATAATGCATCTGTAAATAAAAATACTATGGATAAACTGAAACCTATACTTAAAGAATATTTAGGTTCCGATCTGTTTTTGCATCAATGATGTGCTTGTCATATTATTAACCTGATTATGAAAGAAGCAATGGCTGCTGTGAATCCTCTCATTGAGGATTTTAGAACAGCAATCTCTTTTATGAACTCCTCTAATCAAAGAATTGCTGCATACAAGAGTTATTGCATTGCTAGTGGTGTTAGACCTAGGAAGTTTGGATTAGACATGGATGTTAGATGAAACTCTACCTACCTAATGCTTAAGCACTTGCTGCCTCACAAGAGTATTTTTATTGAGGCCAATTACCCTAGAGGTTCAGGTAGTGGTTTCCTTTTGACTGATGATCATTGGGCTATGGCAAATAAAATCTTGGAATTTCTTGAAGTGTTCTATGACTCAACTGTTGATTTATCTGGTGTTTACTATCCTACTTCTCCACTTATGCTTCATTATCTTGTTAAGATTACTATACACCTGCATAGGTATCAACATGATGAACATCTAAGATCTGTTATCCAACCTATGATTGACAAATACAATAAGTACTGGAAGAACATACCTGATCTTTATTCTATTGCATTCATATTGGATCCAAGAGCTAAAATTAAGGGATTTACCAAAGTGCTTAGGAAGTTACATTCTCTTTTTAATATTGACTACACTAATAAGTTGCTGGACACCAGAGCTCTTCTGTTTAAAATGTATAATAGGTATGATGTAATGTATGGCTCTAATAGGCTGAAAAGGGTTGTTCCTCCATTCCTATCTGGTAAGAAAAGAACAGCTTGGGCTGAAATTTATGATGATGAGGAGTTAGATGTTGGAGCTGACTGTTCTTCCCTCCCTTCTAGTCTTGATCATTCTAGGAGTGTTTCTGCCACTTCCTTGCTGCAGGCAGCAACTGCTAGTTCTAACTCTAGTGAACTTACATCCCACCTGGACTGTGACATAGTAAGCCAGTTGGATGATGAGTTTGACATCATGTAGTGGTGGCATGAGCACAAGCTTACTTATTCAGTACTTTCTGTTCTTGCTAAAGACATTTTGACAGTGCCTGTGTCAACCATTTCTTTAAAGTCTACTTTTAGCTTAACTGGCAGGATCATTGAGGAGCGGCGGCGGACGCTGAACCCTGAAACTGTAGAGGCGCTTACCTGCATCAAGGATTGAGAGAATGCTGAGACAAGACTGCAACACATGATGGAGGAAAAGGAGCTGGAAGAGGCCTTTGCTGGTCTTTATCTTGATGTCGAATAGTTCACTTCCCATTTATGTAATGGTTCTGTAATAACTGAGACTTGGACTGTGGTGATGGATGTAATGAACAATTAATCTAGGAGCTGGCTGTACTCTTTTCCTGTTTAGGGTTTCTCACAAGGGTGAGTTTTAACTAAACTGATTTTTAATGAGGCAGCCATTGCACAGCTCCTACTTAAATTAGTTTTAGTTTCAAAAGTTTGTGTTCTTTGCTGTGCTGTGTTCTGATCTGTTTTTTATCTTTTGCGAACTTAGTCATTTTAGATCTCTTTGAATTGTTGTGCTGAGTTCATTGAGGGGTTTTGCCAGTTTAGTGTCTGGGCCGGCACGGGCACGCTGGGCCTGGAGTCGGCACGGCACGACACGGCACGCTCCTGGTATGATAGTGCCGTGCCTGGGCCTGGAGTCGGATACGGTGGCACGACACGGCACGGCACGGTTCATCAGTCGTGCCTAGCGTGCCGTGCCGGGGCGGGCTAGTGCCGTGTAGTGCCGTGTCGGCACGTTTGGAAAACTATAGATCCCATTCGGCGCCTCCTGCTTTTGTTTTCGGAGGATTATTTGGCAGACAGGGCTTGGCATGTGCATGTCAGCTGGCACAGTAGTATATGCTGAGAAAAAAATTCTCTAGAAAATAGATTTGCCGAGTGTAATTCCAAAAAATACTCGGCAAACAGTAATAGTATGCTGAGAAAAAATTTATTTTTTTCTTTGGAAAATAAGTTTGCCGAGTGTAATTCTAAAAACACTCGGCAAACAATAATCCTTTGTCGAGTGTATTTTGGAAAAACACTCGGCAAACGACTTTTTTTTTGCCGAGTGTCAAATTTGACACTCGGCAACGCATTTGTCGAGTGCGCGATAAAAAACACTCGACAAATAGCTGTTTGCCGACACTGTAGATGCATGTCGTGTGCTGTTTATCGAGTGTTATACTCGGTAAAGCCTTTGCCGAGTATTTTTTTGTCTTTGCCGAGTGCCTGTGGCACATGACAAATTCACTGTTTCCGGTAGTGGTTATATAGTTCAAACAATTATATATGCTTGCCATTTCAATCATAAAACCATAAAGCACATTTCACAACTAAGGGTAATGTTCTCCACAACTTGCTTATATAGGAACAAAACACTAATGCTACAAGTGTATCCACTGCGTCAATGAACACAACATGTCATGGGTCACATCATATCATAAAATAATCCTGTGCTGTTTGTGTTATCTGCTATACATTCATCACTTCTGAACTCGCCATGCATGGACACAAATCCAAGTCGATCAACACGCAGCAACCCTTTTGAGGTTGCCTTCAAGTGGATTGTGGGACAAAGCCTGCGTTTTCCATTTCCCCCGTTCTTTCTCTGCATGGGGCATCATGAGGAGCACAAATGTCGGAGGCACACGTGGCGGCTATCCACTGGGCCTGCCTTGGAAGTGTCAAATATGAGACGAAGCACCGCGAGCCAGTGGCGTAGCTAGGGTTTAATGCAAGGTGGTCCAACTAAATGTAATGAGCCAAATAATAGTGTTCTAAATACAATATGCATTATATTATAGAACACATATACTGTAGTTTTAACATTAATCCATATTCTATGGTGGTCCATGGCACAACGTGCCACCTAGCTAGCTCCGCCTATGCCGCGAGCACGCATGCACAGCCGCGTCTCTCTCCCTCTCTCCACTCTCTAAAGTCCAAAGTAAAACAGAAATGCTATACAACACATATGTTTTAGCGCAAAAAAAACATATGGAATTTTTGTCCCTCTCTCCCTCTCTTTTCTTCCGATTTCTAGCTTGTCTGACTCACGTGCGCAGCAGATTCCTCCCTTCCCTCACCGACCCACGCTGCCCCATCCACCTTCTTGCCCTGCGGGCCCCATGCGCTCTGGAGTCTGGACGGCGTGGACGCGCTTCAGGGCCGCACGAACCCGCCGGTCCTCTACGTATATGCGTGCGGCCGGACCTGATTTGTTCTTTTGTCCTTACATAGAAAAAAATTGTTTCTTGTGATCTGTGGATCTGTGATCTTGTGATTGTCTGGAGGTAGAAGAAGGCTGAAGGTAGAAGGAGGATGGAGGCTGTTGAATTTTAATTCTATGGTGCAAAAAAAAAATCATATGTTGAAACTACATAAAACACATGGTCGGTGGGTAGACAGACTCCTGCTTTTCCATACATTTTTCCTGGTAGTTTTGCTACTATTTGTTTTCTTAGACCACTTTCACGTAGGATATCTTAGCTAGATTGTAGCTTTTGGAAAGGTCGACAGTGAAGAAGTGAAGCATGGAAAATACTAGTACTGCTACAATTCCTGGTAAAAGATATAGTTTTCCTACTATTTCGAGAGTGTTCGGCTGGTATAGATTATTTACTGTTCATATTAGAAAATACTGTTTATACTAAAATATTATGAGAAAAAAATACTGACTAGAAAAATAAGACAAACAAGCCGGCTTCTTTTCTAGCCGAACACAGTCGGAATCTGCGATGGATATATAAGTCGGGATTGGACTTTCAGAATGGAACCTTTCATGCGCTAGACATTTCAGAATTTTCATGCTTGTCATATTGAAAAGGTGCCATCATCTACTAGTAGCTGCTAGCTAGCTACCCCTGTCTTTACCTTAAGTGCCCTGCGTCAAGTCAAGGTAAACTACAGCGTGCTGAATTTATGTCGACGCTCTAACCATTTACACTGACATGTATAGAATGGCACTGAAGAAAAAGAGAGGAAACGTAATCGACAGTCCCTATCAGGGTTGAATAAGGCAGCAGTATGCCTGCAGGCCTGCAGTGGGTTAAAAGGGTAATGGCTCCGTTTGTATGTCCTTAAACCTGACTTGATCTGTTTTTTTTTTTTATCCGGAATAGTATTTTTCTTTTACAAATTCCTTCAGATTCCTTCAAAATTTCTCCAAGCGAACGGGGCCGATATGAGAGAACCATGGAAACGTCTTTGTAGTATAAATTAGGGTACATGCAGTACAAAGTGGCTTGGTTTCCCATTTTCAACGTAGAGGTCATGCATTGTCCAAAACAACGATCCACACGGAAAGGTTCTCCCATTTCATTATCCATTTTTTTTTACTTTTACATGATGATGCGTGCAGGAGGTCTCCAATGTGTGCATGCCAAACAGCACTACGAGATTGATAACGTACATTTTCCAACGGTTTCTTAATTTGCAAGTGGTGGCCAAAGCCCAAAGGTTTTAAGTATAAGTAGAAAAATAATCCGTAAGAAACAGGGTGCAACCGCTTCATTTCTTTCTCTTACTTATTTTCAACGACTGTGAATGTTGATTGGTAATACTGTCTGTGGATCGCAAACTCGATCGACGCCTACACGAGTAGCCGGCGATGAAATTTCAGCTACTACTAATGACGAGCTAGCAGCTTCCATGTCTCCTGGTGATCCTGTTCGAACAGAGCGATCCTCTGGTACGTGACGAAGGGGTCCTCGAACTCCCACGCCGTCGCCGGGCTGGTCACCACGTCGTCCAGCCACATGGACTCAGGCCACTCCATCATCTGCGGCGGCCACTCACCGTCGGCGATGCTGCTGCCAACGCTCGACGACGCCGCTGCAACCGAGGCCGACAGGGAGGAGGAGGAGGACGAAGAGTCCGGAGAAGAAGCCGTGGTGAGGCTGCTGTTACTGGCCGCGCGTGGCAAGACGATGTCGTCAAGGAGGTGCGCCATGAGCACCTCGTCGGTGCAGAACGTCTCGTGCCCGATGCTTGGCGTAGCTGCCACGATGACGGCCTTCTCCTCCTCCTCCTTCTCCGGCGATCCGCCGGTGTCCTGCTCCGGCTGAGTCAGAGGAGCAGGAGCTGGCTGAAGGGGCTTGTGGGTGACGGGATCTCCTCTAAACATGAACCATTTTCTTGAGCTTCTTCTTGATGTGCGTGTTCCAGTGGTTCTTGATCTCGTTGTCGGTCCTCCCCGGCAGCCGCGAGGCGATCTTGGACCACCGGTTGCCCAGCTGCTCGGGCAGGTCGATCACCGTCCTCTCCTCCTCCTTCGATAGCAGGCCGCGCTTGAGATCCGGACGGCAGGTAATTGGTCCACCGCAGCCTGCAGCTCTTCCCGCACCGAAGTAGTCCTGTTCATTATTCAAAGTGCACAAGCACACGAGTGAGTTCATGATCATGGCGTCTTGGCGTGCATGCAAGGCCAATATGCTGCTCTCCTTTGTACGCATGGCAGGAGCAGATGTCGAAAGGGCTCTCCTGCTGCTGTACTGTAGCCGCGATAGGGGTAGACGCTAAAGTCAGCTCTGTTGTCATATCTATTCACTGTAGCAGTATGGTTGCCTGACATGTCTGTGTACTAGGATTAGATGGGTAGAGTTATATATATAGTTTTTCAATGCAACTTAGTGAAAAGAGAGAGTTCAGTTTTGTCATCTCCTCTATAGAACTCCGGCCAACGCTGGTGCTTATGTTGTGTGTGTACGCTCTGTTCTCCCTCCATCTTCTACCTCCAGCCGTAGTGTGTGTGCGAGAACGCCGGTGAGCGGTCGGCTCACCCGTGCGGAAGATCTCAGGACCAACAAGTGGTATCGAAGCCGTACAAGCGCCGTCGCCGGACTAACTGCTGGCGATGACGGACGGTTCGGAGATGGACGAAAACAGCGGCGCTGCTGTGGCTGTCCAGCCACGACAGGATGTCATCGTGCGCACGGTGCAGGAGGTCAGCGGCACCAGTTGACCGACGCTGACTCGCACCAACTATGGTGAGTGGGCGGTGACCATGAAGGGCAAGCTCAGAGCCCGATGATTCTGGAATGCTATTGACAAGAGCACCGACAACGAAGAAGATGACATATCAACATTGGAGGCTATCATCGTTACTGTGCCAGCAGAGTACAGAGAGCCATTGGGGGCGAAGAACTCTGCTAAGGAGGCGTGGGAGGCCATTGCAGCGATGCGCGTCGGCTCCGACCGCGCAAAGAAGGCGACGGCCCAGCTGCTAAAGCAGGAGTACGCCAACCTCAAGTTCAAGGATGGTGAGTTAGTGGAGGACTTCTCCCTCTGCCTACAGTCGCTCATCAGTAAGCTGAGGAGGCACGGCGTCACCATCAACAAAGAAGAGACGGTCTCCAAGTACCTCCACTCCATGCCACACCATTGAGGATGTGACAGGCCGTCTATGGGCGGTGGACGAGAGCATGGAGCAGGCCACAACAACGACGAACATTGGCAAGCTGCTGCTGATAGAGGAGGAGTGGGCTGCCCGGATGAAGGAGAAGAAATTTGGGGAAGCCTCCTCCAGCTGCGGTGGCGCTGGCAAGCACCGTGACAAGGCTTCTTCGGAGAAGAAGAAGCAGAAGGTCGACCCCAACGTCTACCAACGCTGCGGGAAGACGGGCCATTAGGCAAATGAGTGCCCAAATTGCAAGCAGGAGAAGAAGGCTGGGGCTCATTTAGCGCAGACTGATGAGGATGATGAGGCCACTCTCCTGATGGCGACGTTATGTGCACTATACGATGTTGAGCCCAAGGAGAAGGGGGAGGTGATGGTGGTGGAAGGGCACGGCAAGGCTCTGAAGGCTGTCAACCTCGACGAACCGTGTGCCCAAGTCTACCTCAAATGTGTGGGCGGCGAGTAGGAGCAGTGGTGATACCTAGACTCTAGCGCCAGCAACCACATGATGGGCTCCAAGGAAGTCTTCTCTGAGCTCGACAGCAACGTGACCGGCACGGTGAAGTTCGGTGATGGCTCAAGGGTGGTGATCCGAGGGCACGGCACCATCATCTTTAGGTGCTAGAAAGGCGAGCACCACGCATTGATGGATGTATATTACATCCCGCAGCTGCGTTCAATCCTCATTAGCATTGGCCAGCTGGATGAGCACAGCAGCGAGGTACTGATCAATGACGGCGTCCTCAAGATCATAGACCGGGAGCAGCGGCTTCTTGCCAAGGTGAAGAGATCCCAGAACCAGCTGTACCTGCTTGACTTGAAGGTGGAGCAACCCATCTGCTTGGCTGCGTGGCACACGAAGGAGTCGTGGCTGTGGCATGCCCGGTATGGCCATCTCAGCTTCGACGTGCTCGATCAGCTAGAGAAGGTGGTCCGAGGGCTGCCCCATATCAAGCACGTAGACGAGCTGTGTGACAACTACCTAGCCAGGAAGCAGAGGAGGCTGTCATTCCCAAAGGCAGCCAAGTATCGTGCGGAGGACGCTCTCGAGCTCATCCACGGCGATCTCTGTGGGCCAATCACGCCAGCCAGAAACGGTGGTCGGCGGTACTTCCTCTTGCTCGTGGATGATTACAGTCGCTATATATGGCTACAACTCCTAACGAGCAAGGATGAGGCGGCAGAGGCGATCAAGAAGTTCAAGGCGCGCGTGGAAGCAGAGAGCGGCAAGAAGCTGCGGGTGCTACAGACTAATCGTAGCGGCGAATTCACTTTGGTGGAGTTCGCTGCATACTGCGTTGATCAGGGTGTGGTGCGACACCACACCGCACCATACTTGCCATAACAGAATGGCGTGGTGGAGCGATGGAACCAAACGGTGGTCGACATGGCTCAATCCATGATGAAGGCCAAGAGCATGCCGGCAAGGTGCTAGGGTGAGGCAGTGACCATGGTGGTGTTCATCCTCAACCGCGTGCCCACAAAGGCCCTAAAGGGCATGATGCCGTTCAAAGCTTGGTATGGGCGCAAGCTGAGCATGTCCTTCCTTTGGACATTTGGCTGCATCGGCCACGTTAGGAAGACGAAGCCGGTCCTCACCAAGCTGGTAAACAGGAGCACACCGATGGTGCTCCTGAGCTACGAGGAAGGTACCAAGGCATACTGGCTCTACGACCCACGTAGAGGCAAGGTGGTTGTGTCACGCGATGTCATGTTCGACGAGAAGGTGGCCTAGGAGTATGTCGATGCGGGACCCACAGGATACCCCGCAAGGGAGAGAGAAGATCTAGTCCAACTAGGATTCTTCCCATATAATCGTAGTAGTAGAACTATTAGGTAATCCTATTAGGAAATCTCATTGTAAACCGACTAGGACTCTGGTCTCCTAACTATATAAAGGAGGGCAGGGCTCCTGAGAGAAAGGCAGATCATAATCAATCCAACGCAAAGGCTAAGGCCGACTGGACGTAAGGTTATTACTCGATCTACGATCGAGGGCCTGAACCAGGATAAATCGGCTGTCTCTTGCGTAAACCATCGAGTTCGGCATACGCCGAAGCCCGAACATACTGCCCTGGGTACCCCCGTGGCAGGCTATCGGTGGTGAAACATCGACAGCTGGCGCGCCAGGTAGGGGCTTCGGCGACTTTGCTTCCAAGAGCTCGATGGACCTCGACAACATGATTTTCCCGATGGGATCAACTTTCATCTTCGGCTCATGGATCTGCGAGGCAGACAACAATGGCAAGCTTCAAAGCCATCTCCTCGAAGATCCAGATCATCTAAAAGAAGTTCCTATTTCAACAACTACAATGGATCAGCTCACCAGAAGATTCGCGCAGCTCATAGTATCCGAGTCAAATCGGATTTCACGACCACTTGTATCCGATTCGAATCCAAGCTCCAAGACGAAGTTTTATCTGAGTGCTTTCAAGAAACCGAGTTCTTTTTTGGCAAGATTCCAGAGCACAACCCAAAACAACTCGGATTACCCCCAGAATTCTCTCAAGAAGTCGAGTTCTTTTCCATTTGGGCTCGACAACATGGCAAAATCCTATCAAGGACAGGTCGAAAGACTTTTCAATCCAAGATTCGGGATACCACTGACAGGAGCTCAGGAGGGCCTCGTGCTAACGATAACATCGCAGGACTGTATCATCCACTGGTCGGATTCCGTTCCTGAAGGTAGCGGAACCCAACTAGTCGGCACAACAACAACAGCTATTTTACCTTACCAAGAAGGAGACTCGATCTACGACACCGAGGCATCCACTAAAGTTATCAGCGACTCCGACAGCATGAAAACTAACGCCAATAACAAAACGACTCATGCGCGAGAGGTGCTCATGGTTCGACGACCGCGGTCACCATTAAATCCCCCGGAAGCACCCGATGTCAGATCATCGGATGAATCAGAATCCAACATATCACCCTTTGCCCAGGGCTACGACGGAGAAACAGATAGTCAGAAACAAGCTAGAGAAAGAAAAAACAAGTTGAAGCAAGGGCGCCAACACCGTGCTAGGCAGCGTAGGGAAGCTTGGATCAGATACGAGTCAGAATTGGCTGAGTACGACAAAAGAAAAACGCAACGAGAAGTCGAAGGGAGACGCACGGCGAATACGCCTTACGATAAGATTCGAGAAGCATTAGAAGAACTCGGAGCAACTTCGCATCCTGGTGAGAAGTATGAACAGCTCCAGGACTTACTCCGATCGACAATCCTGAGAACGCATGAAGAGAAAGCTCGATCAAGACTACCCGCCAGATCAACAACCCACCGGCAAGAAGATCTAAATCAAAGGAAATCCGCTTTCGAAAGACTTGGGCCGGGTGGAAGCCATGACAGAGGAAGTAGGAAGGAACATAATCAAGGCCACCGATTTGAACAACTAAGGAAGACTAGGAGCAAGGTTCCTACCCAGACAACCTCGCAAGATTGTTCCCATCAGAATGACAGTTGGCCAGAGGAAGGCGCCGAATCTGAATTCAAAGAAACCAAGGCACACGACAGGTTCCCCTGCTTCGCGAACAGGCTTGCATTGGTGCGATTACCTCACAAATTCAAACCATCTAATCACTCCAAGTATGATGGCAAAACTGAACCAAAGCAATGGCTCAGAATATATTCACAATCGATTGAACTAGCTGAAGGAGACGACGATATCAAAGCCCTTTTCTTCCCCATGGCACTGGAGGCCATGCCCCTCCAATGGTTCGATAAACTAAATCCAGGATCTATCAGAAATTGGGAGGATTTACAGAGAGCTTTTTGTGAGAATTTCGCAGGAATCATTACACACCCAATCACTCATGCAGAACTAAAAGGACTCAAGCAAAGGGGAGGTGAAAGTCTCAGAAACTATTATCGACGATTCGGCGAACTACGAGCTCAAGTGCATGACATAACCGAACGAGAAGTAATTGAAGCTTTCTCTCACGGAATCATGGCTAGATGGCAATTTCAAGACTTCTGCAAAGAAAATCCGAGAAACAATGAAGAATTCAGACGTACAGTAGAAAAGATGATTACTGTAGAAGAAAAAACACGAGAGAGGTTCCCGGACAGAAGCAACCAAGACAACCTGGACAAGCAAAGTCAACGAAATAGCAGACATCAAGAAAAAAAACGTAGACCAAACAATACTGTGGCAATGGCCGACAAATCAAAGAAGTTTCCCAAACCAAGAAGATATGATGACATTGAAAACATACGTTGCCCATTGCACCCTAGTGGGAGGCACACTATCGGAAATTGCTACACTTTCAATGATCGATACACAAGAAAAGATAGTAAGGAAAACACCAAAGAGGACAATCAGAAAAGAGAAGAAGACAACCACGAGGACAAAGGATTCCAAAAACCTAGGGGAACGGTAGCAGTGATTTTCTCAGGGGCTCCGGATTGTAGAAGCAAACATCAAGAAAAACTAGCACTGCGGACCATTATGACAGCAGAACCGGCTACACCAAGATACCTCAATTGGTCACAGTATCCTATCCAATTTACCAGAGAAGACCAATGGACTAGCGTGGGAAACGCAGGCCATTATCCATTGGTTCTGGATCCGACTATTGCTGGTATGACCATCACCAAAGTACTAATCGATGGAGGAGCTGGGCTTAACATCATCTTTTCAGAAACTCTAAGGAAAATGGGACTACAACTCGCCGGGATGATTACGCCAACAAGCACACCTTTTTATGGAATAGTACCTGGCAAAGCAGCCATGCCACTCGGACAAATTACTTTACCTGTTACCTTTGGAACTCCTTCAAACTACCGAACAGAGTTTATCAAATTTGAAGTCGCCGACTTCGATTCATCATATCATGCAATCCTCGGACGTCCAGCACTGGCCAAATTCATGGCAATACCACATTACCCGTACTTACTACTTAAGATGCCAGGACCCAACGGTATCCTTTCCCTTCGAAGCAATTTAAAGCGCGCTTTTGACTGCGACGTTCAAGCAATCCAAATTGCAGCTAAAGCGCAAGCCAACAATGGAAGAAAAGAAATAGCCGTAATCGCTGCAGAAACAAGCCAAGAAGAATTAGAAATAACGGCTAAAAAGCCCAGCATCATCGCACCACCAAAAGAAAGCCGACGTCAAGCAAATCGACTTAGGCACAGGCGATACCTCCAAGACAGCAACTATCAGTGCTCACCTCTCGGCAAAATAGGAACTCGCACGCACCAACTTTCTTCGGGACAACAAAGATATCTTCGCTTGGAAGCCAGCCGACATGCCAGGAGTCCCAAGGGAGTTGGCTGAGCACAGAATTGATGTTAACAAAAGCTTCAAACCTATAAAACAATGGCTACGACGATTCTCACCCGACAAGAAGGCAGCAATTAAAAAGGAAATAACAAAACTGATGGAAGCCGGATTCATCAAGGAGATCCTACATCCAGATTGGCTAGCAAACCCGGTCCTTGTACAGAAGAAAAACACGGACGAGTGGCGTATGTGCGTCGATTACACAAATCTCAACAAACATTGCCCAAAAGATCCGTTCGGGCTACCACGCATTGACCAGATAGTTGACTCGACAGCAGGATCTGCGTTATTATCTTTTCTCGATTGCTATTCAGGATATCACCAGATCGCACTAAAAGAAGAAGACCAGAGCAAGACATCTTTCATCACCCCGTTTGGTGCCTACTGCTACAAGACCATGTCGTTTGGACTAAAGAACGCTGGCGCCACGTACCAAAGAGCTATCCAGACTTGCCTTGGGAATCAAATCGGTGAAAATGTGGAGGCATACGTTGATGATGTGGTGGTAAAAACCAAGAACCCAGACACTCTAATTGAAGATTTAAAGCAAACCTTCGAAAACTTGAAGAAATGGAGATGGAAATTGAACCCAAATAAATGTGTATTTGGAGTTCCCTCAGGACAACTACTCGGATTTTTGGTCAGTCAGCGCGGGATCGAAGCCAGCACCAAGCAAATTCGAGCTATAACAGAAATGGGCCCACCTAGAAGTGTCAAAGATGTGCAGAAACTAACAGGATGCATGGCGGCCCTCAACCGTTTCATATCAAGACTCGGCGAAAAGGGGTTACCTTTCTTTAAACTACTAAAGAAGACAGACAAGTTCGAGTGGACAATAGAGGCTGACGAAGCTTTCAAAAAACTTAAAGAATACCTCACTTCATCACCTATCCTGACACCTCCAAAGAAAAATGAAGATATGATGCTATATATCGCGGCAACTCCTACCGTAATCAGCACAGCAATAGTCATAGAAAGAGAAGAACAAGGGCACTTGTACAAAGTGAAACGTCCAGTATACTACATCAGCGAAGTACTATCAGAATCCAAAATCCGGTACCCGCATGTACAAAAACTACTCTACGCTCTACTCATTACCTCACGGAAGCTTCGTCACTATTTCGAAAGCCACAAGATTACCGTAGTGACAGATTTTCCACTCGGAGACATCCTACACAATAAAGATGCCACAGGGCGCATATCCAAATGGGCAGTTGAAATTGGAGCTCTTGACATCAATTTCACCCCACGGAAAGCAATCAAATCTCAAGCCCTCGCCGATTTCATGGCCGAATGGACAGAGATTCAACAGCCCTTATTAGATACAATCCTCGACCACTGGAAGATGTACTTTGACGGATCACTCAAACTAGGCGAGGCCGGTGCAGGCGTTCTCCTCATTTCTCTAGAAGGAAAACAACTCAAGTACGTCCTTCAGATATTATGGCAAGCTACAAATAACGAAGCAGAATATGATGCCCTCATCCACGGGCTACGAGTCACGATTACCCTCGGAATAAAAAGATTACTCGTATACGGCGATTCAGCAGTGGTCATCAACCAAGTCAACAAAGATTGGGACTGCACCAAAGAAAACATGGGTGCTTATTGTGCTGAAATACGGAAACTTGAAAAACACTTCCAAGGATTGGAAATTTTACACGTCCTACGTGATTCCAACATTGCAGCAGATGTCCTTGCCAAGCTCGGATCAGACAGAGCAAAGGTTCCACCCGGTGTATTCATAGAAGAGCTATCAGTTCCCTCTATCAAACAACCCGGTGAAACAACACATGAAATTTAGGCTAAAGGCGTTCAGATCTTGATAATCAACACTTCATGGACCCAAGTTTTCATCGACTATATCAAAGAAAACAAATTACCAGCAGATAAGGCAGAAGCCACCCAAGTTGTTCGCAGAAGCAAAAACTACGTTCTAGTAGGAGATAAACTTTACAGAAGAGCAGCATCATCAGGAGTACTCCTAAAATGTGTCTCATTTGAAGAAGGTAAAGAGATCCTAGACGAAATACACTCAGGTTGCTGTGGAAATCATGCCGCCTCAAGGACACTGGTTGGCAAAGCATTTCGCACCGGATTCTATTGGCCAACCGCTTTGAAAGACGCAGAAGAGCTTGTCAAAAAATGCAAAGGTTGCCAAATGTTTGCAAGACAAGCCCATGTACCAGCTCACAATCTTATCTGCATCCCACCCGCTTGGCCTTTTTCCTGCTGGGGGCTAGATCAAGTAGGACCCCTGAAAAAAGCAAAAGGCGGTTTTGAGTACATCTTTATAGCAATCGACAAGTTCACCAAGTGGATTGAATACAAACCACTCGTGAAATACAGCGCAACCAAAGCTGTCGAGTTCATCCAAGACATTATGCACCGCTTCGGCATGCCCAATCGAATCATCACAGATCTAGGCTCCCCCTTCACAGCTACAGAATTCAAGAGCTGGGCACAAGACTGTGGTTTCAGTATAGACTATGCGTCTGTTGCACATCCAGAAGCCAACGGACAAGTAGAAAGGGCTAATGGACTCATACTAGCCGGATTAAAACCAAGGTTATACGAAGAACTAGTGGACTATGGGTCCAAATGGATTGAAGAATTACCGAAAGTAGTATGGGGGCTACGAACTCAAATAAGCAGAGCAACAGGACACTCACCCTTCTTCCTAGTTTACGGGTCAGAGGCCGTACTACCCACCGACTTGATCTGGACATCCCCAAAAATAGAACAATATGATGAAGGAGAAGCAGAACACACAAGAAGATTAGAACTCGACAGCTCAGAAGAAGTCAGAATAAATGCTACCCTCCAATCAGCCAGATACCTACAAGGTTTAAGACGGCACTACAACAAGAGTACCCAACCTCGATCACTACAAGTTGGAGACTTAGTGCTAAGAAGGATACAAAAGACTAATGGACAACATAAGCTACTCAGTCCATGGGAAGGCCCGTTCATTGTCACAAAAGTCACCGGACCAGGCACATACAAGTTAATGACCGAAGATGGAAAAGAAGTCAGCAATACATGGCACATCAGCCAGCTAAGAAGATTCTATGCGTAAAAACAACTCAAGAAAAAATAGATATGCAAGCCACAAGGGACCTACGTTCACAATCAACGAAAGACAATACTCTTCAACAACATATGTATTAGTTTATACTCATGATCAATAAAGATGATATTCATCCACAGCATGTCTTGTCATGACTTCCAACGAGTTGTTTTCACGAAACAAAAAGCAAAATGGCTGAAAACATGCCTGAGCATCCCGGCTGAGAGCAAAATAGCTGAAAAGACGCTTGAGCCCGCCGATGAGGGTAGCTAAAAGCTAACACCCGAAACAAAAAGCAAAATGGCTGAAAACATGCCTGAGCATTCCGGCCGAGAGCAAAATAGCTGAAAAGACGCTTGAGCCCGCCGATGAGGGTAGCTAAAAGCTAACACCCGAAACAAAAAGCAAAATGGCTGAAAACATGCCTGAGCATTCCGGCCGAGAGCAAAATAGCTGAAAAGACGCTTGAGCCCGCCGATGAGGGTAGCTAAAAGCTAACACCCGAAACAAAAAGCAAAATGGCTGAAAACATGCCTGAGCATCCCGGCTGAGAGCAAAATAGCTGAAAAGACACTTGAGCCCGCCGATGAGGGTAGCTAAAAGCTAACACCCGAAACAAAAAAGCAAAATGGCTGAAAACATGCCTGAGCATTCCGGCCGAGAGCAAAATAGCTGAAAAAACGCTTGAGCCCGCCGATGAGGGTAGCTAAAAGCTAACACCCGAAACAAAAAAGCAAAATGGCTGAAAACATGCCTGAGCATCCCGGCCGAGAGCAAAATAGCTAAAAAAACGCTTGAGCTCGCCGATGAGGGTAGCTAAAAGCTAACACCCGAAACAAAAAAGCAAAATGGCTGAAAACATGCCTGAGCATCCCGGCCAAGAGCAAAATAGCTGAAAAAACGCTTGAACTCGCCGATGAGGGTAGCTAAAAGCTAACAAAAAGCAAATTGGCTGAGTCGACCGAAATTTAACTTCAAAAGACCCTCCAGCACTTTGTTCCGAAAAGCAAGAGGCTCGGGGGCTACATCCAGACAGGAATACTTTTTCCTCACAAAAGCACAAGCGCCACTCAAGAAAGCACTCGGATGCCGAAGTTTGTCGAGGCAACATTCTATACCGAGTCGTTTTACATAGCGCAGGCGAAAGGTTGTTAACGCAAAGATCTACATCTAACAAGTCATAGCACGGACAAAGCACTCGACGGATCACAAAGGAGGAAGAAAAGAAAAGTACTCGACAAATCGAGGGGCCTCATCAGAATAACGCACAGAGTTGTTTTACAGAGCAGAGACGGGAACAGGACAAGGTACTCAGCAAGTCAAATAACTTCAACCGCACCCAGGCAAAGAATACATCAACAAAAATAAAGAATCTTCATTTAAAAAGGAGTGTAATATTACAAGGGGATGCTCAATCGAGTCAGGCGTTGTCATCAGAAAGGGAAATGTCAATATTTAGACTATCTACAACCCTACTGGCTAGATCTTCGACCTCAGGCTCCATCCTTTCAATGGCGTCAAGATATTCTTGGCTTTCAGCTTCTTCTGCTATCTTGGAGAGAGGCGCCTCTAGAGCAAGGACCCGGACCTGGGCTAGCACATTCTTGGTACATACTTGGGCACACCTCTTCGCGAACTCTTGGAAACGAGTCGGAATCCGGGGAATGAACTACGCCCAAGATTGCCCGTCATCCGCCAGAGTCCAGAGGACATCGGCTACTGAACGAAAAGATTTCCACAAAGCATTCCAATTCTCAGTAGCCATCGCCAGCTTCCCAGACAAGCCTTCAATAGTTTTTTGGGCCTGCACAAGATCTCTGTCAGCTCCACGCCTAATCAGCTTAGCAAGGGCGAGTTCTTCCTCAGCATGAGTAATTACCTCCTCAGCTCTATTATGACTAGAACGGACAAGGGCCCTCATTTCATCAATACTCTCCGAGAGCTTTTGCTTCTCAACTCGGAGAGATAGACAGGACACCCAAGAACAAGTCAGCGGAAAAAGAAGTCAAAATACAAGAAAAAATAGGCAGAACCCGCCGCACCTTTGCATTCATTCTTCACAGACTCCACCGCAGCATCTCTCTGTTTCTCCATCTCCACTACCCGGGCGCGAAGGGCTTTCTCCTCCTTTTGGTGCATTTGACGCTCCATCTCCAACTCAGCCCGGAGGAGGTCAAGATCGGCTTTCAGAGCGTCCACCTCCGAAGACAACTTCCTCTCATTTTTAGATGAGAAAAAGAAGCTAGAATGATCATGAGAAAAAGACTGAGCAAAAAGAGGCAAAGAGAAACAAGGCGTAAGGATAGAAGAAAAAACAAGCATGCAAAAGAGGAGCGGCAGTAAAACCTACCTGGAGCTTTTCACCAAAAGAAGTCGCGAGGGTCGACAAGCTCCCCCAGGCTGCGGTTAGCTCCGATAACCGATGAGTGGCATCGAACTGTTGCACCACGTCACCGGACAAGGAGGGGCCGCCGGAGGCAAGAGAAGGGGAAAGAGAGGCCGGCTAGGGCGAAGAAGGAACGACCAAAGCAACCTCTAGGGAAGCTGGAGCCAAACCCTCAGAAGGACCCGGCGCGACAGCCATAGTTACCTCCGGAGCAACCAAGTCCGTGACTCCGCCAGGTAGCTCTGAAGCCCCCGCCGCGACTTCATCAACAGAATGTTGTGAGTCTCGAGGCTTAGAACTCGTTGGCACGGTGGGAGGCAGAGAAGAAGTCGATGAAGAAATTAGAGAAGATGAAACACTAAAAAGTGACAAAAGGAAGCACCAATGAGAACCAGAGGAAGGAAGATAAAAGCCAAAAAGATAAAGCTAGAATCTACTCACCCGACTACTTTTTTCTTCGCGAAGCCAAGAGAAAGCCTCACAGGGGGAACCACGACAGCAAAGACGTCCCCGCCACCCGGCGACGGGAGAGGGACAGCCGACAATGGAGCCGCGGAAGAAGCCAGGGCTAGAGCCGTAGAAGAACTCCGCACCAGAGGAGCGGTACAGCTCGGGACAGAGGCAACCAAAGAACTCGACACCAGAGCTTTAGAAGAAGTCGGCGTAGGAGCCTCGGAAGAACTCACACCCGACCTCCGATTACTTCAAAAAGTTCAAGACTAAAATTCAAAACAAAGAGGAGAAATTCAATGCAACAAGAATATGAAAAACAACTCACCGCCGCATGATGAGGGGGACTTCATCATCCTCTTCTTCCTCAGCCAACGAAACCAGAGCACCTACTGAAAAGGAGATGAAAAGTACTCGGTTCAAGAGAGAAACATGAAAATAAAAGAACAAAGAGTATTAAATGTGCTCACCTAAGAGCATGCTAGCAACAACTAGAGTACCTGAGGGAGTACTTGGTTTGCGAGGCTTCTTAGAGATAGGCAAGCCAGATGAAGACCCGTCCATTCGCCCCCTCTTTGGGACACTGCGAGGACCGCGAGGGACTAGACGAGGAACATACTCTTCATATACATCAACAAATCTGAAAGAAACCCCAGGAAGGGCTATAAAGGTTTGAGACTTACTAATTGCAGAAGTACCAGCTAGACGATCCCCAGTCTCCGCCACGGCAAGGAGAACATCAAGGGGGATCGGATCGACAAAGTTCCGCCCAAGCTCCTGTGAAAAAAGATAAAACACCGAGACAAGGAAAAGCTAAGCAAGAACGGATGCAGCAAGAGTACATAAAGAACTCAAACAAAAAAGATAGACAACTCACAGCTGGGGGTGGGTTGATGGCCGAGAACTCAGAGACGGTAGGAGGAATGACGCTCACTCCTTTCAGCATCTTCTGGAGGCGCTCGAGTACCTCCTCACCGGTCAGCTCAAGAGCTGGGACCATGCGTGAAGGATCCTTGGCCCCAGAATACTCAAAGCCGAGATGTTCCCGCTCTTTTAAGGGCTGAACCCGGCGACGAAGAAAGCTTGAAACAATACCAAAGCCGGTCAAACCCTGCTGTTTTAGCATGCTAATCCTATCAAGGAGTGGCTGGATCGCTTGAATCTCAGCAGGTGACTCAAGCTTCTTGTCCCATCGGTCATTCACCACAGGATCGGATCCGGAGCGAACGACAAGAGAAGGGATCAAATTGGCAGCGTAAAATCACTCGGCACGCCAATCTTTGACAGAATCGACCAGGTCATAATAAAAAAACTTAATTTTGAGACCCTGGCGAAACTGAATCCCACAACCGCCGAGGGCGCTGGTTTCTTCACGGCAGGGTTGAGGTTTCAGATGAAAGAAAAAGCGAAAAAGAGATAGAGAAGGAGGGATCCCAAGGAAGGCTTCACAAAGGTGAACGAAAATAGAAAGATGGAGAACGGCATTGGGGGTTAGATGGTTCAGACTAACCCCGAAATAACTAAGAAACTGATGAAGGAAGGCGGAAGCAGGAAGACAAAGTCCAGCGCGGACAAAGGAAACAAAAAGGACAATCTCACCAGGACCCGGCGCCGGAACCCAATGCTCGCCCGGAACTCTCCATTTAGCGATGACTTTGCTTTGGATCAAGCCATCACTAACGAGCTCGCGCAGCTGGTCTTCGCTTGTTGTTGGAGCCGGCCAAACCTTCTGAGCTGCCCTCATGGCCATGAACTCCTGGTTTTCAATCAAAGACAGGGATGACTCCTTGTCCACGAAGGTCGCCTAAGACTTGCTTGCGGTTTTCTTCTTTCCCATGAACTGGCGGAAGCAAAAAATGTGCTAAGGAAGATGAAGCTAGAATGATGGTGCTCGGGTGATGGCGACAATGACGGCGGTAGATTTCTGAGAACTAGGGTTTAAAGGCAAGAGCTGGGAGACAAGGGAAAGGAAGATAAAAGGTCTTTAAATAGATTTTTCAGTGATACAAATGGCCCACAAGGCCCGTTAAAGCACAGTGTGGGAACGCAACGGTCCATTTACCGACGCAGCTAAAACGATGGAGGGCACAAATCCTCACAACGGTACAAACCAACGGGCAGATTTCAGACTTATCCGTCCAACGCCACGGCAGGATTATCAGATTGATACAAGAACAACCCGTCAAACCAAGAAGAAAGAAAGAAGAAAGAAAGGGCTACCTCACGAGGAACAAAAGAACCCGGTTATGTAAGAAAGAACTTGGTAGTCTCATGAACGACAGGGATCACAACAGAAAAGTCAAAGACAACTCAGAAGACAAGATTCGTTACATTACAAGCGACTTCAAAAATAGAAGATTACAAATCTTACAAGACCCAATGAACTTGGCACCATGAAAAGCAAAGTAGCAAAGAGGAACACAGACACGACTAGGCTCTGGAACGACTACGTGTCCCAAATTGCTACTCGGAAGGATAAACTGCCATCAGTTACACTGTTTTCTTCAAAGGACGGACGCAGTGCATCCAAGGCGGAAATCGACAGCACGGCAGGGCAACATGGAGCATAGAAGGCCGGCAGGCATCTGTCTACCCAAGACCGATGTGATGCTGGATATGGTGTTGATCTGCACTGGACGGTCTCAAGACAGGCGACGAGGATCAACCCAGAACTGTCGGATGAAGGAACGAAGCCCACATCACAAGACTTCCTCCAACTACCACCACGTACATCCTGGCACAATGCTGTCGCGGGATTAGCCTACCTCTAATCCCTATCACAAGACTTCCTCCAGCTACGACAAGACACACAGAAACTACAAAACATGCCCGGGGGCTGCTCTACTTCACAAACTACCATGTTCATGACCACCAAGGTTTCAACAAAATATCCAATGAATGAAAACAAGCACTCCAGGATAGTATTTATAGACCAAAGGATCGGTGCACATGGACTAGGAGTACCAACGAAATAAGCCTAACAAAGGACATAGTGAAAAGACAGGACACAATAATGGACGACTCAGGCGAGAGGAAGCAGTACTCGAAGACGGGCATATTCGGAAGAATATACCAGCACAGTACAACCCATGAACAAAAGGCATTTACACTCAACCACCACCATACAACTACATCTGACAACAGCAAGACTATCAAAGAATACGCCAAAACCACGCATCCGAGTTCTTCCTGAACAAAACAACACGGATATACGCTCGGGAGCTCGGCCAGCATCATAGCTTAAACAACACTAAGCTAGGGAGCTCGGCCTTCATTTTCAACTACTCCTGGAGGCTCGGAACCAAAGACAAAGGACCAAGAATACAAGAAACTCAAGACTACAACGACGACACATCAAGACTCTTCATCCGACTTCTTTTCTAAAGAGAAGAACTCGGAGAAAGCACGGGGCTGCGGGAGACCCTCCAACTTTTGCAAACAAAAGCAAGAGGCTCGAGGGCTACACTTAGTGAGTGTAATTTTTACAAAAAATTGCACCCACCCAAAAAGAACCTAGACATAAGCTCGGAGGCTGCTTGCCGCGAAACTACTCGGATGATGGTTTAATCCAAGACTAAAGGGCCACTTCGGAAAGGTGCCACAAAACTACTCGGATGATGACATAATCCAAGTCTCGGGGACTACTTCAGAACACAAATTTTCAAACAACATAAAGGATCAAGACCCTCCAACTTTTTGTTCCAAATAGCAAGAGGCTCAGGGGCTACACTCAGTGAGTGCACTTTTTCTTCAAAAAAGCGCACGTCACCAAAAGGCTTCCTCAACGCAGACCACTTCAAGACATTACGACAAAAAGAACCCGGAACAAGCCATGTTTGAGTTCTTTTTGATAAAATTTCAACGAACAATCAGAGCAACTTCAAGACAAGATCCTCCAGCTCCTTGTTCCAAATAGCAAGAGGCTCGGGGGCTACAACCAGATGGATGCACTTTTTCTTCAAAAAGCACTCACCACCCAAAGATCCCAAGAAGTGCTACAAGGTTTCACTCCAGAAAACACTCGGATGACATTTTGTTCCTACTCAACAAGACTTGAAGGAGCAAAGCGAGTTTTTCAGAGCTCAACCATGAAGTGCTCGGGGGCTTGTCGATGCGGGACCCATAGGATACCCTGCAAGGGAGAGAGAAGATCTAGTCCAACTAGGATTCTTCCCATATAATCGTAGTAGTAGAACTATTAGGTAATCCTATTAGGAAATCTCATTGTAAACCGACTAGGACTCTAGCCTCCTGACTATATAAAGGAGGGCAGGGCTCCTGAGAGAAAGGCAGATCATAATCAATCCAACGCAAAGGCTAAGGCCGACTGGACGTAAGGTTATTACTCGATCTACGATCGAGGGCCTGAACCAGGATAAATCGGCTATCTCTTGCGTAAACCATCGAGTTCGGCATACGCCGAAGCCCGAACATACTGCCCCGGGTACCCCTGTGGCAGGCTATCGGTAGTGAAACATCGACAGAGTAGGATAGTCTGGGCACAGGGAAGCTGGCGGCTTCACCGGCACCTTTGTCATCGAGCACTTGGTCATCCACGATGGTGGAGATGGTAGAGAGGAGGTGCTAACCACTCCAGCAATAGAGCCGAGCACTCCTAGGGTGGTGCCGAGCACTTCAGGAGTGGTGTCGAGCGGTCCTATAGTGGTGTCGATCACTACAGGACGGGTGCCGAACGCTGTCGTAGCAGAGCCAAGAAGTCTTGCAATGGTGCTGACCACTCCAAGACTGGTGCTAAGCACTCCTACAATGGTGCCAACCACTCCAGGAGTGGTGATGAGCAGTCCAGGAGTAGTGCCAAGTACTACAGCGGGGGTGCCAAGCACTCTAGGTGTTGTGCCAACCACTTAAGCAGAATAAGGGACTCCATCGACGCTGATCGAGTTTGCCTCACCTACAAGCGACATCACCGAGTTTATGAATGCCTTCCACGATAGTGAGGAGGTGTGGTTCCATAGGCTGGACGATATTGTCGGTGGCATAGGGTCCTTTGGCCTGGCGGGTTAGCTGCTTAATGACCCAGAGCTACTTCTAATCAGTGTAGAGGAACCACCCATGTTCACACTGGGCGAGCACGATGCAAATTGGTGATGAGCGATGCTAGAGGAGATGAAGGCGATGGAGGAAAATGAGACTTGGAAGCTCGTCGATTCACCTCCAGGATACCATCCGATTGGCCTAAAGTGGGTGTATAAGGTCAAGCGGGACGAGCGTAGCGCCATTGTCAAGCACAAGGCGTGCCTCATCGCCCGAGGCTTTGTCCCGCACGAGGGCATCGACTTCGAGAAAGTCTTTGTGCCGATAGCGCGCATGGAGTCTATCCGACTGCTGTTGGCTTTGGTAGTAGTGAAGGACTAATGCGTTCATTACCTAGACATAAAATTGGCCTTCCTTAATGGTGAGCTGGCGGAGACGGTCTTCGTTAGGCAACCTTTGGGTTTTGCCATCAAGGGAACGGAGCACAGGGTGCTCTGACTATGCAAGGCACTCTATGGGCTGCGGCAGGCCCTACGAGCATGGAACACCAAGCTTGATGCCACACTAGACGAGCTTGGGTTTTGTAACACCCTCAGTGTTACACTGTAAATCTTTTGCTAAAACATGTCATGAGCATCATGGTTATGTGTTAATGCATGTAATATAAAGGGCAGATCAATTTCTATAACCTATAACGATCTTTGGAAACGCGAAATGAAAGTTACATTTTATAGTCAAGTTTATCACTTAGGGTTTTAAAACCAATTTTTATTGAGTGAAAATGCTATAGAATGCACATACGGAACTTTAATAGAGTTCAAAGTACAAACCTTGTAGATGATGGTGAAATACCTACAGTCGAAAAATGAATTCACTAGCTAACTGTGCTAGTAGCTTGGAAATCGAATTTGACGCGTATCCGATCGAGACTTACAAAATTCTCAAGTTGAAAGCAGTGTGACGATGCGACATTAGTGAATTAAATCTAAAAAAACTTAGCTCAAGGCTTGTGCTATATTTTTGCTCAGTGGTTTGCACCTAAGTCTGTACTTCCTAATGGTAGCAAGGTTACTTTGATTAGGGCTGGACTTGATCACTAATTAATTGCATTGGAAAGCTAAAAGTAGTAACTTGGCAGCCTAGCTTTAGCTCCAGATGTCAGTCGACAATGCTAGCTTGGCAGTCCCCTATCTCCCTCTCCACTTCACCTTGGTTCAAGCGGGTAGGTCACTAATTAGCAGCTTAATCAACCCTCTTTAGCTTCATCGAGATGGGTAAGCTTTGGGCAGGCTAGTTAGGCCGGAACTGGTGCTTCAAAAACCATGCACGCACTCATGTCTCGGCTGCCTGTCTTCGATGCGTGGTCACCTTGTGCCTGTGCTTGCCACGGTCGTCCCGGTCATGCCATGAGCGTGTGGTCGCATTGTCGGTGTCAGGGCCGTCCTCGGCCTGGCCACGGCTAGCATATGGCTTGGCCGATCCTGGCTGCTGTCGCACGGTGCCGCAGCTGCTCGCCGTCGTGTTGTGCTGCATCCACGGTCACGCTGTGCTCTGACCACCACTGTTGCACAGTCACCGCTGCTGCTGATCTTTCATGTCTACACGCACGTGGGCTTGCCCCGCCTGCCCATTGCCATCAGATATGCGCTCACTGCGAAGCTACACTGCTGCCTTCCCTAGTCCGGTGCTAGCCACTACAGCGCACATGGCCGAGCCGCTGTTGTCTTGTATTTATGGCAATGCGGCCAACTATTCCTGAGCATGTTTCATTGATCCCCCAACGGCCTATAGCTCGTGCGTGCTTGAACTACGAGTTGACAGCCATGTCCTACCATGGCAATGACGAGCCAAGCCATGTCTGCTCTTTCCCCTGTTTCCTCTGCCGCCATGGTCGCCGGACGCACACCTTCAATTTGGCATGGTGGAGTCACCTCTGTCCAATTAACCTTGCCCATGGCTCCGCTGTGTAGTCAGCTAGCTGTAACACCCCTGGTGTTACGAGCTCGTTTAGCACCGCGATTTAGGCTCAAGTCAAATTTTTGAAACAAGTTTCACGGAATTTCTTTTAATATACTTTATGTGATAAGTGAATCCGGTAACCCAGTTTTGTGGACTTGAATCAACACCCAAGTTAAATTACGCAGTGCATAGAAATATTTAGGAATGACGAACGACGATGCCAGTGAAGGGTATGTTCTGTTAGGTTAAGCATGAAAAGCAACTTTTATAAATAAAATAAAATCCATTAATAAATAGAACGATACATATATATATATATATATACTCATGTGTTTATTTTGAAAAGCACGCTCAGTTGAAAAGCCTTAGTTTAGTTTTGACTTGCAGGCGAATGGCTCCACAGCGATGACGGGACGTCTCCCTGCCATGCTCCGTCACTTGTCGTCAGTAGTGCGTCCCCCTTGTTCGAAATCAATCAACTCCGATTTATTAGCGTCATGCCGCTGCTCCCTCTCCATCGCGTCCTTTCTCTGATGATCGCCTTAAATGATGTTGGCCGGGTCACTCACGTTTCTGCTCTCTCGGTCTTACCTTGCTTGTCTTCTGCCGCTACTTGTCTTTGCTCCACTGTTTTCTCTATCGGATAGGCCGGCCGGTCACCTCCGGGCTGCTGCTGTCTCTGGCCCCTGCTTGGCCGCTGGCACATTCTAAAGCACTAGTGTATTGATGAAGCAAGAACCACTGCAAGCTTACAAGTTACGTGAAGCAAGCATAAATGCAGCAGCAGTAATAAATGTTCTCCTACTCGCTAAGCAGCCACAACAAATGGGACGAGTTTGTGTCGTCACTCGTTAGGCCTCTGTAGCTCCGCTTCACATGCAGCAGTCAAGTTACTGTAGCACGTTCCTGTCTGTGCTCTCTGCGCAAGACTGTACCAGTTAACCTCCTCTCTTGCTTGTTTTTTTTCTTTTCTCCGATCGTATGCCTCTGCTACCTTGCCCGACTTGCGTGCCTCTGTGGCTTGTCTTGCCTACTGTTCCTGTCTCTGTCTGTCTCCTGATTCCCACATGTGGCTTTTTCTCCCTCCTTGTTCTTCTCTGCTGCCGAAAGGGCATCACAGCTCCTGCCTACTTTTCCCCACTGCGCTGTCTCATGTCTGCAGTGCCGCCCTCCTTCCATTCCCCCTTCAGTGCTGGCCCGTCCCCGTGGGCGAGCACACACCGCCCTGTCTTCCCGTGCTAGAGCTACGATCCAGCTCCTGCCTTCCCCCCCATGGTGTCGCCTTGCTCCCTACTGCTCCTCCATGTGTAGCCGTAGCCACCACCGTACCACCATGAGGCCATCCTCGTCCTGCCGGCGCCATGCCTCGCCGCCCTGCCATCATCCATGATGGCCACAGCACTTGTCCGCCTCAGCGACCCGTGCTGATTGGACACCGCCAGTGGCGGTTCCTCGTGGCTCCTCCGTGCCTGCGCGCCCGAGCCACCTCTCCAGCCGTGACCCACATGACTCTGCCGGTGCTAGCCTTCTCCCGCGCTGTGTCTCTGTCGTCCATGCCACTGCAGTGGCCCACCGGGCCATGCCACCATTGCATCCTTGCTGCGCCATGGCCGTGCCGCCTTTCGGTTCCCTGCTGCCTTGCGTGAGCCCCTTGGTCCCGTGCAGGAGCTACCATTCTAGCTCCACAGCCACAGCGCCTTGCCCCGTTTGTGCCGAGTGCGCTGCTCCTCCTAGGTGCCTTCTTCGTCGTCATCGTGCCGCACCACTGCGCGGCCAGCCCCGCCGACGAGCCGCCCCTTCCACGCCTTGAGCGCCTTTCCTGCGCCATTCTTGCCAGTCGGTGCTCTCTTGCGTGTGCTCTGTGTTTGAGGAGGAAGGAAGGGTAAGAATCCAAGCTAGAGTGCTGTACATGGTGCTTACTGCTAAATACATGACCCATTTGAACAGTACTATGGACCTAGGGGTGAATTGAGATAAGCATAGGGGTCGTTTCGCATATATACCATCGTCACTGTGCCCTAACCGCGTTGGGCCGGCTTGCTGGGCCAGCCTGCCGTTGGCTGCCGTGCCTAGGCCGCCTGCACTGTGGCCGCGCCTGGTTGGACTACTGCCTCCCTGCTGGGCCGTGTGCTGCTCCCGCGCCTAGGCCGGCCTATGGCCGCCGCGGCTGGGCCGCTCGCACTAGTGCGCGCCGTGGGCCGAGCCATGCTGTTGGAATGGCCACTATGTCTGGGTCGTCCATGCCTAGGCCGTCGGTTCTTCCGCGTTGGGCCCCGCCTGCCCCGCCTAGGCTACCATAACCGCTGGTCCAGGCAAGCTAGGCTGTTTCGGGCCCAAGAACCCTTTTGCCTTTTCCGGTGTTTTGTTAATTTCTGCAAGTGTACAGTAGAAAAATCAGTTTGTTTAGTTCTAAAATCATGATCTACCTATTAGTATATTTGGTTCACATAGTTTAATAATATTCTTGGAAGCTCTATAATTAAGTTAAGGTGCTTAATATTGTAAAATATAAACTTGTAGGAATTTCCATGATAAATGGGTAATATTGTTGGATCTAAAAATTTTACAGTAGGCTCCAAGCAATATTAGTTATTCACTGTAATTTTTGTAGCTCTAGAATAATCAGTTTGTTAGGTAGCTAATGATGCTCTATTTCGAATAAGGGTTAAATCGATAGAATAAAATAAAGAAACACCTTGGTTTATATAATTAAAATGATTGTTGGGAAATAACGTCTTATTCGACAATGTGTATATGTAGCCTAAGTACGGTCATCGTTAGAACTAGCTGTTAACTTGAGAGGCGTAAATCGTATTTTACAAGTCACGATTGTAGTCGATTAATTATGTCTTTGCATTGCATCGCATTGCATATCATATAGGTACGATGATGGATCAACGGATCAATTGAAGGATGGTTGGGAATCCAAAGATGGTGTAATGGTATTCTCTCTAGGAGATGATGCAATGAGCTTTCTATTCAGTTGATGGTGGATGATTTGAAGATGCAAATGCTAACTTTTTAATATATCTTACCCAGGCAAGCCTCGGTGCATAACCCTACTTTCTGCGGTTTAAATTATATTTGTGCATTAAGTTTTAAGGAGTTGAATGAAACCCACTTGCATATATATCTTTATCCTATGAGTCTTACTAGTATGACAGGATCATGTAGAATGCTAAGCTATAGGACTCCGGTAGAAGTCGAGTGATTGCCTGTCACTCGTGAGTGATAGAAAATATATTACTGTATTATTATCACTTGGAAAATATAAATGGTGGAAAGGAAAAATGGTGATCAGACTGGGATATGGTTTGGATATTGGTGGGTGTAAGAGGTTGTGTCGCCGTGGACTTGGGGCATAGCATGGTTACACTGTTTTCTCTGTCTGGTCGGTTAAGGACGGACCATTGCATAAGCCATCGAGGCAAGTCACAGACTTATTATCCCGAGCACATACTTGGGTATGGGCGCTTGTAAGACTTGTTGCTCTCTTGTCGCGGATCTGGCTCTTTCTAGACCGACTGATTGGAGGCGGGGATGGTGGAGGTCCTTGCACCACATGGAGTCTGGGACTCAGGGGTGGGGGCTTGAAGTCCAAGTTTGGACGGGGACCTAAACACCCGGGACAGGAGAGTGATGGGTTGGTCCTGCTTGTGCCTTGGGTACAAGTGGGCGTGTGTTTTCGGGGTACCTAGCTGGGGGCATTGATTCACGAATTGCCGGGCAATCCGGTATGGCTTATTTCTTATCTAGCACCGCAGTAAGAACTAAAAGATGAAAGGTGGAATGGAAAAGGAACACTGATTGCTTACCACCTGCTCGAAAGTAGCACAGGTGCTTACATAGAATGGTTAGTTGATGAACCAATGCGGCTATTAATGAAAATCAAATATAAGGACGCACTTATAGTAATGCAGTAAACCCACAAGCCAGATAGACTTGCATCTCCTTGGAGTCTTTTCTTTTCTCCTGTCGGGTAAGTCTTGCTGAGTACAATTGAGTACTTAGGGTTTTCTTCCCCCTGTTGCAGGTCATAGGTGGATGCTCGAGCTGACTCTTGTGTGTGGATTCCTCCTAGTGGACTCAGCGAGGATTCCTTTACGCTGCGATCGTAGTTGTTATTTATAACTCTCACCAAATGCTTTTATAAATAAAAGTTTCATAATCTGTTGTCATAGTTTATATATCAATACTTCATCATGTCATGATTAGCTATTTATTTCCGCTATAATTCTGATCACATGTTTATATTCTGCTGTTAATTTAAAGTGTTCATAATTCTGATAATATGATTACATTTCGCTGTTATAATAATAAATGTTATACTCTGATGTACATGTAAAGTGATGTAAGAAATGGTTAAGAATGATGTAACCTTTATTCTCTCATTTGTGATCCTGATGGCAAAAATGTGGATTTTTTGGTTCTCCCCTGGGGTGTGCCCGACGGAACCGTGTAATTTAGTGTTCTCCCTTGAGTGCTTAGTGTCTAATGGAAGACAAGCACTCCTGTGAGGCATTAGATTAGGCGGTTCTACCATAGGTGGTATCAGAGCACAAATAAGGAAATAAAGCTTCTAAAACTTTTCTAAACTAAAATTTGACAACCTCTTTTTGCAAAAAGTTAGGACGTTTTTATGCGAAGTTATATAAGTAAGCCCTATTACTATGGTTATGTATTCAGGATAGATGGCACTCTGCTAACTTAGGTAGACTTAATCAATTTTTCTGCACGTACATTGACTCGAGAATAGTCCGATAGTATCACCTAGTTACAGGGAGAGAACGATGTGCCAAAAATCTGAGAACGGTTGCCCTATATGTTGGCAACAGTGGAAGGACGTATAGGACGTGCATCCATGCATATCATGTTTGTGCATTGTAGTGCCGTATTGCTTGCAGATATGCCATCCATAGGTGTCATGCGTGTCGTATTGTGCACGACGGACTAGTTCCTATTCTAGAGTTAGGTCTGCACTATAGCTTTGTGCTTCGCGTTTGCCCATGGTTCACACCTGTCATGACCCACGTCTCCCTGTACCTCTTTTCTACACTCTTGTTGGACCCTTACCTTGTAATCGTACTAGTCAGTAATGGCATCGCACGTCGCTCGCCTCGAATGCGCGGAATTTGGTCGATTTGTTGTAGTGATCCCGCACGAGAACCTTGGTGGACCGCGCCAGGACCACTGAATGCTCTGCCTTTATAAGCAAAGCCTAACTTAGCCCTTGGTACCACCACTCAGTGCACTTTAGCTCACTTAACTTTCTTTTGAGCCAGCCTTTCACTTAGCCTTCCTCGCAACCACCGCCAGAAATGGCAGGAGCCTGGGTTAGTACCTACTGCCTGAACACTGAGGGTTTTCCTAGAATCTTGCATGCCACCCTATAAAAGCTTGGAGTCAAAGATCGTCCCGAGTATGAGGGCCGTGAGTATGAGGAGCATGGCACCGAGCGGTGTGAAGTTATCGTCTACATCGAGAACAGTGAGGAGTTCCTTGACCTCACTGAAGCCTAGAGTGTGACCGCAACCAGGTTTAGCTTCACCGACACTTACCAGGTTGTGGCCCACAAAGCCTTGTGGTACCTCTGCTAGATCTATGAGGAGCCCATTGCCCGTACCCCCATGAGGCTCTTTCCACCTTTGGATAAGAATCGGCGGGCATGGAAGGCTCGCATGGAGGCTTTGCAAGGGTGGGATGCACAAGAGGACAGTCCAACTGTGGTGCACTTGACCACGTACCTACTCGCTCTAGATGAGTAGTATGGTTGGCAAGCCTTGGAGCTGAGGGCATGCCTTCGGCGTGTCGATGAAGCTAAGATCTTCAACCGGATGCTCCAAGTGCAGCTCACCAAAGCGCATGCCAGTGCTACAGCTGCTGAGAGCCAGGAGACTACCATGGAGGAAGCTTTGAAGGAGGTTGAAGACCGACATGTCCATTAGCTAGGTGAGGCTTATCTGTTCACTAGGGCCAGGCGAAGGACGTTGGCTGTTGATAGGCAGGATGCCCTGATCTTGGAGGGGATCCCTATCCACCTGCCTAAAAGAAGGAGAACTGGTGTTGCAGTGCTGCCAGCACCTCCACCTTCAGAAGTGTTAGAAGCAAAACCCTTGGTTCCTCTCACTCAGCCATTGCCCCAAGAAGATGTAGATTAGTTGCCTTGGGATGCTATACACGTAGTAGTAGTGTATTTCGTCGCTGTCCTCCGTATGGTACTCTTGCCATTGTTGTTGTCCATAGTTCTTGAGATTGTCCGACCGTAGGTGAATGTTGTGTCATGAATGGGAGCTTGAATGCCTATACGTTGTACCTGTGTAAGATCATTGGAATATGCATGTTGTTTATTTCGCTGTGTTTATTGCGTTTATCTACCTTAAGTTCGTTAGATGTGCTTAAGTTTTCTAGGGTGATATCAAGCGGGTTACAAAAGAAGTTGCCATTCAAATACCAGTAGATCAGCCATGGTTGGATAATATAGGGCACTATATCGACTAATTGTGGATGTCTCAGCAGAACACTTGAATCTCTTTAAAACAAATCCGCCGTTGGATTTGAATTCCTTGTCCCTTGTTGTGAAGGGAACCTTTGTTATTTGAGTTTTCCCTTGCAATACTCCCCTTACTCTATGGTCTATGACCCCACCGCCTTCATGGCATGTAAGTTGGTAGTAGTTGCCTGGTTAATAGCTTATGGTGCTGCGACAACACCGAGGGCTCCCTATGGAACAGCTGCCACATGGTGACACGGCTCGGCACGCGCTGGTATCGAGGTTGTTGACCAAGTACCTGTACCAAGTTACACCACCACACTGTTTTTGCTATAAAATTTTCTCCTTGGAAATATTTAGGTGTTCAAATGGGAAATCCACAACGGGTTGATGATATAGTGTTCTCTCAAGGTAAGCAAGAGGAGGTGGTTTGGAGGAAGAAAGTATGACATGATCTGAGTTTACAGAAAAGACGGAGGTGGTCAAGGAAGGAAAGCAAAAGAAGAGTAGTAAGGAAAGTTAGCCTTAGGTAGTCAGGAGTAATAGAAAAGTCTGAGTGGACGTCTTGTCCCAAACCATGTGCTTAGTTGACCACGCTGTGCATGCTGGGTCATTTCGCTACGTGCCCTACGAACGCCGCCTGTGTCGGGATCTGTACCACCCCATTTTCGCATGGCCGCAGCATCATACTGTGCTCGTCGTCTTTATGCACTATGCGTTCTCCTTTTCCCAGCACCCGGTTGGCTCTCAACTCTCACGCCTCGTCCCTCGTACTAGACCCCCCTTCCCTCTCCTTTCTTTCTTCTTTTGGTGACATGGCCGCCCGCACGCCTGCCTCGTCGAGCGGACCCTCTCTACTCCCCTTTATTTCCCCTCCGCCGCTCACGCAGGAAATGCACCATGTCTCCAACCTTATCTCCACAGCATGCACCGCCTGTGTATCCCATCCCCGCCGCATCCGCTCCCGGTGTGCTGCGCCCCATCTCCATTCGCCTCTATAAAATACCCTTGGTCCTTGCTCTTCTTCTTCATCCCCATTTCCTCTCACATTCACAGCAGAGCTATGAAATCCAGTCGACGTTGTGAAGCTAGGTTTGTCAGTCTGAGGTGATGGTGTAATGTGAGGAGAAGAAAGGATCTAGTTCATCGAAGAAGTTCATGTTCCCTTTTGGGTAGTCAATCTTAGGGTTCACGATGTTTTACTTCTCCGTCGACTGTTTCTGGATCTATTGGTGCTACGCCATGTTTTGGATAATCATCTTCTTGTTGTTTCTCCATTGTCCTTGTCTTTCTAGACTTCTAGAGTAGGTCTCAGTTGTACCAAGTTGCTCTTAACCATGTATCCCTAGATCCCCGTGTGGTTTAGTATTCGAAGTCATGTAATCCCTGATCTACGAGATGTAATCATGTTTCCCCTTTGGTTCTTGCTTCGAATCTTGGGACAAGATTCTTTTTAAGGGGGGTTGGTTCTAACACCCCTGGTGTTATGAGCTCATTTAGCACCGCGATTTAGGCCCAAGTCAAAATTTTGAAACAAGTTTTGTGGAATTTCTTTTAATATACTTGATGTGATAAGTGAATTCGGTGACCCAGTTTTGTGGACTCGAATCAACACCCAAGTTAAATTACGCAGTGCGTAGAAATATTTAGGAATGACGAACGATGATGCCAGCGAAGGGTATGTTCCATCAGGTTAAGCATGAAAAGCAACTTTTATAAATAAAATAAAATCCATTAATAAATAGAATGATACATATATATATACTCATGTGTTTATTTTGAAAAGCACGCTTAGTTGAAAAGTCTTGGTTTAGTTTTGACTTGCGGGTGAATGGCTCCATAGTGATGATGGGATGTCTCCCTACCCTACTCCATCGCTTGTCGTCAGTAGTGCGTTCCCCCTTGTTCGAAATCAATCAACTCTGGTTTATTAGCGTCATGCCGCTGCTCCCTCTCCATCGTGTCCTTTCTCTGATGATCACCTTAAATGATGTTGGCCGGGTCACTCACGTTTCTGCTGTCTCGGTCTTACCTTGCTTGTCTTCTGCCGCTGCTTGTCTTTGCTCCACTATTTTCTCTATCGGACAGGCCAGCCGTCACCTCTAGGCTACTGCTATCTCCGGCCCCTGCTTGGCCACTGGCACATTCTGAAGCACTAGTGTATTGATGAAGCAAGAACCACTGCAAGCTTACAAGTTATGTGAAGCAAGCTTAAATGCAGCAGCAGTAATATGTGTACTCCTACTCGCTAAGCAGCCACAACCGATGGGACGAGTTTGTGTCGTCACTCGTCAGGCCTCTGCAGCTCCGCTTCACATGCAACAGTCAAGTTACTGTAGCATGTTCCTATCTATGCTATCTGTGCAAGACTATACTAGTTGTCCTCCTCTCTTGCTTGTTTTTTTCTTTTCTCCGGTCGTATGCCTTTGCTGCCTTGCCCGACTTGCGTGCTTCTGTGGCTTGTCTTGCCTACCATGCCTGTCTCTGTCTGTCTCCTGATTCCCTTGTGCGGTTTTTTCTCCCTCCTTGTTCTTCTCTGCTGTCGAAAGGGTGTCACAGCTCCTACCTACTTTTCCCCACTATGCTGCCTCGTGTCTGCAGCGCCGCCGTCCTTCTATTCCCCAGAGGGTGTTGGCCTGTCCCCATGGGCGAGCACACAACGCCCTATCTTCCCGTGCTAGAGCTACGATCTAGCTCCTACCTCCCCCCATGGCGTCGCCTCGTGCCCTGCTGCTCCTCCGTGTGTAGCCGTAGCCACCACCACACCACCGCGGGGCCATCCCCGTCCTACCGACACTGTGCCTCGCCGCCCCGCCATCATCCGTGATGGCCACAACACTTGTCCACCTCAGCGACCCGCACCGGCTGGACGCCGCCGGTGGCGGTTCCCCATGGCTCCTCCGTGCTCGTGTGCCCGAGCCACGTCTCCAGCCGTGACCTGCACGACTCTGCCGGTGCCGGCCTTCTCCCGCGCCACGTCTCCATCGTTCGTGCCACTACAGTGCCCCGCCGGGCCATGCCACCACTACATCCTTGCTGCGCCATGGCCGTGCCACTTCCAGTCCCCTGCTGCCTTGCGTGAGCCCCTTGGTCCTGCATAGGAGACGCCGTTCTAGCTCCGTAGCCATAGCGCCTTGCCCTGTCCGCGTCGAGCGCGCTGCTCCTCCCAGGCACCTTCTTCGTCATTATTGTGCTGCACCACCGCACGGCTAGCCCCACCGACGAGCCACCCTTTCCGCGCCTGGAGCACCTTTCCTACGCCATTCTCGCCAGTCGGTGCTCTCCTACATGTGCTCTGTGTTTGAGGAGGAAGGAAGGGTAAGAATCCAAGCCAGAGTGTTGTACATGGTGCTTACTGCTAAATACATGACCCATTTGAACAGTACTATGGACCTAGGGGTGAATCGAGATAAGCATAGGGGTTGTTTCGCATATATGCCATCGTCACCGTGCCCTAACCGCGTTGGGCCAGCTTGCTGGGCCGGCCTGCTGCTGGCTGCTATGCCTAGGTCACCCATGCTGTGGCCGCGCCTGGTTGGGCTACTGCCTCCCCGTTGGGCCGTGTGTTGCTCCCGCGCTTGGGCTGGCCTATGGCCGCCGTGGCTGGGCCGCTCGTGCCAGCGCGTGCCATGGGCCGAGCCATGCTGATGGAATGGCCATTGCGCCTAGGCCATCCATGCCTAGGCCACCGGTTGTTCTGCGTTGGGCCACGTCTGCCCCACCTAGGCTGCCGTAACCGCTGGTCCAGGCGAGCTGGGCTGCTTCGGGCCCAAGGACCCTTTTACCTTTTCCGGTGTTTTGTTAATTTCAGAAAGTGTCTAAATACTTGGAAGTTGATAATAAATGTAGAAAAATCAGAAAAATGCCAAACCAGTTTTGTTTAGTTCCTAAAATCATGATCTACCTGTTAGTATATTTGATTCACATAGTTTGATAATATTCTTGGAAGCTCTATAATTAAGTTAAGGTGCTTAATATTGTAAAATATAAACTTGTAGGAATTTTCATGATAAATGGGTAATATTGTTGGATCTAAAAATTGTACAGTAGGCTCCTAGCAATATTAGGTATTCACTATATTTTTGTAGCTCTAGAATAATCAGTTTGTGAGGTAGCTAATGATGCTCTATTTCGAATAAGGGTTAAATCGATAGAATAAAATAAAGAAACACCTTGGTTTATATAATTAAAATAATTGTTGGGAAATAACGTCATATTCGACAACGTGTATATGTAGCCTAAGTACGGTCATCGTTAGAACTAGCTATTAACTTGAGAGGCGTAAATCGTATTTTACGAGTCACGATTGCAGTCGATTAATTATGCCTTTGCATTGCATCGCATTGCATATCATATAGGTACGATGATGGATCAACGGATCAATTGAATGATGGTTGGGAATCCAAAGATAGTGTAATGGTATTCTCTCTAGGAGATGATGCAATGAGCTTTCTATTTAGTTAGTGGTGGATGATTTGAAGATGCAAATGCTAACTTTTTAATATATCTTACCTAGGCAAGCCCCGGTGCATAACCCTACTTTCTGCGATTTAAATTATATTTGTGCATTAAGTTTTAAGGAGTTGAATGAAACCCACTTGCATATATATCTTTATCCTATGAGTCTTACTAGTATGACAGGATCGTGTAGATTGCTATGCTACAGGACTCCGGTAGAAGTCGAGTGATTGTCTGTCGCTCGCGAGATATAGAAAATATATTACTGGATTATTATCATTTGAAAAATATAAATGGTGGAAAGGAAAATAGTGACCGGGCAGGGATATGGTTTGGGTATTGGTGGGTGTAAGATGTTGTGTCGCCGTGGACACGGGGCATGACTTGGTTACACTGCTTTCCCTGTCTGTGTCGGTTAAGGACCGATTATTGCATAAGACTCTAGGCAAGTCACACACTTATTATCCTGAGCACATACTTGTGTATGGGTGCTTGGAAGACTTGTTGCTCTCTTATCATGGATTTGGCTCTTTTTGGACCGACTGTCAGGGTTTCTTTTTGGTGGAGGTGGTCCTTGCACTGCACTGAGTTCGGGACTCAGGTGCAGGGGCTTGGAGTCCCAGTTTGGATGAGGACCTAGACACCTAGGATAGGAGAGTGATGGGTTGGTCCTGCTTGTGCCTGGGGTACAAGTGGGGCGTGTGTTTTTGGGGTACCCAGCTGGGGGCATTGATTCACAAATCGCTGGGAAATCTGGTATGGCTTCTCTATGGTTTAGCATCGTAGTAAGAACTGAAAGATGAAAGATGGAAGATGGACAAAGGAAATCTGATTGCTTACCACCTGTATTATTATCACTTGGAAAATATAAATGGTGGAAAGGAAAAATGGTTACTAGGCAGGGATATGGTTTGGGTATTGGTGGGCATAAGAGGTTGTGTCGCCATGGACTCGGGGCATAGCTTGGTTACACTGTTTTCCCTGTCCGGTCGGTTAAGGACCGACCGTTGCATAAGCCATCGAGGTAAGTCACAGACTTATTATCCCGAGCACATACTTGGGTATGGGCGCTTGGAAGACTTGTTGCTCTCTTGTCACAGATCCGGCTCTTTCTGGACTGACTGATTAGAGGCGGGGATGGTGGAGGTCCTTGCACCACACGGAGTCTGGGACTCAGGGGTGGGGGCTTGAAGTCCAAGTTTGGACGGGGACCTAGACACCCGAGATAGAAGAGTGATAGATTGGTCCTGCTTGTGCCTTGGGTACAAGCAGGGCGTGTGTTTTTGGGGTACCCAGCTAGGGGCATTGATTTGCGAATCGCCGAGCAATCCGGTACGACTTCTTTCTTGTCTAGCACCATAGTAAGAACTGAAAGATGAAAGATGGAATGGAAAAGGAACACTGATTGCTTACCACCTGCTTGAAAGTAGCACAGGTGCTTACATAGAATGGTTAGTTGATGAACCAATGCGGCTATTAATGAAAATCGAATATAAGGACGCACTTATAGTAATGCTCCTACACATGCAATAAACCCACAAGCCAGATAGCCTTGCATCTCCTTGGAGTCTTTTCTTTTCTTCTGTCGGGTAAGTCTTGCTGAGTACAATTGAGTACTCAGGGTTTTATTCCCCCTATTGCAGGTGACAGGTGGATGCTAGAGCTGACTCTTGTGTGTGGATTCCTCCTGGTGGGCTCAGCGAGGATTCCTTTACGCTACGATCGTAGTTGTTATTTATAACTCTCACCAAATGCTTTTATAAATAAAAGTTTCATAATCTGTTGTCGTAGTTTATATATCAATACTTCATCATGTCATGATTAGCTATTTATTTCTGTTGTAATTCTGATCACATGTTTATATTCCGCTGTTAATTTAAAGTGTTCATAATTCTGATAATATGATTACATTCCGATGTTATAATAATAAATGTTATACTCTGATGTACATGTAAAGTGATATAAGAAATGGTTAAGAATGATGTAAGCTTTATTCTCTCATTTATGATCCTAATGATAAAAATGTGGATTTTTGGGTTCTCCCCTGGGGTGTGCCCGACGGAACCGTGTAATTTAGTGTTCTCCCTTGAGTGCTTAGTGTCTAATGGAAGACAAGCACTCCTGTGAGGCATTAGATTAGACGGTTCTGCCACACTAGCCACCCGACGCCATCTTGCATTGATCCTTGCCGTGCCATGCTCCTATTTGGAGCTTTCTTCCCGCCGGGTTGATAAGACTGTATCCGCATGCGTCGGCGGCAAAGCCCCCACTGTAGAGCTGCTTGCGTTCGATCTATTGCACCGCCAGCCTTGCCTCCACCTACCCATCACCCAATGCACCTTTACTGAGTTGCTACCACCTCCTAGATGCCCTTGATGTGGTCTTGCCACCGTGGTGCACCATCGCACCATCCATGTGCATGTAGCCAGCTTGGATCGGGCCGTCTCTGGCTGAACCACCACCTCGGCTGGGTCCATGGTGAGTTCCTTGAGCTCACGTGCAACCCCTACTACTCTAGTGTTGTTGTAGCTCACTGGAACATCACCACTTTTGCTATAGGAGCTCCACCACCGTGGTCCAGCTTTACTACGGTGCCCCGGCTCGCGTTTTCATCGCCCAGCATTTTGAGTTCATGCCTAGGCAAGTACCGGCTCCTTAGATAGGGATGGGTGGGTCTCGGTCGCCCAATGGGGGTCATCGGTGCCATTAGCTGCCTCGCCGGTGTGCATGGCCAGGTTAGGGACCCCCCGTTGTAAAGATAGATTGTTGCAAGGGCTGTTTTATGTAGTCGCAGACTGAAAGAATAGTGCGCTTAGTGCTCGTGCTATTATCGGGTGGCCTAAGGGCATTTTCACAAAAATGACCGGCACGCGCGGGCCACCCCGTTGCAGGCGTCGCCGCGCTGTTGGGCCACGCCCGCATGGGCCGTGTCAGTGGATCATGCATGCGCGCGCGCGATGCGTGGGAGTGGGCCGCGCGGGTTGAATTTTGTTTTCTTTTTCCAGTGAATTAGTAAATGATTATTTAATTTAGTTTTGAGCTGATATTTGGAAAATTATAGTAAATTCTATAGGTGTTTAAAAATAGTGAAACAAAATTTATTAGGTTCAAAAAAATGTGATCTATCTGTTGGTGTAGTTGGTTTACAGTTATCTGTGATAATGATAGACCCATTAATTCATTTAGGAAAGCTTAGCATTATTTAGCTTAATATTTGTAGGAATTTTTGTGGCAAATTGATAATAGCTTTGACCATGAAATTTTTATAGTAGATTCAATGTATTATTATGTGCTCACTATAATTTTTGTAGCCTTAGAATAAGTTGATAAATATGGTAGCTAGAACTCCTTATTTTAGTATATATATAGTAAATCGGTATTAATAGTAAGAATGCATTTAGTTGCTAAGTTAATGCATGCAATGTTTCATACATGTTTAGTGGAAATGATAGGCAACTTAGCGTCTTAGTCGGTAGAGCTAATTTAGTAGCTTGATAGATGTATTTTTTTAAGAGTTGCTGTTGTCGTATTACTAAATATTGCATCATCATTTCATGCATATAGATAACGAGTTGGTAGAGTTTATGCCTGTGGGCAAACAAGAGTACGAGGAGATCATTCAAGAGTATGAGTAGGAGATTCTCGTTCAGGAGGGAGCCCTGGAGCCATCAGTTGCTGACTTTGTTGACGCCTCGCCTGCCCAAGGTAAGCCCTGGTGCATAACCTTATTTTGAATGATCACTGAATATATATATGATGTGCATTTATGTTACAGGCATTTTATAAAAACTACATGCATAGATATACCTACCTATGAGTCCTACTAGTATAGGTCGAGTAGCTTCTATGCTCAGAATTTTGGTAGCGTGAGTAACCTACCGTTACTCACAATAGGTGATTATTAAGATCGCTCATGATAAAATGGTGGAAAGAAAAAATGGAGACCGGGCAGGGATTTGGTTTGGGTCTTGGTGGGTGTAAGAGGTTGTGTCCTGCGGCCAACGGGACATAGCTTGGTTACACTTTTTCTATGTCTGTGTCGGTTAAGGACCGGTCGTTGCAATGGACTCTAGGCAAGTCACAGACTTATTATCCCGAGCACATACTTGGGTATGGGCGCAGGAAAGACTTGTTGCTCTCTTATCATGGGTTCCAGCTCTTTCTGGACCGACTGATTGGAGGCGGGGATGGTGGAGGTCTAAGCACCACACTGAGTCCGGGATTTAGGAGCGAGGGCTTAGAGTCCAAGTTTGGATGGGGACCTAGACCCCATGATAGAAGAGTGGCGGGTTGGTCCTGCTTGTGCCTGGGGTATAAGCGGGGCATGTGTTTTGGGGTACCTAGCTAGAAACGTTGATTCATGAATCGTCGGGCGATCCGGTATGACTTGTCTACACTCTAGCACCATAGTAAGAACTAAAAGAGGAAAGGTGGTGAAATGGAACTATTTGCTCAACTCTTGTTTGAAAGTAGAACAGGTGCTTGCAAAGAATGGTTAGATAATGAACTAATCATGAATGCTAATAATTAACATACATAAGGATTCACTATTAGTATTGCTTTCTACAAAAAGGAACCCAACAAACCATAAAGCATATCATATTCCTTAAAGTCGAGAAATTATTCCCACTAGTCGGATAAGTCTTGCAAGTACATTGTGTACTCAGGGTTTATTTACCCCTGTTGCAGGCACTGCTTGAGGAGTAGCCATTGTGTGAAGGATTCTTCTGGTGGGCACAGATAGATCCTTGTATAATATCGATATATGTTTCTTTCATTCCGCTGTTAAATTTCCGCACTCTGAATTTGGTACTGTAATAATATATTTCTAAGAACCCTGGATGTATGCAATGGACTAAGCAATGTAAACTCATTCTCATTATTGGATCCTGAGGGAAAAATGTGGATTATTCAAGCTCTTCCTTGGGGTGTGCTCGACGGAATCCGCCCGATGTAGCATGCTGTTGGGGTGCTTAGTGTCTAGCGGAAGACGAGCACCTCCGAAGGTGTGTTATTTCGGATAGTTCTGCCATAGGTTCACACAATGCGTAACCGAGCACGCACTCTACATGTGGCAATGGGGGAAGGAGGAGCTTGTCGTTGGTGTGTATGTGGACGACTTGATCATCATTGGCGCGCGTGCAGAGGACATCGATAGCTTCAAGCGTGAGATGATGGCTCATTTTCGAATGAGCGATCTTGGCACCCTCTCCTACTACCTCGGCATCGAGATGAGATAGGGGAAGGAGGCACTCACGCTTGGTCAGAGTGTGTATGCCTTGAAGCTATTGGAGCGAAGCGGTATGGCTGAGTGCAAGCCGTGCGTGACTCTAATAGAGGAGTGACTGAAGCTGACGAAGGCCAGTATCATAGTGAAGGTAGATGCAACACTCTACTAGAGCATCGGCGGTGGTCTACACTACCTAGTCCACACGAGACCGGACATTGTGTTCGTCGTGGGCTACATCAGCCGTTTCATGGAGGATCCCCGAGAGGATCACTGGGCCATGGTGAAGCGGCTGCTGCGCTACATCAAGAGAACGGTGGATCAGACGATCATCTTCCCCAAGACTAGCAAAAGTGGGCTGCAGCTCACTGTGTTCAGCGATACAGACATGACGGGGGACATCGACGGACAGTGGAGCACCTCTAGCGTGCTTGTCTTCCTCGGGTCGGCTCCAATCTCATGGTTGTCACTAAAACAAAAGGTGGTGGCACTGTCCACGTGCGAGGTAGAGTATGTGGCGGCAGCCACAGTGGCATGCCAAGCTGTGTGGCTATGCTGGTTGCTGGGCAAGCTAACCGGTGTGGAAGCTCACCCACTAGCACTGATGGTGGACAACCAGTCTGCCATCACCTCGCAAAGAATCCGGTTCTCCACAACCAGAGCAAGCACATCAACATCAAGTTCTACTTCCTCAGGTACTGTGATGATGGAGGGCAGATCATCATCGAGTTCATCAAAACTGGTCGACAACTCGCGGACGTCCTCACTAAGCCGCTAGGCCATCTTTGGTTAATGGAGCTGAAGAAGATGATCGACATGGTGGAGGTTCTAGGGTTAGCAGCAGGATTAAAGAAAGACTTGTAAAGTAATTTGCTGCTCTCCCTCTATACGCGCGACAGGGGCAGGCGCTGAAAGCCCCCCTGCCGCACTATAGCCACAGCAGGGGCAGGCACCAAAGTTAGCCCTGCTGTCACATCTAGTCACTATAGCAGTATGGTAGACTCGTATGTCTATGTACTAGGATTAGATGGGTAGAGTTATATATATAGCTTCCCACTGCAACTCAGTGAAGAGAGAGAGTTGAGTTTTGCCATCTCTTTTGCTGAGCTCTGACCAATACTAGTGCTGGTGTAACAGAACCGCCCAATTTATACAAGATCCAGTACGGCTGTCTCCGCTAACACGTTGACACGCGCATACTTTCACTCATATAAACCCGGTAGTCCGCCGAGTGTCCCGAAAGACCTTGGTAAATCAACATCACAACCAAGATCATGTGATTAAGCAAATACACATCACATACATAGGGTTGCAGCGGAAATAATATTACAAGTTTGGGTTTCAAAACCAATTAGTGAAAACAACATAGCTTTCAAAAGATTACATTAATATATGTTCCAAATACATTGCTAGCATAAGTGACATCATCTGACAAAAGCATATAGATGAGAAGTAACTATAGAATCACCGAGCCACCGGCGGTTAGCCACCATCTTCACAGGCCGAGAACTTCACCTGCAACATGGTGGGATAAACCCTAAGTACGAGAAGGTACTTAGCTAGACTTACCCGTCAAAACCAGAAATAAAGGACACCAAGGGTCATGCAAGGCTTATGAGGTGGGCTAGCTTGACACAGTTGCATAAAAGAGCTTATGAATATAGTAACTAATTTAAACTTAGCATCAAGCTTATCATCATTTACCTGTCCACTAGATTAGCACCTGTACTAGAGCACTCACTTATTAGGAGCAAACAATATTAACCATAACAGGTATAATAAGGCTGTCATCATCATATCATCATTTCTAAACCATTATGTTATTTAGTGTATCTACTTTGGAGATAAGCCCATCAAGTTCTCACTAACCAGGAGAGACGGTGACTTGAATCAAATTACAACTCAGCTGAGGGGGTATTCCTAACTCTCACCCTGGCATACTTTGCAAGGGTAGCCGTGGGTCACCTTTGGGACAACTCAGGAACCAAATTCGCGGGTTCGATCAGCGTCAGCGCTCTCAGGGATTACCCTTCTGCCAAGACGATTAGGACTTTCAAATCACCTGCCCTTGGACTCACGCCTACGGCTCCCTTCCGAGGCGTACTTTATACTTATCGACTCTCGGCCTGAGTTGAGCTACTCGGCTTCGCGGTCGGTCTTCAGACATGGCCAACTAAGAGAGAGGCATGCGTTCAACATGAATAGGAAAGGCTCCAAAAATCAGTCCTTAAGCGACTCAGACGGAGTCACTGCAAACCAGCAAGCCTCCATCTGGTCTTCATTTCAAATTAAGACTGGTTCTTTTCCACGATAGCAAATATAGCCAACCGTGCCACATGTATCTTCCTATATCTCGCAGGTGACAGGAAATCACCTGACTTCTACCGTGTTTAAGCAGGGCTAAGCACTACACGAGCCTGAGCTACATAGGATTCAGGGTAACAATATCTGGACAAGGATTGGGTAACCAATGCAGCAAGTGTTTGCATCCAACACCTAAACTTAATGCAACAATATATGTAATAATAATACTATAACTGCATTTCGGAAATTAGGAGACTTAATATGCTCCGGGGCTTGTCTGGGATCCGACACAAGTTAGCTCAGTTAGGTTGCACCATCCTGGTGACATCTCAGGTCCTAGCACTTGCTTAGTCCTTCCATCTTTGGGATAGATCCATCAAATGCTGTCTTCAGGTTTGGCTCCAACATCTCATCCTTCACATCTAGCGTACCTAGATGAGATGCAATATGCAAGTGCATGAAGAATAGTACCATGAGACGCATCACAAAATAGCAAGCAAGACAAGCATAGTTTACACTAACACACTTAAGTACTTTGCGATGCTTAACTTAAACATGACACAATCTATCATGCTAAGATGGCAAAGAAGATGACAACACCAAGCATGACACAAGTTTCCCAAGATCTCAGGTGCTCTAACTCAGTCATCATTCAAGGCATAAGTCACACTTAACAATATACAAGCAAACACTATAATTGGAATATGCCAATTTCTTGACATGCACACAGCAGTTACAAGATTTAACTATAACTGGAGTTATACAAATCCAAATGACTTGCAAGAATACATTTTGGAAAGCTTATGAAATTATCTACATTTCATCTATAACCATCACAGCATGATTCCTAAGTTAAGTAGGTCAAAATTATACCTTTACAGAAACTGGTCTAAACAAGACAGAGAGCAATCAATTGTATAACCCAACTTTAAACAACTGTAATTCTTAAACTACTTGGCCAAATGACACCAAATTTTAACAGCAGCTAGATACATGAATTATCTACAACTTTTGTATAAACAAGTTTCACAACAAAGCACATTATCATGAAGAACTTCGCTAAGTTCCCAGATCTGTCCATAAACCACATCGGCAAGAAAATAAATATTAACTTATGTTGCAAACACATAATTAGGCAAAACCAACTTTACCAACATGTCACACATGACTAAAGAACACCAGAAAACCTAGTGTCCATGACCAAATAAATTCTTTTAATGCATTTCTTAATTTATTTTATATAACAAGGTGACTTAATGAACATATACCAAAAGTATACAATAAATTCTACAAAAATTACAGTGGCTCACATATCCTCTCAATAGTCTACTGTATAAATTTCACTCCATTTGAATATGTATAGCAACCTCTAGGAAAAAGACAAGTTGCTAAAGCAAGAAATCATGTGAGAGCGAGATAAACCAATAACTCACTCATACTTCATCCAATGCTCATGAAATTTTTACCACACATCAACTATCACATGAGTAGCATGCCACAAAAATTTCACTTCATTTGGAGCCCTAGATCTGTAGTTATGGAAAATAACAAATTCAACTAGCATTACAACCTTACTGCACAAATCTATTTTTACCGAAAAATATTGAAACTAAAACATGTCATATTATAGATCTAATGCATAGATAATTTCACAAGGATTCCAAAAAGTCCTCATTTGCTATTTTACGAATTTCCTATGAATTACTATGAATTTCCAAATATTCAGCAAATTTACTGCAAATTGGTCCTTATTGGCACTATTCATTTGAGTCTATGGTTCTGCAGAAAACCCCCTGGACTTGTTTCTCTTCTCGCGTGAGGTCCCCTGGTCGCAGTTTGAGACAGAGGAGGCCAGCGGGCCGGCTGGTGGCTGATTTGGCCAGCCGGAGAGGGGCGTCGGCGGCGAACGGCGAGGGCGTAGCTTGCCTAGGCACACGCGCGGCCAAGGCAGAGGCCGGCCTGGCCAGCGACTTGGTCACAGGAGCAGCAGTAGCCATGGCGGCTGCTCCAGCAGGGAGGAGCCATGACGACGAGCAAAACTTCCAGGAAGTGGTGGCATCGGCCAGAAGAGGAGCTAGGAAAGGAAGGCGGTGGGGCTAGTGACCATAGCAGAGGAGGCTTGAAGGAGAAGGAGCGCCAGTGGCAGGCATGGCTCCGGCCATGGGAGCAATGGTGGCAGGGAGGTGAATGGCCATGGTGGTGCTCGGTGTCCGCGCTCAGGCGCAGGCGGGGAGAGCGAGCGAGTGAGCCAGAGGGAGCTCGGCCTCCACCTCTGGAGGGCGCAGAGACGCGATAGGGAGGCAGGGGCATAGATGCACGCTGCAGCGAAGCTCAGCAATGGTGGGGGCGCTCTCGGTGCATGGTGGCCATGCACCCATTACGTCGAGCACGCGGCGGGTGACAAACGGGGCATGGCGGGCGGCGCTTTGGGCTGGATCTGGGCCAAATCAGGACATGGGCTGAATACGAAGATCGAAGCCCCCATGAAGCTCTACGTTTTTCATTAAGGGGGTTCAGCTATTAGCAAAACATATTAGAAGATAAATGTATGCCAAAACAGTAGTGTCAACACCTTGACGGCAGTCACGGAAACTCGCTTTCGGTGGTCAAAACTTCTTCAAACTGAATCCAACTTTTTGTATGCTCTTCACCAAGATGTAAACTCCAACTTTCACTTTTGGGTCAACTTGAAATGCTTAACGAATTTTAGAGAACGCGAGACGCCAATGCCGATGTCGATGAATTTCAGACTTAGAATATTTCTAAGTGTTGCAGACTACAGCGGAATCAATCTTGTGACCTTTGATTGTCAAGCTTAGAGATAGATTTAGACTTAGGTCCTTAAATAAAGTTTGTAGTACACAAACTATACTACAACTTTTGTTTAAGGTCAAACCTCATATCTTGAATATAAACCATTCTTTTACTTGGGTCAAAGCAGCATCTCGTTAACCCTAGAATTAGAGTTTTCGACCAATTGAGGCCTTTTCTTGACATGTGCTCAACACAAACCCTTCATGACTTTTGTTGTAGAGTTCAATTAGAGTTGTTTGAGCAAGGTTGCAAGGTTTGGTTGACTTCATAGGTTTCCATCCACTTGATAAAGCAATTCATGCAAAGATATGACTTATCATTTCATGTGACTTTTTGATTCCAAACTTCATGAAACTTTTCTAGTGATCAATGTAGATGGATATCGATGTGAGACACATGAAGATATTCCAATAACACCAGCCAAGCATATATCTTGAAAAGGGCCTATATGTAAAGCAAGGGTGCAATATTCGAGTTTAGGTTGGGGCTTATTTCCATAGGTTTGATCTTGACATCTCCATCGTCACTTAATCTGTCATGTTTAAGCTTAAACCCATTACTTAACTGGTGACAAACACCTGGGGTGTTATAGCCCTCCCCCCTTAAAGGAATCGCGTCCCGAGATTCGATGCGAAAGACTTTTAAGGGAAGAGAAACATGTCATCCAGTTTCCAACATCAGTGATAGCATTAGGCTACTTAACTTTGGAGTATCAGAGAGGCTAATTTGGTCACAACACTTTCTGATACTTGCTTTTCATCGTAAGATGTTGTCTAAAGAATTTCCTTCGTTGGCGTCCATAAAGCATTGTTACATTGGAAGGAATCCAAGATAGCACTGTCCTACGTACTTCGTCCTCGATGTACGAAGAGTGATACAAGTGTATACTAAATACTTATAACATCTACTTCCCTAGTGGATATAGCACAGAACTTATGGACTTTGCACTAGATCGCAGTCGGTTGACGGATATTCCTTGCAACGGTGCTACATTTGTTCCCAAGGTTTGAAAAGCAGTTCTCTACAAAAGTGGCTTGAGCACAACCTTTCGCAAAGGAGGTGATCATAGACAGGGTAAACATCCTTTGAGGGTATGAGAAGCTAGTTAATCAATATCCAAACTGGTTGTAGCGGTGCACTCACTCATATGTCAACTGATGGAAAGCTACATAATGTTCCATGTGTGCAGTGCTCTTTCTCTGATAACAATACTGTATTACCTGAGTCAGCTGAGTGAGCGGTGAATGTGATAGCTGACTCTGTTGACTCAGTGTTTTCGACGACCATTATTTAAGGGAATTCTCGTATCCAAACGGCAACAGTTATCTGAGTTGTATCTAAGGCAACCCCTTGGGTAAAACACATGGAAGACACCTTAGGCATGTCAGCATTGGAGAACCATTGATGCAGAAGGATGTTAGTGAGGCTTGGAGGGCAACATAAGTTGCAAGTAATCACAAAACTAGGGACTAGTTCACTACCAAGCAGGTTCAGTACAATTTGCCTTCGTGGTGCAGTTGCACAGCAAGTTGGGTTTACTTGCATCATAGCAAAACCAGCTTTCTTAAACTATATTTGACGTCGAGGCTTCCATTCTTAGGTCAATCAATATCTCAAAAACCATAATCCAAAAATCTATGGTTTGACACCTTTTCAATTACTTTTGAATTGCAAGGGCACAATTTAACTTCTAGAACACCTTGACTGCTCATGCATTGCTGATCTAAGAGGGCAAAAGCAAGGCACATAGGGGTGCAATTAATCTTCTAAAGGGTATGGAGGGTTGTCTAACAGCAATACACCTACAAGTTGTAATTTCTTGGTATGAATTACAAACACAACCGTCTAATGTAAAGGATGATCGTGGTCACAGCGAAATTGCAGATTCTGTACCCTTTTGTTTTCTATTCATATCTCACAAATTACTGCTCCAATATGCACAAATTTTGGTGGGAATGTAGATCCATGGGTCTTCTAACTACTCACCAAAATTCAACTCAACCGGACACCGTTTGACCATCCAAACAATTCATCTACCAAAACTGATGTGTTCGGAAATGGCAGCAAACCAAGCCGACAAGATATCTCTCTAATCCGATGTTTTACTCAACCAATACCCAAACTAACTTAAGACATTGAAGGGTCCTAAGCAAGGAATGAGATCACTAAGTTTGGAGTAAATCCAACTTCGTTTGAGTCACTAATCGCCGGCTTGAAGATAACCGGTTTAGTGCCACAAAATCTGGACAGATTTCGTGTTCTTTCTTTTCTTTGCTTTACACATTGAGGTGTGTGTTTTGCACTCTATAATCTTTCTCAAAGCAGCAACAGCCTTTCTCTAGCTGAAGATGGAGGCTAGAGTTTTCCTCACATGCTTCCCTGGTAACACTTCAACCATCGTTCTTGACACCAACTTAATTATGCACAAGCATTGGACTTGTGGGCTATTTTCACAGGACGCAAGGCATTACTCCACATGGAGGGCATCCCTATAAAGACAAGGAACCGTTTCTAAATATTCTCTGGCACTACGTCCAATAGAGCCTTGAGCAAACCCGTTTGTGGTACCTAGGGCACAATGATGCTGATCAAAACTAGGGATGTGTTTTTTTGGCTAGCTCCTACATAGCTGATACAACGTCTTGCACTATCTGTGTGATTGTCCAAGATGGCATTGACTTGATAGCACAGGTTTTGGAAAACAAAGCAGTAGCTGCATTGCTAAACGGCTTGCTATCACATTGCTTATCATTGCTCTGCGAGACATAGCCTTCGTAATTAGTAAAAGTTGTCACCTAGCTGGAGGTTAAGCTTCCGACTAGTAACTAATCAGTTGTCTCTCAACACTAAAAGTTCTAAATCTTCACTCTTGCCAACATAGTTGTGATTGACACATAACAAATGGCCGCCATCGAAGTCAGTATGCAAGGGGTCACACTAGAGATGGTTGATCTCGACCGTGCGATTATCATGCACATAATAATCAAGACTTGGATAGCTAGGTCATAATCATAATGTGACGTTCGATTCTTATCTGACTAACAACTTGTCCAACATTAAGTGTTGTGTACCTTTCTGATCAACAATGATGACATAAGTTGTTCACTAGGCGACGGATGTCAATATTGGGACAACCAAGTGGAGTCACTTGTCTACCACCTCTTGTAGTCTGTTAATGTTTATGTCGGTGACCAGTTCTTCAAAGGTTATCCTTTTTGTGACTTCAAAAGGAAGCTCTACTACTTTTGGTCTGATATAGGGATCTTCGATAAGATATGGAGAGATAACCAAGGAAGAGCTCACGTGAAAATAACACATCGGTGCAGTTCGGCAATGGATCATGACTAGAAACCTTGATACTAGCGCGCACCCAGCAACACAACCATGCATCGGCCGCCCACAAGGAGGCCCTAGGTTCTGTCGCGGCACCATAGATCGCTAATTGTGGCACCATTACTGAACATACAACCAATAGTGAAATTTACAGTGGCACCAATTAGATTGTAAGAACAAGCATTGTGCGAAAGAGGGATAGCAAAAAAGGATAGTCACAAGGTTAGGAATCAACAAGGAGGCGATCAGAAGATCAAAACACAGCGCAAAAGAACATACCCTAATTGCCGAAGGCAACTAAGTAGGAGACTCTTGCTTAATTTCCATATACGCCTCGTGTCCACCAAAGTGATTACCAGATAAAGATTAACATGAGATTTGGTCCTGTCGAGCAGCAACAGGAGATCAAGACTGATAAACATCCAGAGACTTGAAAGAGTTGGAGACAAAATACACGAGATTTGAGGGACAGAGCCATTGCACTGACTAGAGATTTAGTTGATAAAGCAACGACATGATCTACGAGGAAGAGGTTCTAAAGCCAGGGTAGATAGCGATTAGCGTTGCACTAGCTCACTAGTAGGAGAGAGAGCAATAAGGTCCAACAAGGATTTTTGAGCAGGGTCCTCCCACACAGGAGTGGGACAACCACGAAACATGCAAGCATTCAAGGGAACTAAGCTTGGACCTAAGTTCAAGCAAAGGCATAGATAAAGTCTTCATAGCACAACGTTCAAGGCTAGCAACCACGTATACAGGCTTAGGTTCCTAAGAGAGAACTTAATTGGAGACGACAACCATGAGATTATCAAAACTTGGACGCTGCTCTAGGATAGCACTATTCAACACTCGTATGCTTATCGAGGACCAAAGGAGTGACAGCTACTGCACTACCTAGATAACGAGTATCCACACCTACATCATGGTCTTAGGCGAGCATTTCGAATATACTCAATCCGATTAGCTTAAGCGACTATTACTAAGCACAAAGCTCATACATAACAAGCAGTCACCTATAGCAACACCACTACACATATCATGCAACACATGGTGGTAAGGCACTATTATCTTTTGTTTCCTTTTTACTGAGTAGGTGGATATCTCTACAAAACAAGTTTTACTTACATTTAGTAATTTAGTTTTCAAAGGGGTGAAGTTTTGCTAATTAATAACTTGTCATTTATTTCCTTTGGAAGCAAACATACCAGACGAGCTAATCACACACTAACTTCAAGCATAGCTATTTAAGCAGCATGGGACAAGGCATTTTGGCTAGCTTCACACAGGGAAAATAGTGACATCACATTGATCACAAGTTACTTAGCATTAGAACAAGGTGAGGGAAGCATATTTATGCACAAGCACAATCATGATGCATGCTCGTCCTATTCATCCTCACGAAATTGCCAGCCTAAGGTGGCAATCACGTTCTATGTCGGTGGCATAACACGTACTCTCTCGATATATAGCTAGTCATCAGCTATATTCAATCTACGCATTCGTGATTAGCGTACCTGCAAGCAAATTCATTGTAGCCCATCCCCATAAGAGATAAATAAGCACACAATGAAAGCAGTAAACTAAGATACTCTCCATATATACATCCCTAGATGTATATACTTCGATATCCATAGCTACCCAATAAATATACCCGCAATTAAGTACCTTCATATATACATGGATGTAACATGTAAACATTCTAGTAACCATAGCTAACATTCCCCTAGACCGACAGTTGGACGGTCATGCTCTCACAACTCACACTTACCTGGACGTAGAGGCAATTGATCCATACATTACCATTCAAACGAATGGCATCCATACCATAGCACGCCGTATGGACGTCGAAAGTAAAACCCCCCCATGTTAGTACTTAGATAGCCACCTAATAGTCCTTAACTGGGCATAAAGGAGGATGTCGCTAGCATAGTTTTGCAAATTAGTTTTTAACAAATTTGCCTGTAGCTAAAGTTTTAGTTAAAATAGGTTTTTTAAAACCAAAACTTTGTTTTTAAAATAATGTACATGACAGTATTATGCTTAATCTTGCTCTGATACCAGCTGTAACAGAACCGCCCAATTTATACAAGATCCAGTACGGCTATCCCCGCTAACACGTTGACACGCGCATACTTTCACTCATATAAACCCGGTAGTCCGCCGAGTGTCCCGAAAGACCTCGGTAAATCAACATCAACCAAGATCGCGTGATTAAGCAAATACACATCACATACATTGGGTTGCAGCGGAAATAATATTACAAGTTTGGGTTTCAAAACCAATTAGTGAAAACAACATAGCTTTCAAAAGATTACATTAATATATGTTCCAAATACATTGCTAGCATAAGTGACATCATCCGACAAAAGCATATAGATGAGAAGTAACTATAGAATCACCGAGCCACCGGCGGTTAGCCACCATCTTCATAGGCCGAGAACTTCACCTGCAACATGGTGGGATAAACCCTGAGTACGAGAAGGTACTCAGCTAGACTTACCCATCAAAACCAGAAATAAAGGACACCAAGGGTCATGCAAGGCTTATGAGGTGGGCTAGCTTGACACAGTTGCATAAAAGAGCTTATGAATATAGTAACCAATTTAAACTTAGCATCAAGCTTATCATCATTTACCTGTCCACTAGATTAGCACCTGTACTAGAGCACTCACTTATTAGGAGCAAACAATATTAACCATAGCAGGTATAATAAGGCTGTCATCATCATATCATCATTTCTGAACCATTATGTTATTTAGTGTATCTACTTTGGAGATAAGCCTGTCAAGTTCTCACTAACCGGGAGAGACGGTGACTCGAATCGAATTACAACTTAGCTGAGGGGGTATTTCTAACTCTCACCCTAGCATACTTTGCAAGGGTAGCCGTGGGTCACCTTTGGGACAACTCAGGAACCAAATTTGCGGGTTCAATCAGCGCCAGCGCTCTCAGGGATTACCCTTCTGCCAGGACGATCAGGACTTTTAAATCACCTGCCCTTGGACTCACGCCTACGGCTCCCTTCTGAGGCGTACTTTATACTTATCGACTCCCAGCCTGAGTTGAGCTACTCGGCTTCGCGATCGGTCTTCAGACACGGCCAACTAAGAGAGAGGCATGCGTTCAACATGAACAGGAAAGGCTCTAAGAATCAGTCCTTAAGCGACTCAGACGGAGTCACTGCAAACCGGCAAGCCTCCGTCCGGTCTTCATTTCAAATTAAGACTGGTTCTTTTCCACGATAGCAAATATAGCCAACCGTGCCACATGTATCTTCCTATATCTCGCAGGTGACAGGAAATCACCTGACTTCTACCGTGTTTAAGCAGGGCTAAGCACTACATGAGCCCAAGCTACATAGGATTCAGGGTAATAATATCTGGACAAGGATTGGGTGACCAATGCAGCAAGTGTTTGCATCCAACACCTAAACTTAATGCAACAATATATGTAATAATAATACTGTAACTGCATTTCGGAAATTAGAAGGCTTCGTATGCTATGGGGCTTGCCTGGGATTCGACACAAGTCAGCTCAGTTAGGTTGTACCGTCCTGGTGACATCTCAGGTCCTAGCACTTGCTTAGTCCTTCCATCTTTGGGATAGATCCATCAAACGCTATCTTCGGGTTTGGCTCCAACATCTCATCCTTCACGTCTAGCATACCTAGATGAGATGCAATATGCATGTGCATGAAGAATAGTACCATGAGATGCATCACAAAATAGCAAGCAAGACAAGCATAGTTTACACTAACACACTTAAGTACTTTGCGATGCTTAACTTAAACATGACACAATCTATCATGCTAAGATGGCAAAGAAGATGACAACACCAAGCATGACACAAGTTTCCCAAGATCTCAGGTGCTCTAACTCAGTCATCATTCAAGGCATAAGTCACACTTAACAATATACAAGCAAACACTATAATTGGAATCTGCCAATTTCTCGATATGCACACAGCAGTTACAAGATTTAACTATAACTGGAGTTATACAAATCCAAATGACTTACAAGAATACATTTTGGAAAGCTTATGAAATTATCTACATTTCATCTATAACCATCACAGCATGATTCCCAAGTTAAGTAGGTCGAAATTATACCTTTACAGAAACTGGTCTAAACAAGACAGAGAGCAATCAATTGTATAACCCAACTTTAAACAACTGTAACTCTTAAACTACTTGGCCAAATGACACCAAATTTTAATAACATCTAGATACATGAATTATCTACAACTTTTGTATAAACAAGTTTCACAACAAAACACATTATCATGAAGAACTTCGCTAAGTTCCCAGATCTGTCCATAAACCACATCGGCAAGAAAATAAATATTAACTTATATTGCAAACACATAATTAGGCAAAACCAACTTTACCAACATGTCACACATGACTAAAGAACACTAGAAAACCTAGTGTCCATGACCAAATAAATTCTTTTAATGCATTTCTTTAGATAACAAGGTGACTTAATGAACATATACCAAAAGTATACAATAAATTCTACAAAAATTACAGTGGCTCACATATCCTCTCAATAGTCTACTGTACAAATTTCACTCCATTTGAATATGTATAGCAACCTCTATGAAAAAGACAAGTTGCTAAAGCAAGAAATCATGTGAGAGTGAGATAAACCAATAACTCACTCATACTTCATCCAATACTCATGAAATTTTTACCACACATCAACTATCACATGAGTAGCATGCCACAAAAATTTCACTTCATTTGGAGCTCTAGATCTGCAGTTATGGAAAATAACAAATTCAACTAGCATTACAACCTTACTGCACAAATCTATTTTTACCGCACAATATTGAAACTAAAACATGCCATATTATAGATCTAATGCATAGAGAATTTCATAAGGATTCCAAAAAGTCCTCATTTGCTATTTTACGAATTTCCTATGAATTACTATGAATTTCCAAAGATTCAGCAAATTTACTGCAAATAGGTCCTTATTGGCACTATTCATTTGAGTCTATGGTTCTGCAGAAAACTCCCTGGACTTGTTTCTCTTCTCGCGTGAGGTCCCTGGTCGTAGTTGAGACAGAGGAGGCCAGCGGGCCGGCTGGTGGCCGATTTGGCCGGCCGGAGAGGGGCGTCGACGACGAGCGGCGAGGGCGCAGCTTGCCCAGGCACACGCGCGACTGAGGGAGAGGCTGGCCTGGCCAGCGGCTTGGTCACAGGAGCAGCAGCAGCCATGGCGGCTGCTCCAGCAGGGAGGAGCCACGACGACGAGCAAAGCTTCCGGGAAGTGGTGGCATCGGCCAGAAGAGGAGCTGGGAAAGGAAGGCGGTGGGGCTAGCGGCCATAGCAGAGGAGGCTTGAAGGAGAAGGAGCGCCGGTGGCAGGCATGGCTCCGGCCATGGTGAGCGACGGTGGCAGGGAGGTGAACGGCCATGGCGGTGCTCGGCGTCCGCGCTCAGGCGCAGGCGGGAAGAGCGAGCGAGTGAGCCAGAGGGAGCTCGGCCTCCACCTCTGGAGGGCGCAGAGACGCGACAGGGAGGCAGGGGCGTAGATGCACGCTACAGCGAAGCTCAGCAATGGTGGGGTCGCTCTCGGTGCATGGTGGCCACGTGCCCATTACGTCGAGCACGTGGCGGGTGACAAACGGGGCATGGCGGGCGGCGCTTTGGGCTGGATCTAGGCCGAATCAGGACATGGGCCGAATACGAAGATTGAAGCCCGCACGAAGCTCTACGTTTTTCATTAAGGGGGTTCAGCCATTAGCAAAACATATTAGAAGATAAATGTATGCCAAAACAGCAGTGTCAACACCTTGACGGCAGTCACGAAAACTCGCTTTCGGTGGTCAAAACTTCTTCAAACTGAATCCAACTTTTTGTATGCTCTTCACCAAGATGTAAACTCCAACTTTCACTTTTGGGTCAACTTGAGATGCTTAACGAATTTTAGAGAACGTGAGACGCCAACTGCCGATGTCGATGAATTTCAGACTTAAGAATATTTCTAAGTGTTGCAGACTACAGCGGAATCAATCTTGTGACCTTTGATTGTCAAGCTTAGAGATAGATTTAGACTTAGGTCCTTAAATAAAGTTTGTAGTACATAAACTATACTACAACTTTTGTTTAAGGTCAAGCCTCAGTATCTTGAATATAAACCATTCTTTTACTTGGGTCAAAGCAGCATCTCGTTAACCCTAGAATTAGAGTTTTCGACCAATTGAGGCCTTTTCTTGACATGTGCTCAACACAAACCCTTCATGACTTTTGTTGTAGAGTTCAATTAGAGTTGTTTGAGCAAGGTTGCAAGGTTTGGTTGACTTCATAGGTTTCCATCCACTTGATAAAGCAATTCATGCAAAGATATGACTTATCATTTCATGTGACTTTTTGATTCCAAACTTCATGAAACTTTTCTAGTGATCAATGTAGATGGATATCGATGTGAGACACATGAAGATATTCCAATAACACCAGCCAAGCATATATCTTGAAAAGGGCCTATATGTAAAGCAAGGGTGCAATATTCGAGTTTAGGTTGGGGCTTATTTCCATAGGTTTGATCTTGACATCTCCATCGTCACTTAATCTGTCATGTTTAAGCTTAAACCCATTACTTAACTGGTGACAAACACCTGGGGTGTTATAGCCCTCCCCCCTTAAAGGAATCGCGTCCCGAGATTCGATGCGAAAGACTTTTAAGGGAAGAGAAACATGTCATCCAGTTTCCAACATCAGTGATAGCATTAGGCTACTTAACTTTGGAGTATCAGAGAGGCTAATTTGGTCACAACACTTTCTGATACTTGCTTTTCATCGTAAGATGTTGTCTAAAGAATTTCCTTCGTTGGCGTCCATAAAGCATTGTTACATTGGAAGGAATCCAAGATAGCACTGTCCTACGTACTTCGTCCTCGATGTACGAAGAGTGATACAAGTGTATACTAAATACTTATAACATCTACTTCCCTAGTGGATATAGCACAGAACTTATGGACTTTGCACTAGATCGCAGTCGGTTGACGGATATTCCTTGCAACGGTGCTACATTTGTTCCCAAGGTTTGAAAAGCAGTTCTCTACAAAAGTGGCTTGAGCACAACCTTTCGCAAAGGAGGTGATCATAGACAGGGTAAACATCCTTTGAGGGTATGAGAAGCTAGTTAATCAATATCCAAACTGGTTGTAGCGGTGCACTCACTCATATGTCAACTGATGGAAAGCTACATAATGTTCCATGTGTGCAGTGCTCTTTCTCTGATAACAATACTGTATTACCTGAGTCAGCTGAGTGAGCGGTGAATGTGATAGCTGACTCTGTTGACTCAGTGTTTTCGACGACCATTATTTAAGGGAATTCTCGTATCCAAACGGCAACAGTTATCTGAGTTGTATCTAAGGCAACCCCTTGGGTAAAACACATGGAAGACACCTTAGGCATGTCAGCATTGGAGAACCATTGATGCAGAAGGATGTTAGTGAGGCTTGGAGGGCAACATAAGTTGCAAGTAATCACAAAACTAGGGACTAGTTCACTACCAAGCAGGTTCAGTACAATTTGCCTTCGTGGTGCAGTTGCACAGCAAGTTGGGTTTACTTGCATCATAGCAAAACCAGCTTTCTTAAACTATATTTGACGTCGAGGCTTCCATTCTTAGGTCAATCAATATCTCAAAAACCATAATCCAAAAATCTATGGTTTGACACCTTTTCAATTACTTTTGAATTGCAAGGGCACAATTTAACTTCTAGAACACCTTGACTGCTCATGCATTGCTGATCTAAGAGGGCAAAAGCAAGGCACATAGGGGTGCAATTAATCTTCTAAAGGGTATGGAGGGTTGTCTAACAGCAATACACCTACAAGTTGTAATTTCTTGGTATGAATTACAAACACAACCGTCTAATGTAAAGGATGATCGTGGTCACAGCGAAATTGCAGATTCTGTACCCTTTTGTTTTCTATTCATATCTCACAAATTACTGCTCCAATATGCACAAATTTTGGTGGGAATGTAGATCCATGGGTCTTCTAACTACTCACCAAAATTCAACTCAACCGGACACCGTTTGACCATCCAAACAATTCATCTACCAAAACTGATGTGTTCGGAAATGGCAGCAAACCAAGCCGACAAGATATCTCTCTAATCCGATGTTTTACTCAACCAATACCCAAACTAACTTAAGACATTGAAGGGTCCTAAGCAAGGAATGAGATCACTAAGTTTGGAGTAAATCCAACTTCGTTTGAGTCACTAATCGCCGGCTTGAAGATAACCGGTTTAGTGCCACAAAATCTGGACAGATTTCGTGTTCTTTCTTTTCTTTGCTTTACACATTGAGGTGTGTGTTTTGCACTCTATAATCTTTCTCAAAGCAGCAACAGCCTTTCTCTAGCTGAAGATGGAGGCTAGAGTTTTCCTCACATGCTTCCCTGGTAACACTTCAACCATCGTTCTTGACACCAACTTAATTATGCACAAGCATTGGACTTGTGGGCTATTTTCACAGGACGCAAGGCATTACTCCACATGGAGGGCATCCCTATAAAGACAAGGAACCGTTTCTAAATATTCTCTGGCACTACGTCCAATAGAGCCTTGAGCAAACCCGTTTGTGGTACCTAGGGCACAATGATGCTGATCAAAACTAGGGATGTGTTTTTTTGGCTAGCTCCTACATAGCTGATACAACGTCTTGCACTATCTGTGTGATTGTCCAAGATGGCATTGACTTGATAGCACAGGTTTTGGAAAACAAAGCAGTAGCTGCATTGCTAAACGGCTTGCTATCACATTGCTTATCATTGCTCTGCGAGACATAGCCTTCGTAATTAGTAAAAGTTGTCACCTAGCTGGAGGTTAAGCTTCCGACTAGTAACTAATCAGTTGTCTCTCAACACTAAAAGTTCTAAATCTTCACTCTTGCCAACATAGTTGTGATTGACACATAACAAATGGCCGCCATCGAAGTCAGTATGCAAGGGGTCACACTAGAGATGGTTGATCTCGACCGTGCGATTATCATGCACATAATAATCAAGACTTGGATAGCTAGGTCATAATCATAATGTGACGTTCGATTCTTATCTGACTAACAACTTGTCCAACATTAAGTGTTGTGTACCTTTCTGATCAACAATGATGACATAAGTTGTTCACTAGGCGACGGATGTCAATATTGGGACAACCAAGTGGAGTCACTTGTCTACCACCTCTTGTAGTCTGTTAATGTTTATGTCGGTGACCAGTTCTTCAAAGGTTATCCTTTTTGTGACTTCAAAAGGAAGCTCTACTACTTTTGGTCTGATATAGGGATCTTCGATAAGATATGGAGAGATAACCAAGGAAGAGCTCACGTGAAAATAACACATCGGTGCAGTTCGGCAATGGATCATGACTAGAAACCTTGATACTAGCGCGCACCCAGCAACACAACCATGCATCGGCCGCCCACAAGGAGGCCCTAGGTTCTGTCGCGGCACCATAGATCGCTAATTGTGGCACCATTACTGAACATACAACCAATAGTGAAATTTACAGTGGCACCAATTAGATTGTAAGAACAAGCATTGTGCGAAAGAGGGATAGCAAAAAAGGATAGTCACAAGGTTAGGAATCAACAAGGAGGCGATCAGAAGATCAAAACACAGCGCAAAAGAACATACCCTAATTGCCGAAGGCAACTAAGTAGGAGACTCTTGCTTAATTTCCATATACGCCTCGTGTCCACCAAAGTGATTACCAGATAAAGATTAACATGAGATTTGGTCCTGTCGAGCAGCAACAGGAGATCAAGACTGATAAACATCCAGAGACTTGAAAGAGTTGGAGACAAAATACACGAGATTTGAGGGACAGAGCCATTGCACTGACTAGAGATTTAGTTGATAAAGCAACGACATGATCTACGAGGAAGAGGTTCTAAAGCCAGGGTAGATAGCGATTAGCGTTGCACTAGCTCACTAGTAGGAGAGAGAGCAATAAGGTCCAACAAGGATTTTTGAGCAGGGTCCTCCCACACAGGAGTGGGACAACCACGAAACATGCAAGCATTCAAGGGAACTAAGCTTGGACCTAAGTTCAAGCAAAGGCATAGATAAAGTCTTCATAGCACAACGTTCAAGGCTAGCAACCACGTATACAGGCTTAGGTTCCTAAGAGAGAACTTAATTGGAGACGACAACCATGAGATTATCAAAACTTGGACGCTGCTCTAGGATAGCACTATTCAACACTCGTATGCTTATCGAGGACCAAAGGAGTGACAGCTACTGCACTACCTAGATAACGAGTATCCACACCTACATCATGGTCTTAGGCGAGCATTTCGAATATACTCAATCCGATTAGCTTAAGCGACTATTACTAAGCACAAAGCTCATACATAACAAGCAGTCACCTATAGCAACACCACTACACATATCATGCAACACATGGTGGTAAGGCACTATTATCTTTTGTTTCCTTTTTACTGAGTAGGTGGATATCTCTACAAAACAAGTTTTACTTACATTTAGTAATTTAGTTTTCAAAGGGGTGAAGTTTTGCTAATTAATAACTTGTCATTTATTTCCTTTGGAAGCAAACATACCAGACGAGCTAATCACACACTAACTTCAAGCATAGCTATTTAAGCAGCATGGGACAAGGCATTTTGGCTAGCTTCACACAGGGAAAATAGTGACATCACATTGATCACAAGTTACTTAGCATTAGAACAAGGTGAGGGAAGCATATTTATGCACAAGCACAATCATGATGCATGCTCGTCCTATTCATCCTCACGAAATTGCCAGCCTAAGGTGGCAATCACGTTCTATGTCGGTGGCATAACACGTACTCTCTCGATATATAGCTAGTCATCAGCTATATTCAATCTACGCATTCGTGATTAGCGTACCTGCAAGCAAATTCATTGTAGCCCATCCCCATAAGAGATAAATAAGCACACAATGAAAGCAGTAAACTAAGATACTCTCCATATATACATCCCTAGATGTATATACTTCGATATCCATAGCTACCCAATAAATATACCCGCAATTAAGTACCTTCATATATACATGGATGTAACATGTAAACATTCTAGTAACCATAGCTAACATTCCCCTAGACCGACAGTTGGACGGTCATGCTCTCACAACTCACACTTACCTGGACGTAGAGGCAATTGATCCATACATTACCATTCAAACGAATGGCATCCATACCATAGCACGCCGTATGGACGTCGAAAGTAAAACCCCCCCATGTTAGTACTTAGATAGCCACCTAATAGTCCTTAACTGGGCATAAAGGAGGATGTCGCTAGCATAGTTTTGCAAATTAGTTTTTAACAAATTTGCCTGTAGCTAAAGTTTTAGTTAAAATAGGTTTTTTAAAACCAAAACTTTGTTTTTAAAATAATGTACATGACAGTATTATGCTTAATCTTGCTCTGATACCAGCTGTAACAGAACCGCCCAATTTATACAAGATCCAGTACGGCTATCCCCGCTAACACGTTGACACGCGCATACTTTCACTCATATAAACCCGGTAGTCCGCCGAGTGTCCCGAAAGACCTCGGTAAATCAACATCAACCAAGATCGCGTGATTAAGCAAATACACATCACATACATTGGGTTGCAGCGGAAATAATATTACAAGTTTGGGTTTCAAAACCAATTAGTGAAAACAACATAGCTTTCAAAAGATTACATTAATATATGTTCCAAATACATTGCTAGCATAAGTGACATCATCCGACAAAAGCATATAGATGAGAAGTAACTATAGAATCACCGAGCCACCGGCGGTTAGCCACCATCTTCATAGGCCGAGAACTTCACCTGCAACATGGTGGGATAAACCCTGAGTACGAGAAGGTACTCAGCTAGACTTACCCATCAAAACCAGAAATAAAGGACACCAAGGGTCATGCAAGGCTTATGAGGTGGGCTAGCTTGACACAGTTGCATAAAAGAGCTTATGAATATAGTAACCAATTTAAACTTAGCATCAAGCTTATCATCATTTACCTGTCCACTAGATTAGCACCTGTACTAGAGCACTCACTTATTAGGAGCAAACAATATTAACCATAGCAGGTATAATAAGGCTGTCATCATCATATCATCATTTCTGAACCATTATGTTATTTAGTGTATCTACTTTGGAGATAAGCCTGTCAAGTTCTCACTAACCGGGAGAGACGGTGACTCGAATCGAATTACAACTTAGCTGAGGGGGTATTTCTAACTCTCACCCTAGCATACTTTGCAAGGGTAGCCGTGGGTCACCTTTGGGACAACTCAGGAACCAAATTTGCGGGTTCAATCAGCGCCAGCGCTCTCAGGGATTACCCTTCTGCCAGGACGATCAGGACTTTTAAATCACCTGCCCTTGGACTCACGCCTACGGCTCCCTTCTGAGGCGTACTTTATACTTATCGACTCCCAGCCTGAGTTGAGCTACTCGGCTTCGCGATCGGTCTTCAGACACGGCCAACTAAGAGAGAGGCATGCGTTCAACATGAACAGGAAAGGCTCTAAGAATCAGTCCTTAAGCGACTCAGACGGAGTCACTGCAAACCGGCAAGCCTCCGTCCGGTCTTCATTTCAAATTAAGACTGGTTCTTTTCCACGATAGCAAATATAGCCAACCGTGCCACATGTATCTTCCTATATCTCGCAGGTGACAGGAAATCACCTGACTTCTACCGTGTTTAAGCAGGGCTAAGCACTACATGAGCCCAAGCTACATAGGATTCAGGGTAATAATATCTGGACAAGGATTGGGTGACCAATGCAGCAAGTGTTTGCATCCAACACCTAAACTTAATGCAACAATATATGTAATAATAATACTGTAACTGCATTTCGGAAATTAGAAGGCTTCGTATGCTATGGGGCTTGCCTGGGATTCGACACAAGTCAGCTCAGTTAGGTTGTACCGTCCTGGTGACATCTCAGGTCCTAGCACTTGCTTAGTCCTTCCATCTTTGGGATAGATCCATCAAACGCTATCTTCGGGTTTGGCTCCAACATCTCATCCTTCACGTCTAGCATACCTAGATGAGATGCAATATGCATGTGCATGAAGAATAGTACCATGAGATGCATCACAAAATAGCAAGCAAGACAAGCATAGTTTACACTAACACACTTAAGTACTTTGCGATGCTTAACTTAAACATGACACAATCTATCATGCTAAGATGGCAAAGAAGATGACAACACCAAGCATGACACAAGTTTCCCAAGATCTCAGGTGCTCTAACTCAGTCATCATTCAAGGCATAAGTCACACTTAACAATATACAAGCAAACACTATAATTGGAATCTGCCAATTTCTCGATATGCACACAGCAGTTACAAGATTTAACTATAACTGGAGTTATACAAATCCAAATGACTTACAAGAATACATTTTGGAAAGCTTATGAAATTATCTACATTTCATCTATAACCATCACAGCATGATTCCCAAGTTAAGTAGGTCGAAATTATACCTTTACAGAAACTGGTCTAAACAAGACAGAGAGCAATCAATTGTATAACCCAACTTTAAACAACTGTAACTCTTAAACTACTTGGCCAAATGACACCAAATTTTAATAACATCTAGATACATGAATTATCTACAACTTTTGTATAAACAAGTTTCACAACAAAACACATTATCATGAAGAACTTCGCTAAGTTCCCAGATCTGTCCATAAACCACATCGGCAAGAAAATAAATATTAACTTATATTGCAAACACATAATTAGGCAAAACCAACTTTACCAACATGTCACACATGACTAAAGAACACTAGAAAACCTAGTGTCCATGACCAAATAAATTCTTTTAATGCATTTCTTTAGATAACAAGGTGACTTAATGAACATATACCAAAAGTATACAATAAATTCTACAAAAATTACAGTGGCTCACATATCCTCTCAATAGTCTACTGTACAAATTTCACTCCATTTGAATATGTATAGCAACCTCTATGAAAAAGACAAGTTGCTAAAGCAAGAAATCATGTGAGAGTGAGATAAACCAATAACTCACTCATACTTCATCCAATACTCATGAAATTTTTACCACACATCAACTATCACATGAGTAGCATGCCACAAAAATTTCACTTCATTTGGAGCTCTAGATCTGCAGTTATGGAAAATAACAAATTCAACTAGCATTACAACCTTACTGCACAAATCTATTTTTACCGCACAATATTGAAACTAAAACATGCCATATTATAGATCTAATGCATAGAGAATTTCATAAGGATTCCAAAAAGTCCTCATTTGCTATTTTACGAATTTCCTATGAATTACTATGAATTTCCAAAGATTCAGCAAATTTACTGCAAATAGGTCCTTATTGGCACTATTCATTTGAGTCTATGGTTCTGCAGAAAACTCCCTGGACTTGTTTCTCTTCTCGCGTGAGGTCCCTGGTCGTAGTTGAGACAGAGGAGGCCAGCGGGCCGGCTGGTGGCCGATTTGGCCGGCCGGAGAGGGGCGTCGACGACGAGCGGCGAGGGCGCAGCTTGCCCAGGCACACGCGCGACTGAGGGAGAGGCTGGCCTGGCCAGCGGCTTGGTCACAGGAGCAGCAGCAGCCATGGCGGCTGCTCCAGCAGGGAGGAGCCACGACGACGAGCAAAGCTTCCGGGAAGTGGTGGCATCGGCCAGAAGAGGAGCTGGGAAAGGAAGGCGGTGGGGCTAGCGGCCATAGCAGAGGAGGCTTGAAGGAGAAGGAGCGCCGGTGGCAGGCATGGCTCCGGCCATGGTGAGCGACGGTGGCAGGGAGGTGAACGGCCATGGCGGTGCTCGGCGTCCGCGCTCAGGCGCAGGCGGGAAGAGCGAGCGAGTGAGCCAGAGGGAGCTCGGCCTCCACCTCTGGAGGGCGCAGAGACGCGACAGGGAGGCAGGGGCGTAGATGCACGCTACAGCGAAGCTCAGCAATGGTGGGGTCGCTCTCGGTGCATGGTGGCCACGTGCCCATTACGTCGAGCACGTGGCGGGTGACAAACGGGGCATGGCGGGCGGCGCTTTGGGCTGGATCTAGGCCGAATCAGGACATGGGCCGAATACGAAGATTGAAGCCCGCACGAAGCTCTACGTTTTTCATTAAGGGGGTTCAGCCATTAGCAAAACATATTAGAAGATAAATGTATGCCAAAACAGCAGTGTCAACACCTTGACGGCAGTCACGAAAACTCGCTTTCGGTGGTCAAAACTTCTTCAAACTGAATCCAACTTTTTGTATGCTCTTCACCAAGATGTAAACTCCAACTTTCACTTTTGGGTCAACTTGAGATGCTTAACGAATTTTAGAGAACGTGAGACGCCAACGCCGATGTCGATGAATTTCAGACTTAAGAATATTTCTAAGTGTTGCAGACTACAGCGGAATCAATCTTGTGACCTTTGATTGTCAAGCTTAGAGATAGATTTAGACTTAGGTCCTTAAATAAAGTTTGTAGTACATAAACTATACTACAACTTTTGTTTAAGGTCAAGCCTCGTATCTTGAATATAAACCATTCTTTTACTTGGGTCAAAGCAGCATCTCGTTAACCCTAGAATTAGAGTTTTCGACCAATTGAGGCCTTTTCTTGACATGTGCTCAACACAAACCCTTCATGACTTTTGTTGTAGAGTTCAATTAGAGTTGTTTGAGCAAGGTTGCAAGGTTTGGTTGACTTCATAGGTTTCCATCCACTTGATAAAGCAATTCATGCAAAGATATGACTTATCATTTCATGTGACTTTTTGATTCCAAACTTCATGAAACTTTTCCAGTGATCAATGCAGATGGATATCGATGTGAGACACATGAAGATATTCCAATAACACCAGCCAAGCATATATCTTGAAAAGGGCCTATATGTAAAGCAAGGGTGCAATATTCAAGTTTAGGTTGGAGCTTATTTCCATAGGTTTGATCTTGATATCTCCATCGTCACTTAATCTGTCATGTTTAAGCTTAAACCCATTGCTTAACTGGTGACAAACACCTGGGGTGTTACAGCTGGTGCTTGTGCTGTGTGTGTGCGCTCTGTTCTCCCTCTCTCTTCTACCTTCAGCCATAGTGTGTGTGCGAGAACGCCGATGAGCGGTCGGCTCACCTGTGCTGGAGATCTTGGGACCAACAAGGCTAAGGCAGGTGAAAGCAAAACAAAGCAAAGCTAGCCACCGGGAAACGAGAGGCGGTAGTGATCACTCACCAGCGAGCTTAGGCACGGAGCGCCAGCAGCAGTGGCCGTTGGTGAGGAGGAAGGTGACGAGCTTCTGGTCCTCCGCCGTCCACAGGCCCCTCTTCAGCCCCACCTTGTCGCAGCACGGTTGCCTCCCCATTGTTGGTTGTAAGAAACTCCTCTCGCTCGCAAATAAAAAAACACGTAACCAACTAGCAAAAAACCGTTTGCGACTTGCAAGCGAGCTACTAGCTTTGCAACTTCACGGTGGAGACGTCATTGCCACCTTCCTTTATAAAGGATAGAGGACTATGGAGGACGAGGGGAGAGGGAAGACGACGAGGCAGTCGTCCTCCAGGACGGGATACGTGTGTATCACGGGAGACACTGAGACTGGAGTGTGGGACCTGGCGACGGTGCTACCACATGGCCAGGCTTAGTTTCCTGCTCGTGGTCGTGGGCCCTTTCGCTTGCTTTGCACGGGCTGCTATACAATTGCGAAGCCTTGGCCCTTCTACTATTCGAACCCAATTTTTTATTTCTGTTTGTTGAACGAGAAAATGAATTAGTCCATCATAATTAATGTTTTGATTTCCATGCTGACTGTATTTTTGTAGTAATATTCTACTCCAGTAGTATATATCTAGCTTCTGGTTGTTATTAGGATTTGCATGAAAGGGAAAATGATACTAGAATAAAGAAATGCTTCCAATGCAACTTCAACACAAATCCATACAAGTGTAAACATTATAGCTTTACTTGTTACTACTCTCCCCGTCCTAAGTGGCTTGATGTTTTAGAATTTTTAGGATAAATAAATTAGTGTTCAACAAAAATTATCCATGTAACCCTATTTATGTTTATAAAAAATGTTGGCCCTACATCAAAAATGATTTCTATAATATTTGTTGGGCCTTCCAAGACAACAATATCTGTCTTCGAAGCATCAATTCTTCTTTCATCACTCTGGTTCCTAAAATCCAGAGCCCCTCCTCAATTTCTGACTTCAGACCAATTTCCCTCCTTAATGGTTGCATGAAGCTCATCACTAAGTTGTTGGCCAATAGACTCCAAAAGCAAATCATCCCTCTCATTCACAAAAACCAGTATGGATTCATTAAAAATAGAACCATCCAAGACTGCCTTGCTTGGTCCTTTGAATATATCTATTTATGTCATCACTCAAAAAAATAAGTGGTCATCTTGAAATTGGACTTTGAAAAGGCCTTTGATAAAATTGAGCATGCTGCCATTCTTCAACTTCTTAAAGCAAAGGGTTTTGGTGACACTTGGCTCTCTTGGATCCAAAACATTCTGTCTTCTGGTACTTCCAAGGTCTTACTCAATGGTGTGCCTGGTAAAACTCTTCACTGCAGAAGGGGTGTGAGGCAAGGGGACCCCTTTCTCCTCTTCTCTTTGTGTTGGCTGTTGATCTCCTTCAATCTGTTTTGAACAAAGCTAAAGACCAGGGCTTCCTAAAGCTCCCAATCCCCTTGAGTTGTTCCCATGACTTCCCTGTAATCCAATATGCTGATCACACTCTTATTGTCATGGAAGGTGATGCTAGACAACTCTTCTTTCTCAAATATGTTCTCCACTCATTCTCTGAGTCGACTGGGCTCAAGGTTAACTATAGTAAATCCTTCATGGTGCCCATCAATATCAATGAGGCAAAACTTAATCATCTCATCAACACCTTTGGCTGTGCTAAGGGATCGTTTCCCTTTACCCATCTGGGTTTACCCTTGGGCATCACGAAACCAAGAATTGAAGATTACCTCCCTCTGGTAACCAAGTGTGAAAGAAGACTAGTCTCCACTTCTACTTTCCTGTCCCAAGCTGGGAGGCTGGAAATCACAAATGCTGTTCTCACAGCTCTTCCCACTTTCCATCTATGTGCTCTTGCCATTCCTAAAGGGGTTCTCAAGCAAATTTATAAGCTTAGAAAGCATTGTCTTTGGAGGGGAGCTGATATCAACTCCAAAAAAACACCAAAAGCTGCCTGGGAATTAGTCTGTGTGCCCAAAGAGGAAGGAGGATTGGGGGTCATAAATCTGGAAAAACAAAATGAAGCTCTTTTGATGAAAAACTTGGATAAATTCTTCAATAACAAGGACATTCCTTGGGTCTCCTTAATTTGGGAAAAGCATTATCCTAATGGAAAGCTACCTAATCATGTTAAGAAGGGCTCATTCTGCTGGAGAGATGTTCTAAAGTTATTAGATTGCTTCAAATCGTTCTCAGTTGTTCAAGTGCACAATGGTCAGTCTTGCCTTCTTTAGTCTGATAATTGGGTACAGCAGCCTATAAAGATACAATATCCAGAACTTTTCTCATTTGTAAAAAACAAGGCAATCTCTGTCTGCAAGTTTTATGCCCAGAACAACATTCATGACCTATTCAGTCTGCCACTTTCAACAGAAGCTTTCCAGCAGCTGCAGGATTTTCAGTTCTTCATTGATAACTTCCCTCTGACAGAGCAAAATGATGTGTGGCGTCCAGTTTGGGGAGCTTTCTCTGCTTCAAAAGTATACAGGTTTCTAATTGAGTAATTGGACATAGTCAAGTTCCCCAAGTTTTCAAATGGTTATGGAAGTGTTTCTGTCAACCAAAGCACAAAGTTTTTTTCTGGTTACTTCTCAGAGATAGATTAAGCACAAGAAATATCTTAAAGAGGAAAAATATGCACCTGGAATCATATGATTGTGTTCTTTGTCAAACGGCAACTGAGGAAACAGTCCACCATCTGTTTTGGGATGCCAATCTGCTCAAGAATGCTGGAACCTGATTGGAATTACAATACAGACGGATAATGGCATTTTTATGGCAGTCAATCAGATAAGAGATCAATCACATCCAACCTTCTTTCTGATGTTGATAATTTTAATGTGTTGGGCCATCTGGACAGCTAGGAATGATGTGATCTTCAAGGGAATCTCTGCAAATCCCTTGACAGTCAAAACTCTCTTCACAAAAGAATTGAAGATCCTTTCCCTAAGGGCTAAGGCCAGGTTTACTGAAACTTTTGATTTATGGATTCAAAACTTGTTGTAATCTGCCTTCTCTTTCTCATTTTCTTTCTTTCTTTTTTTGTTTCTTGAAGACTCTTGTTGTAACTTGTTGTAACTGGTTCTGTTGTTTCTTTTAGTTTTAGATTAAGTCAACTTTTGGCCCCTCAACTATTGTGTCGGTCCAATTTTAACCCTCAACTACAAAACTGTCTAGTACCGGTACCCCAACTGTCAAAACCGTTCACTTTTAGCACCTGAGCAGGGTCAAGGCTGTTTTGACCGACGTTGAGCGGTTTTGACACGTAACCTCCATCTCAGTGACATGTGGGGCCCACGCGTCATCGGCTCAATCCCTCCTTCTCCATTTTCACGGCCATGGCTCGCGGGCAACCGGCCAGCTGTGTTGCTTGCGCCGCCGCCCTGCTCGCGCGTCATGCGCGTCGTGCTGCTCGAGCACCACCGCCCTGCTCGCGCACCGCCGCAGCCTGCTCGAGCGTCGTCGCCCTGCTCGGCGTGGACGTGGGCACGTCTGGCTCGAGGAGCAGCCTGTGAGCATGTACGCGGCGTAATGCGGGTGCTACAGCTGCTCGGGGACGCGGCGCAGAGGCGAGTCGGCCGGCGACGCCGGCTCGGATCTAGGCGACGCGCCAAACTGGAGGCACGAGGAATGACCGTGGGCAGGCAACGGCGCCGACAACGATGGGTCGAAGGAGCGCGGCAGCCGGTTTGCAGGTGCGCCACCACCGCTCTTGCGCGAGGAGGGCAGCGTGAGCCCCGGCGACTCGGCCACCTGCAGGCGGAGGAGGCGGTGTAGCGGTGCAGCGACCGACTCGATGGAGTCCGCGAGCAGTTCGGTGCGGGCGCGGCAGAGCGCGACGGCCTCCTGGTCATCGAGCTTGGACCCCTTGCACCCATCGCGTGCGTGCGTGCCTGTTGCTGGCGCTGGTGGTTGCGCTACGGGCGCGTGAGCGAACGAACGGTACAAGTACGACGCGCGCTCAGAGGTCTGGAGTGAAGTGGAGCAGGCAGGCAGATGCAGTGTATACCCCCTCTCCTTCCTACTCGTACTTGCCCACCATTATGGCGTTCGGTGGCGTTTGGTCTAGTCGTTCGGTGGCGTGAGGACGGACTGGGAGGGATTGAGTCGATGACGCGTGGGCCCCACATGTCACTGAGATGGAGGTTGCGTGTTAAAACCGCTCAACGTCGGTCAAAACAGCTTTTCCCCTGCCCAGGTGCTAAAAGTGAACGGTTTTAACAGTTGGGGCACTGGTACTAAACGATTTTGTAGTCGAGGGTTAAAATTAGACCGACACGATAGTTGAGGGGCAAAAAGTGGACTTAATCCTTTAGTTTTCAATAAATTCCCTGGAGGAGCCCAAAAGCCCCTACAGTTCCATAAAAAAATGTAACCCTATTTATTGAAGCTAGTTCTATCTCGTCATCCCTCGAGTGCCGAAGGTATATGTAACTAAACACTACCCCTTATGTTCCAAATTATAAGACGTTTTGACATTTTTAGATATACAGATTTTGCTATACATCTAGATATACACTTATGTCTAGATATAGTAAAATCACTACATCCAAAATATCTTATAATTTAGAATGGAGGAAGTAATAGTAATGCACTTAAATGCATGGGAATATTACAAATTAAATTATGCGTACATTATTTTCCACTTTCAACCAATACTTTAAGAATCTACCATATAGATTTATTTCCTACATACCTATTTGACTATTTGCGGAGGTATATTAGGGGTATATAAATGTTGGTTCCAAGACGTTATGCATTAAGCCTGTTAGTTATGGAGTTTTTATTTTTCTTTTCTTTTTTTTTTTGCGCAAAAGTTACGGAGTATATTGTAGGTTTATCATGTGCAGTCTTATCCTATCTCATCTATACCAAACCACGCAGCCAATTGTGATATTGCTATTGAATGTAAATGTATAGTGATTTTCGCAACAGCCAACTAACTGAAATATTAATTCAGAGGTTCGTAGCCGCAGACTTCTCAACCTCTTGGACAAGATTTTGGTAGATTGGAACGTTGACTGATGTCATACAAAGATTAAATAGAGGTGGGGTCGGTGGCTCTCAGTACGAGGTTCGCCTGAGCCGTACGCCCCACCTAGAAACCCTACTCCGATCTAACAGAGGGGCGCAGCCAGTGACGGGAAGCACCGCCGCCGCCACGCCACTGCCTCCACCACCGCCGGTCTCCACCGCTACTCCGACCGTCGCTGCCATGCGCAGATCTTCATCGATGAAGCAGCGAAGGCAGGGAGCTCCTCCGACGGTCAGATGCTTCTACTCTCTCTCTGTCTCCTACTACCGAATGAAGCTCTAGGTCTATTTGATTCAACTGAGAAAGAAATCACCCACTGGATCCACACCTAGATGTCCTAAAGTATTTACAGTGTAACCTCGCATGCCAACGGAAGTAACCCGCTGCCTGAGCCTGACTATCCCAATCCTGAGCAAAAGAGGAATGCACAAGCGCAGCATGGTGGTTCTTGGCAACGCGGAACAGCCCTTACGACGGAGTTGCTGTGCCTGTGCCCGCTTAAAACGTGCCTCCAGTGACCAGGGCACTGGAGAGAGACACACCATACGTCCACACAAGAGACCAGCCTCCTCCCAACGGAGATGTTCTGGTTTTTTTATGAATCTAAGAATTCCTACCATCCGCCTTTTGCAGCATAATTAGGGGTTCTGATTTTGATTTTGTTTTTGTTTTTGTTTCGCTAACAAATGGCAGTAAGCAAGTCAATGAGATAGCAGCTGGCAGTAAAAGTCCAGCAAATCTGAAGACCGGAGCCAAACTGTATTACCAAATTCAGGCTGACGGTACTTGGCACAGCAAAGAAAAACATGTTGAGTTCAAATAACAAAATTGAACATGCCACACATATAATTTAAAGTTGATAAGTAATCATGTCATACTATATATCATGTGACATTTTTCATGCATGCTCTATATTGGTCTTCTAATTCAGTTGAGAACGCGGTTGGTGTGACCTTGACCTTGAATCATTCACTTCTGTTACTAGTAGTATTACTTTAGAGTTCCAGGGATCATCTACCAACCACGCAAATGATATATTCCAATGAATGTTGAGGATAACTCAGTAAGCAGCAGATGCTATCAAATGTAAACATACAAGATAAAGTAATTAATGAATGGTCAAATAATTCTGAGGTCCATACCCGAAGTCTTCTAAATCTATAATCTGGCCAAGATTTTGGTAGGTAGCCAGCACACAGAGCTTCCTAAAGAACAAAAGAACACACGAGAGCATTGTTATTGTGCTCATGGTATAAACTAATTACGTTAAGAAAACTAAACTGTCAATCCGAGAACATTCTGAAATTTGGAAAGCACATCGTTCTTTTTTCTTTTTTTACGAATTGAGAACACATCAGTGATTCAGACAAAGCCAATTTCATGCCACAATTCAGACTTGTTACACTTAGATCAGCTGAGGTACCCAAAAATGCAAACTGTTAACTTGAGCATGCTCTGAGATTCAGCAGACACATAAGTGGTTTGATCATCAGATAAGCCAATTTCATAATCATTGATTAATTCACCCTCGTATCAGCTGAGCTACCAACCAACTAAACAGTACATGCCAATTACTTCAAGAAAAAATAATAAAAAGATCAGCTCGTCTATTGACCAACTTTTGGAGAAAGACGTCGTACATGCATATGATTTCTTTTGTGAGTTTATGTGTTGACCTCCCCATCTCGAACGCCCCATGTCTTTACCAAATCATTTCGCATCCAGCTCTGAAACTCTAGCCTGAATTCTGAACTTTGAACCGGCTTTTCAAGAAACTTCAGAAACTAAGAAGACATTACTTTAACAGAGTAGGCATATATCATTCCCAGTAGCATTGCAGAATGCAAGTGTCCACGATCAGCACTAGGGGTTCAAGTTGCACTTGTTGGATCATTGGGTCGACCCAAAAGTTTGTTAAAATGAACTAGAATGGTATGCCATGGAGAAACGAACTAAACTAGTTGACAAAAAAATTCCCATTGGTTGCATCTCTACTTAAAACACATGATTAACGTAGGTGTCCTCAATCAACAATAATGCCAGAAAGAAATTTTCAGACATGTGGACAGTTGGTCTTGCAATTATGTCTTTTTCAAGATATCTTTTATACAAATGGTGGAATAAAACAAACTATGAAATGAAAACAAGTGCAACTGAACCATCGGTCAGGTCAGGTAATAGCGGTATGACTATGGGTGTGATTAGCATCTTACCATGAGCCTTTGGGCAGCCCTTGAGCCACTTTCACAAAATAAAGTTAGGAAAAGGATCGGTCCAAAAATTGTATACGCATAACGCATACATGCAAGAAGGCAACCCTTTGACATCTCCAAACAATCACAGTTCCTTTTTCTTATTCACTTTGCCGGCTCAAAGGCAAGTAGCAAACACATCTACCGTCAGAAAAGTTAAGTGTGAAATGGATAATTACCAAGTTGTGGGCATGTGTTACCGGGTCTTGCTGTGAGAGAAGTGTCTTCATGACAAAAGCATGAGTTCACACCAGTTGGTCATTGACAGTTACATATAATGTGAAGTGCGGATCTCTTTTTTTCTGAACTGCAGTGAAGCTTCAAACTATGAAATGTTGTAAAATTGTATCTGAAGCACTTCGCTTTATGGAAGGGGCAGGCGATTTGACATTTGGAAGTTGGAACAACCTTGTACTTGCCTTAGAATCCACTGATATAGGGTGTATCATCGTTTTTTAACGTTTTTGTGCCTTCGGTTGTGACCTTCGAGGGTAGTCCTTCTCACCTTTCTTTCTGTCAGTCCTGATCATCCGTAAAATCCTCTTAACTGAAGAGAATAATTCACTACAAAGTCTCAAAAGGTTCTTTATTGCACCACTTCAGTATGTGCTCTCCTATGTAACATCTCAATCAGCAAAAGCTTGATTTGCCTCTGATCGTGACCACAATGGGTCACAGAAATTTTAGCTGAAACTTCTGTTCCGCTCAGATTCTAATTTATATGCTCAAAGAATATGTGCCCTTGCATCTCACAGACATTCCAAATAATTCTAGGAAAAACTAGATCATTTTGCAATAATCTGTGATGAATAGGAAACATCAGTCATCTGCTCTTTTTTTTCTTCTCAAACATGCAGGAGAGCTGCATATCTTCGTAGTAAAGAGATATGTAAAAACAGTCCCTTACAAGCACCACTCGCACTGTCCTAGGAGAAGCAGAGGAGTTGTACAGTACATGACAAAACACAATCACCAGGGAAATAATCAGTCATCTGATCAGTTACTCCCCAATAATGTTCGCATCTTTTCCACATGGTCTAGTCTGAACAAGGGTCAGCACCATGTTCAAAACAACTTGTACGATTAGATTAACTAATTGTTTTGTATCTTATATTGTTGGCACACTGACATCTTCATGCTGTCATCATGTTCACATTTTTGGCAGTGGAGAGCCATTGAATACTAGCTAACTAACTGAAATCCACAAACTCTGCTTTCATTTTGCTCAAAGAAGTCGCATGATTACTCACCAACCCACTGCGACAGTTTCACAAAATCCAATGATGTGGCAAGCTTGATGCAGGAACAGTGGATGCAACCCAAACTAGTGACCTCATCACTAAACAAGGCAGCAGCAGTTCTCTCCTGATAACCAGCTTGCTGCTTCAGACCAACAGCGAACTCTGAAAATTGCAGTTGAAGCCATACAAATTGGCTGGACGGTGGCAGAGGTCCCATCAAACTTGCATGTCCCTCAAACCTCGGTGCTTTGTCTCTTCATAAGATTGGGGTGGGGGTGTGGGGGGGGGGGGGGGGGGGGGGGGGGGGGGGGGGGCGGGGGGGAGGATACAGTGAGTTCAACTAAGTTTCCCCAAGTCATAGCAGTCATGTTGAGTTCAACCAAATTGCCCTAGCCTTTGCGCTTGGTCAGTATATCTTTGTTTTCCTGAAGTGTTAACCAAATATTAACACGCAATAAGCAGGCACACCAAAGCTTTCCTGTTGTGTTTGAAAATTGTAGCTCAGGTCAACGTCTCTAGACCTGAGGCGAAACAAGTGAAACATTCAAGTTGTTGAATCTGGAACCAACTGTTGGAAGGACGAAATAAATAAAAAAAAGCAGTAATAAGTTTCTTTCATACCAGTTCACTAAGCAAAATGAGCATTATGTATTTATGTGCAAAGGCCAACGCTTAAAGCCAGCTGTTCACACAAAAAAGATTATGTGAGAAGTTATCAGCAGGTACTAACGCATATGAAATCAAAAGAAAGCATAAAGTAAAAGGCCACCAAACTCGTTCAAACAAGTTGCAATGTATACTTATCCGGAGTGAACATTTAGAGTAAAGATCATTATCAGCTTAGTGTTCAACAACATAAAAAGGATAATCATCATCAACATTTTTTGTGTTTTATTAGGATCTTAATTGGAAAGGAATTATTTCTGACATGGTCTTGCATTTTACAAATAATGTCATTAGCAATTCATAAACATGTACAGCTGGACTTTTCTTTCAGGATTACCAAAACGAAAAAAGAAACAAACTAGTTACTTCATTCGATGGGCCAGATGATCTTCAGCTAATGAGGCAGAACATCTGGCATTGGTTCAGCAGTGATAAGCTTCTCGTTTCTTTTGTTGGAACTATAATCTATTAGTCTCTTCATATCTACATACAGATAGTTATAGGCACAAAATGCTGAATCTAACCTTTGGCAGAATAAAGATTTGTCAGTCAAGATCAGTTCAACCTACTATTTACCTCCTTAGGCTCCTAACTAGAGCACGCTGTAGTCTGTACGCGGGCTCTACGCCTCTAAGCAAAAGAACGGCAGCGCACACCGCACAGGCATTACAGCAAACACCTAGACGGCGTGTGGATAACATTCGAACCCGACACACTCAGGTAGCTACGGCCTCACTAGCTCAACTAGCGCCTCCGACGCTGGCGCTGGCCGGCTCCCTCCGGTGCGGGCCGCCGCGCGCTGCCTCCTTCCCTTCCTCCCTCGACCTGGCCCCGCCGCTCGCCGCCGCCCAGCGCTCGCCATCGCACCCTCTCTCCCTCCCTCGGTTAAAGGAAGGCGCAAAGATCCCCGGCACCTGTCGCCACAAGGCCCTCGTGCTCCGTGCCGTGCTAAACGCACCTGGGTTTTCTACCCTGCCGCCTCTATGGACGCCTTGGTGGCCGACACGGTGGCACCAAATGGCGACAGGGACTAATGGCCATTTCAAGTGGCGACAGATTACTATTTTTGCAATTTTTAATAAATGTATTTTATTTTCGTAATTTCATTAAAATACTATTATTTTTTAAAAAAAAATCGTGACACCGTGCCTTCATCAATACATGGAGCATCAACCTAATCCGTTTTTTCAGCTTATTTTTTTAGTCGAAACCTCTCACAACAAATCAACCAGAACAGTGTTTCGAGCATCAACCTAATCCGTTTTTTCAGCTTATTTTTTTAGTCGAAACCTCTCACAACAAATCAACCAGAACAGTGTTTCGCATTGTTTTTCAGCGAAGCGAACAGGGCCTATATGAAAAAGACTGGGAACATCATCGTCGTCGTCATCAACTATCTCAGCGGCAAAGTCAAACTAAATGTCTAAGTCCTATGATACAGCCAAATCAGTGTCATAGTTGCTATCACTTAATGCCACCAGTGATTCGGCCTCAGAGTATTGTCCCTCCTCGTCTCCTCATTAACTCCTACTAATTTATCATCATTGTCAAGTGCACCTTTTCTAAAAATTTTTGGCTTCTTGACTTTCTTTGTGGATTAGTTAGTTGCTCGTACATTGGTATGGGATAAAAAATCATTAAAAAACACAAGCATAGATCAATATATTATGGAATAAAGAGGAGTCGAATTCGATGTAAATGTAATGTTTTGGGTGAAAGACTAAAGATTTGTCTCAATACATAGTTTCATCCGTTGAAAACAATGCCAGCCGAGTTTTATCACTATGAAACTCATTTACTCTCTTTTCTAGTATAAATTTTCTTGCTATTTCATCATTTTTGCTAATGTGGTGCATCATTAAATTGCAACGGGACTTAAAAAAGAGAGCTGCATTTAGATACACAGATATCAATTCAAATTTTTATAAATCTTATACAATTTAGAATCCAAATGTATGGAGTTGACCAACATTGGACTCCTACTTCCATTAGGGTTCAGTATATTACTTGTCATGTACTAGACATCAATCAATATAAAAATCTTTGTGCGCTCTTGTGCATTCTAGCGATGGTCCCGATGTCATTCATAATCCCCAGTCTATATAGCACTGTTGCAGACATGATTTATGATCATTGACCGTGTGAATCCGACGGTGCACGGGTCTGCTTGACAAGACGGGGGACGGCGTGTGGTATGGTGGCTTGGCTTGGATCAGGTTTTGGAGTCGCATTCCCAATGTGCGTGCTAGCTCTTTGCGGCACTCTCATACGGAATAGATGCAATGGGCCGGTGCCTTGTGACGATCGAGATGGAACAGCATGCCGGAGGTGGGGCAGGCGGCTGCCCTGGTCCCGTCGCCGTCGCCGTCGCCGTCGCCGTGCCGTGTGGATGTGGATCAACGACGGAGGAGGTTGGGAATGACTCGGGTCGGGGAGAACTAGCGGCGTCGCAAGGGGATGAGATTTAGAGCACCTGACCCGCCGGACGGTGGCTTTCGCACAATCGTACAAAAAAAAGCAAAACCCGATGGAACCCAAGGGCCTGATTTGTCGTTCCCAATTCGTTCCCAATTGAAAAAATGCGATTCAATCATTCATCATTTGAATCATGTTTTTGTCATTTTTTTATTATTACATTATTCAAACTAATATAAAAATCATTGGTCGGGAGTCGGGACAATGCTTGTCGCAATCAGCCTTTTCAGCATAACATGTATTGTAACCCCCCATACAGCACCAACAACGACGAGGGGGGCGTATGCACGCTAGAGCCGAGGCCTTGTAGCAATATCCCGTTGGAAGATCATATTTCTCCTCAGCACCGAGTTCATCCTTGACTACTCGGCTGCCTATTCAGCAAATACGAAAATTTAATCATTGATCTAGTAACGTGACAACTGTAAAAGATTTATGGTAACAGAAAGTTATAGAGTTCGAATTACTTAGACCAACTATATCGCACAAACGGTAGCCTATTCGGGAGACCGTAAACGATTGTGGATTATTTACTGCTGGCTGGTTTGGTGTGAGAGAAAACACTATTCCTGGTTGGAAATTTACGATCGTTTACGAGCAAGCGAACAGGCTGTGGTAGCCGGCCGACCAACTCAGTATCTATTCATGAAGCTATCTACTCTATGGGTGTGTTTAGTGGGGGGGGGGAAGTTGGATTTTGGCTACTGTAGCACTTTTGTTTTTATTTGACAATTAATGTTCAATCATGGACTAGTTAGGCTCAAAACGTTTGTCTCGCGATTTCCAACCAAACTGTGCAATTAGTTTTTTTTGTCTACATTTAATGCTCCATGCACGTATCGCAAGATTCGATGTGACGACTACTGTAGTACTTTTTGGGAAGTTTTTTTTTGAACTAAACACGAAGGAGAAAAAGACAACAGCTATATTTACTCAAGAAGCTAGAATAACAATGCACATTACTCGAACAAATTTGCAGTGAAGCACAAAATTAAAGAATACTCCCCCAGATTTCACTTACATTCCGCAAGATTTGCAAAGCATCCAAGAAACATCAGAGAAAGCATGACAATCGCACATGTGCTTGGTGTACTTCTCCATGTATGAAGGCATGCAGTGCTTCCTGCTTTCCGGGGATGGGGGGCTTGTGTTCTAGAGGAATGATTCTTCTGATCTATACAAGTAACATGTATATAGGGGGAATACCATTATGTTATAATAATCTTTTAGAGAAGAGTTAGTTGTAATGTCATGCAGTGAGAAAAAAAATAATGGTTCGCCAGACACTTCCTAGCTTGTATATAATTATGGTAGTAAGTTTGTACTACTTGATTTCAAGCTACTCCCTCTGTCCTGTAATACAGTGCATCCTAAGAATTTTAAGACAAATTAAGAGAGAACATAAAAGACGCATGTAACCTTATTTTATTTTCTAATTAGATGGTATCATCAACGTGACTAATGATGATTGATTGATAAATGAGAAGTATTTAATGTAAAATTGATTTTTATCCTCTAGAATGCATTATATTTTAGGACAATTTTTTAATGCTAGAATGCACTATATTACATGATGTAGGGAGTATTTCATAATGAATGTGTTTTAGTACAAATTGGTTTCCTGCTTTTATCCAAGAAGTTTCCATGGTTCACTGGACAGGATGGCATGCATATTAAGGCCAGTTTTACTGGGGTTTCATGAGAGTTTTATTTGCATTTAATAGGCTATTACATATGTATTTTTATGACATGACAGTGTTTTAATGAAAAGAGAGAGAAGTGAATTTCATGGGGATAAAATTTTCTTGGCGCGATTACCAAAATCTTAGAATTAAATATTTATGAAACCATGGAATGAAAATTTGCATTGAGGTTTCATCAAAAAAAAAACTTTGCATTGAGAGTGGATGTTTCATTCAAGTTTCATTTCATTCTATATGACATGGCAGCCTTGGAAACAACACAATGAAACTCTTGAATCCCCCCTAGCCTGTACATGCAATTTTGTGGCTTGTTTATACGATAATGTTGCACTCCTCAACTCCTGTAGCGTGCATGCACACAAGATTTCACACGTACATAAGTAATACTTAGCTTAGCACCAGAGTCTTAGATTATCATTAACATAGCCGGCCTCACCACTCGCCATATATAGTACTATTATTTTTTATCTGTTCATAAACATATACCGTTTTTCTCTATACCAATATGATATACCTTTGGTGCTATAGTGGAAGTGATAGTATCACGGAGTTTCAACCAAAAAGAGAATCTTAACCCTAACCTGATTAAGGCCCTGTTCAGTTTCGGAGAATGACGTCCCGAAACCGTTCCGATCAGGATTGACCATATATTTTTTATAGGGCCAGAAGCATTTCTGGTCAGGATTAATCGAGAACGGTGTAAACGAACGGAGCCTAAAGCTTTAAATTTTTCCATTCTTCCAGGTACCTTGCTGCGGCGGCTATATGCCAGCTTGCGTGGAGCCTGTCCGTCGCCGGACGTACTGGACGTCTACGCGCATGCTGGTGAAGCGGTCGCTGCAGAACTCGGCTGTCCTACGTGCTTTGGCCATCGGTGACATCGTAAGTATTAGAAACATGAGCACATTCTTTTTTTTTTCAATTCATCTCCATGTACGTGCAGTAGTCTTTAAACGGTGTAATAACCTTGATTACACAGGTCACAGGTGTTGCAGGTCTCATCGCAGCGTCCGGGGCGGCAGGGGTGACGATGTAGTAGGTGAACAAGGGGTAAAGTAAATAAATTTTGACAGATGCCGCACCATTTCCTTGACCCTAGTCACTGTTAGGGTGTTCTGCTCAACTAGATTAATTACTGTTTATATAAAAAATATTATTTATATTAAAATATTATAAGAGAAAAATACTACTCTGACTAAAAAAACAGAAAGTCAGCTGACCAGCTAGCCAAACAGGCTTGCAGCCACGGCGGCACTGACAGTGGCGGAACCAACTTTTGAAATAACAATTTTTTATGTTATGTAATTGAATTTCCTATAGGTATTAAAAAAACCACTGTGCTGGGGGCAGCCCCCGGTTACGCAAGTGGGCACTTCACTTGTGCGATTTTTGTAGGGGGGTGCTGCCGTTGGGCGTTTGCCAGTTTACGCGGTTGGTCTGTGTTCTTGAACCCGGAGTCTCTAATGGCTTCATTTTTTAGCAAAAGCTCGACTCAGTAGACGACATTACAAACGACGCGTAACTTCTGGGCTAGCCCAAATGGCTAATGACAGGTCGGAAGAGCGATCTAGTCTTCGATCGAAAGGTCTGGTGAAGGAGGGGACGGCGCTCGCTTTCGACTCCGACTCGCTTCTCCAATCGGAAGGCCTGGCCAAGGAGGGGACGACGCTCGCTTTCGACTCCGACCCATATGGCAGAATCTCCTGAGGAATCGGGCCCACATGCACCTATCGTTGTCTTAACAGACCTCGGATAGCGTTCACGAGTTCCCAACAATTCAACAGGTCTGTCGGGTGTCCTCGGGAAACCCGAATCATCCACGATTCTCTTTTCAAACAGGATCCCAATCACAGACATTGTAAATTACAACAGTTTATTCAAATATATACATCAGAGTAAAAGATAGCGGAAGTCTTAAGATAACATGGGTTACAAACCAGTTGTTTTCAAACTTACAATACCATAAGTGTTATACAACCATAGTAGCGGGATAATATTACATTAACTTTATTTATCAAACAGACTAGTGCCTTGTCAGGCCATTCATCACTTCTCATCGTCATTGACTTCAAACACAGACATGCAGCAGGGACCAAAACAAGACTGCGCATACGACTCACCTGCAACAAGGGTTAACAAACCCTGAGTACAAAAGTACTCAACAAGACTAACCCGACATAAAAAGGGGTGAAAGACTTTAAAGATGCAGGTGTTGGGACAAGGTAAGGATGTAGCAAGATTCAAAAGTTTTTTTTTTGCCAAAAGCTTACTATTCTTCATCCTATTTTCAAGTTTTACCCTTAAGTCCTTTTAGTTCATTAACTCAACTAAATGTACATTTCCCATATTACATTCCTTCTTATTCTATTCTTTTCTCATATTTTAGTAATTCACCAGTCCTGCATTGCTTCTGTAATGAATCGAGTCTCCATATCCGCGGAGCACCGGCAATTCGAATTGATTCAAGTCCCAGCTGGGGATTCCTTATCACACGACATTTGTAGAACTTAATCTTGCATATATCAACCTCGCTACCGGATCCTCCTATACTAAGCCGTCTCCACGCCATCCGAGAGCACAGCACACCTCAAATCCGGCCACATTCCGGCCACGAGGGTACACGCTACTCTCGCCATCTCTCCACTCCCAATGTGTGGGCATTCGTCTTAGTATCGGATTAGCCGGAGTAGGCTTACCGGAGTATGTGACCAGTACTACAAAGTGTCTCGTTCAGAAGATCCACAATGAGTGGCCTTTAAGCGACATAGTCGGCAACATTACCCAACATTCAAGATAGGTCACCCGACTAGTCTCTAGTTCATTCAATCTTCTTTCTTTCTTTGGCCAGTATGCCATCTTTGATTGTATCAAAACTTTTACTTTGAAAGCCTACCATAAAACATACTAAGCATTCTACGCCTTTGTAAGAGAAATCATCTTCAAGGATGGTAAACAATTAACAAGGTAGGCAATGCATCAAGTAGGTAACATTTGAATTAATCAACTTAATGCAATAAGTAACATAGGGGATAAATTTTTCAAAGTAAACAAGGTAATGGTTTAATGCATAAACCGGGGCTTGCCTTCGTTGACGATCTCAGGTTCCGGATCAGTACCACAATTATCGAATCCCGTGACAACCGGGGTTTCTTCCAGAACTTGCTCAACTAGAATCGTTTCACTCTCGGATTCTACACGAAATGATAACATATACTTTAACATGATGATAATGTAAACATGATGCTGTCATGGTACATGAAATATAACAATACCTCGAATACTACTGTTTTTCACGGTACAGTTGCAAGCCAACAAAACCAACTTGTAATCCTACCGTCAAGAACCACACATGTAATTTGACCCAACTGATCTTGAAACCCTACTAGTCACAAAACATGACCAAAACAAGATCAAACACTAATCAAACACTTAGGGTTTGCTTTTATTTATTTTTGAATTAATTTGGAATTAAGCCCAAAAATGAACTTGTTCCAAATGACCTCAAAATTTTATGTAAGCTTCCTCATGATAAATTAGTGTACCAAAACAAATTTCATAATTTTTGGAATTATATAGTGGCCTACAAAAATCATGGAAATTGCATTTATTAATTAATGGACTGAATATTTGAACATTAATAATTTATTCAAATTTCAAGTTTCAAATTTTTTAACCATACTATAACATGTACAGAAGCTATACACAAATTTTTAGAATTTTTGGAGCTATGATTATTTTCCTACAAATTTCCAAAAATTCAGCACTATTCAAAACCAGAAAATAACAAAACTCACTATTCTCTCTCTTGCTCTCACTGACAGTCGCCCCCACCTATCATCCCCAACCTCGGGCATTGACCGTGGCTGCGACGGCGTTGACCGGCGCAAACTCGTCGACGGTGAGCCCAACAGCGACAGCCAAAGCACTAACATGTTCACAAGAGCTAGGCGCATCGATTAGTGGCACTTTGGAGGTCGATTACGACATGGAACAAGGCTGACACCGGCCATGGCGGACGCGGTGGCACGGCAATGTTACGCCGGTGAAACAAGGCCAGTAACGGTGAAACAGAGAGTTCAGAAAGCATCAGTGGCTCACCCCGATCGTGTTGAAGCAACAAGCGAGACCGGAGAAGCTAAGGTGACGCGTTTTGACGGTGACCGGGATCACGGCGGAGCGGACCTCGTCGACGACAGTGTTCCGGCGACTGCAGTGGGCAAAACAAGTAGGCAAGAGTGGAATAAGAACTACAGCATCGAGACAAAAGCCATAGAGTCAACAATCAAGGGCAACGGCTCACCAGATGAGTCTGGCCACGATGAATCGAAGTTTCCGTTGAGGTCGCTGGCTGTGAGGAAGATGAACGTGGACAGCGAGCTCTCGGTGAAATCAAGCGACAACAACAACTCGGTTAGATGCGCAAGGAGCGGGCGGAACTAGAACACGACTTTTCCTGGGCTATCTTGCGCTGAGGAGGCGAGGGAAGCTCGCCGAAGTCGAGACGGTGGCGTCGGGAAAACAGAGGGGAGGAAGAAAAGTGAACGGCGTCGTCTGGGTCTTATAGCTCGGCCAGGAGCGCGTGGACTCAACACGCAGCGTGCTCCCCACGCCAGCACGAAGCCAAGGGCAGTCACGGGTATGCCTGGAAGGCTGGAGAAAGGACGCCAGCGGTGAGGCGGTGGCGTCCTGTGGTTATCCTGATTTTTGAGGTATTTACAGATTTGCCACTACGTCTATTTTTCAAATTACTCACAAATTTTCTAAAGAAGTTGAAAATCTCCAAAAATGAAAGTTGCTCAACTTTTCAAACTCTACAACTTTGCTTCAAGGAACATTTTCAAATTCTGCCTCTATTTTGAAATTTGAATTTGGGGTACATTTGAGCATTTGAATCATTTCAAAATTACTCCAAATTTTATATGTAAACTAGAAAAACTTTGAATACTAAAGTTGATCCTTATAAAATAATCTTCAACTTTGCTTTTTGCCTCAATCCCAAATTCCACATGGATTTTGAATTAGTCAAAAGGGGCAAAAAGGACTTTTGTGATTTGAATTTGAATTCAAATTTGATTTGTTTTCCTTTTACTTTAACTTTGATTTTTGACCAGTAACATGGCCCATTAGGGTTATTTGAGTCAAATGACACATGACCTCACATGATCACATGAAATTTGACCCTTGTGGTCATGATCTTTATTTAGGGTTTTGAATCACATCACATAAAATAACAACATTATGAAATAAAGCTTATTTAGTGAATGGATTCAAAATTTTCTACTTTATGAATGCTTTGCAATGCATATGATGATATGGCAAGTTTTAGTGTTAGGTCAAAACACCAGAGGTATTACAACCCTTCCCCCTTAAAGAAATCTCGTCCCAAGATTTAAAACCTAAGGCTAAGTAATGGAAAAGGAAATGTGTCAAGCTAACACAGCATAACTTTATTCAAAAGGCTAGCGAGGGGGTTTTCCATTCTATTGACAAAAGAGACAAGTTACAATATAGACAAGGTATTGCAACTAGATAGAAGCAAAGAAGTTAGGAAAGTTTTTTTCTAAGTAATCCTCGGACTCCCAAGTAGCTTCATCTTCAGTGTGTTGATTCTATTGTACTTTGTAGAACTTGATTGTACGTCTTCAAGTGACTCGATCTTTCTGATCTAAGACTCTAATGGGGTACTCGGCATAAGTCAAATCAAGTTCTAGTTCTACATCACCAAAGTCGACCACTTGGTCAGGTACTTGAAGACACTTCTTTAACTGAGATACATGGAAGATATCATGCACAACTGACATGTGAGTTGGTAGCTTGACGTGATAGGCGACCGGTCCACATCATTGTTGGATTTGAAAAGGACCTACATAATGGGGGTGCCAACTTTCCCCAAATCCCAAAATGATGAACTCCTTTCATCGGTGATACCTTGAGGTAGACATGATCTCCCACTTTGAATTCTAGCGGTCGTCTCCTCTTATCAGCATAGCTTTTCTATCGGGATTGATCTATCTTCATATTAGCTTGTATGAGTTTAACCTTCTCTTTAGCTTCCTTGACCACATCCAGTCCAAAGAACCAACGTTCTCTAGCTTCTGACCAATTTAAAGGTGTTTGACATCTACGACCATACAGTGCTTCGAATGGTGCCATTTTAATGCTCTCTTGATGGCTATTGTTATATGAGAATTCAGCTAAGGAAAGGCATTCATCCCATTTAGCGCCATAAGAAAGGACACATGCTCTTAACATATCTTCAAGAATTTGATTTACCCTCTCAGTCTGTCCATCTATTTGCGGATGATAAGCAGAACTATGGATAAGTTTAGTTCCCAAAGACTCATGTAGACTTTTCCAAAACTTGGATACAAATAATGACCCTCTGTCAGAGACAATGGTCTTGAGTGCCCCATGCTGACTGAAGATTCTATCTAGATAAAGCTTTGCATACTATTCCACTCGATATTTATCTCTGACTGGTAAGAAATGAGCTATCTTGGTTAGGCGATCAACAATAACCCATATTGAATTGTAGCCTACAGATGTCCTAGGCAATCCCACGATGAAGTCCATACAAATATCTTCTCACTTCCAAGATGGAACTGACAACGAATGTAATGGACCTACAGTCTTCATATGAACCGCTTTGACTCTCTGACAAATATCACACTTGGCTACATATTGAGCTATTTCTATTTTCATTTTTGTCCACCAATCTCTCTTTCTCAGATCATGATACATTTTATTGCTACCCGGATGAATGGAGTATCTTGTAGAATGAGCTTCATCAAGAATCTGCTTTCACAGCTCTGGATTCTTGGGTACTACCAATCTATCCTTAAACCATACGACATCTGATTCATCAATCTTGAAACATGTTGGTCTTCCAGATCTGACTTTATCCTTGATATGGGCTATGCCCTTACTTTTCTGTTGAGCATCAATGATCTGATCTTTGATAGTGGACTCAACTGCAATATTGGATAGGGAACCTTGTTCTATGATTTGTAAATTCAGATGCTCCATCTCTTGACACAATGTTCGCTGCATAGGTTCTACAATCAGACAATGACAATGACTCTTGCGACTTAGGGCATCAGCAACCACATTAGCCTTGCCCGGATGATAATGCACTTCTAAGTCATAATCCTTGATAAGTTCCAACTATCTTCTTTGCCTCATATTCAACTCTGACTGAGTGAAGATGTATTTCAAACTTTTATGATCCATATAGATATGACAGATATTGCCTAATAAATAATGTCGCTAAATCTTGAGTGCATGAACAACGACGGCTAATTCAAGATCATGGGTGGGATAATGTTCTTCATGCTTCTTGAGTTGTCTGGAAGTGTATGCTATGACTCTGCCTTCTTGCATCAGAACACAGCCAATACCAATTCCAGATGCATCACAATAGATATCAAATGGCCTCTCAATATCCGGTTGTGCTAAAACTGGTGCAGTTGTCAGCAACTACTTCAATGTTTAAAAGGCCTCCTCACATTCTGCTGACCATACAAACTTAGTTTGATTTTTCAACAGTCCAGTAATTGGCTTCGCAATTCTGGAGAAGTCAGGGATGAACCGACGATAATACCCTGCCAATCCCAGGAAACTACGAACTTGATGAACAGTTGTAGGTGCTTTCTAGTTAAGGACTTCTTCTACCTTGCTTAGATCTACAACTATACCTTTAGCAGATAACACATGACCTAGAAATTGTACTTCCTCTTTCCAAAATGCACATTTACTGAATTTGGCATATAGTTGGTGATCTCTTAATCTTTGTAGAACAATGCGGAGATGTTCCGCATGTTCCTCTTTGCTCTTAGAATAGATAAGGATGTCATCAATAAACACCACTACAAACTTATCCAACTCGGGCATGAAAACTGAGTTCATCAGGTACATGAAATGAGCCAGGGCATTAGTCAGCCCAAAAGACATGACTAGATACTCATATAGACCATATCGGGTAGTAAACGCTGTCTTCGGCACATCTTCTTGTCTGATCTTAATCTGGTGATAGCCTGATCTCAAGTCTATCTTTGAGAACACCTTAGCTCCTGCAAGTTGGTCAAAAAGCAAATCACTTCGGGGTAAGGGGTACTTGTTCTTTATGGTGACTTCATTTAACGGCCGATAGTCAACATATAACCTTAAGGTTTGGTCCTTCTTCTTCACGAAGATAGCAGGGCATCCCCAAGGTGATGAATTGGGTTGAATGAAACCCTTGTCTAACAACTCTTGTAGTTGCATTTTTAATTCTGCTAGTTCTTTGGGTGGCATCCTATATGCTCTTCTGGACACTGGTGCTGTCCTTGGTTTCAGATCAATTCTGAACTCTACGTCTCGGTCTGGTGATAGACCTGGCAGATCATCGGGAAAGACATCCGTAAACTCACATACCACTAAAATTTTCTCAGCTCCTTCAACAATAGTTGCACAGACTATTTCCACTGTACTCTTAGGAAAGGGAAGTTGGATGAGAAGTTGGGTTTTGCTGTTAGGTGCATTTACCCTTATGGTTCTATGTAGGACATCTATGATAGCCCCATGTTGGGTTAACCAGTTCATACCAAGGATCACATCTATATCTTGATCCTTTAATATCAGCATATTGGTAGGGAACTTATAACCTCCCAAATCAATAGGTACATGCTGAACTACCTCCCTTGTACAGATTCATCCCCTGGGCGACTGTATATGATAGGGTTCTTTTGTTTCCCCGATAGTTATCCCATGCTTCACAACAAATGTACGATTGATGAATGTATGGGATGCACCGGAATCAAATAAGGTAATTGCAGGATGCTTAGCAATGGGAAACATACCCATCATCACTTGTTCTCCTTCTGGAATGGATTCCACCTGAGTATAGAAGACCCTTCTAGTTTTCTTCTCAGCCTGACCCTTCTGATTGTTCTGAGCATTGCCCTTGTACTGATTCTGAGCTTGATTAACAGAGGCTTTGGGTGCATCAGGATTATTCTTCCTAGGATACAGACATTCTCAGGAAAAGTGTTCAGGTTTACCACAATTATAGCATGGATAATTGTGATTCTGGGGAGTAGCATTATGGTTTGCATTATTTGTATTATTTTGCTGCTGCGGTGCTTGATGAGGGTAAGGCGTATTAGTTGCAGGGCGAATAAAGATTTGCTGCCTGCCTTGGCCTTGTTGTGGGTGGAATGGTGCACGGCCATGATTCTGAGGATGGTAGACTATCTTCTGATGCTTGCCACTTGATGATCCAAAAGTAGATATTTTCTTTTTCTTCGCCTCCTTGTGTCGGTGGTAATTCTCCTCTAAAGCGATAGCAATGTTGATTGTCTCATGGTAAGTTACGTTACCACAAGTTGCCATCATGGTCTGAAGTTTAGTCTTCAGGCCTCTAAGAAAATGATTCTTCTTCTTCCTGTCAGTATTCACATACTCTATAGCATACTGCGACAGGTGATTGAAGCGCCCAACATAGTGCATCACCAGGTGCTCCCCTTGCTTAAGAGCCAAGAACTCTTCTAACTTCATGGTCATCACACCATCTAGGATATAGTGTGCCCTGAAGGCATCCTTGAACTCCCTCTAGGTGATTTGGTGGCCAACGGGCTATGCTGCTACCAAATTTGCCCACTAGGCACCAGCAGCTCCTCGGAGTTGCTGTGCCGCAAACCTGGGTTTCTGAATTTCGGTATAGTGAATCAGCTCAAACTTTTGCTCTATTGTCCTAAGCTAATCGTCTGCTTCTAAAGGTTCTTCTGCCTTAGAGAACACAGGCAGACGTGTGTCAGTAAAATCAACATAGGTTGACTCATCATTTCCATTATTACAACGGCCACGATTAGGGTATGGTGCCTGTTGGTTCTGCGCCAATTCCCTTAACAACCTAGCATTCTCTGCTGTTGCATTGACGAGCACAGTGATGACATCTTCCATAGTCGAAGGCATTGGTGGAGGATTTGGGCACTCATCATCATCATGTGAGCCACTAGCACCAGTTCGGGTGATAGGACGAGGCATCTGTTAGAGAAACATGTTTATTTACATTATTCTTTATTGAAAGCATTTAAAAGGTTCCATGCTACAAAGGGTTACTTATTTAATTTACATGTCGTGTATCCCATAAGACAACCCTGGTTTACTAGAAAAGCAGTAAAGGAACTACTACTACTCTGGGCTCTCAGTCATCGGCATCCGTGCCCATATCGGATGAAACCTCATCTTCATCTGAGAAGTACACTAACTCCTCAGGATCCTCCTCCTCTTCTTCATTCTCGACTTCTCCTGGATCTACAATCATTTCTTCATCTGTAACTTCACCATCCCCATGAGGAGGATGAAGTTGAGCATACAGCAGGTGGACATTCTCATGAAGAATGGCATTGTCCATCTCTAGGTCTTCTACGTAGAACTCCAACTCATGGACACATCCTCTCTTGTCCAGGCTTCATTCCATAGCTCCATGGTCATGGTGATGCCCCTTTGCATTTCCGCCAGCTCTTCTTGATCTTTGGCATGAGCTCAACGAAGAGTGTTGAGCTCCTTGGTAAGGTTCTCGATGTTGGTGGGGTTGCTTGAAGATCCTTCATCTCCTAGTTTCTTGGAGCTTCCTTCACCAATCTCATGGTTTCTTGGTGCCTACTGGTAACAAGGGACTCCATGAGGTCCGGTGGACTTGCGTGTGGTCACCTTGGTCTTAGCCATAGCCTGTAGGATTTAAGGTAGGACTATAAGAATAGCTTGAGGATAAAGGAGGTTAGCAAGAATGGGTTGACATTACTTACCCACCCGCTATTAAGGGGAATTATTATGCAAGGTGTTCAAGCATGATGCATGAATTGATCTTACGAATCAAGGTACAAAAGATTTATATAATCATAAGTACTAGATTTTTAATACATAGGACAAACCTAATCATATTATCCGCCATGAACTTTCAAATAAGACAGGATTGAGTCTAGATCAAAGGTAAGAAGAAAGAAATTTGAACTTTAAAATATCAAGTTTACTTTCTTTGATCCAAATCAATTTGAAGGTTTTCCAAAGTAACCTACAATGATCTTAGATGGGAACTGCTCTGATACCAGCTGTGGTAGAACCTCCTAAGGAATCGGGCCCACATGCGCCTATCGTTGTCTTAACAGACCTCGGATAGCGTTCACGAGTTCCCAACAACTCAACAGGTCTATCGGGTGTCCTTGGGAAACCCGAATCATCCATGATTCTCTTTTCAAATAGGATCCTAATCACAAACATTGCAAATTACAACAGTTTATTTAAATATATACATCAGAGTAAAAGATAGCGAAAGTCTTAAGATAACATAGGTTACAAACTAGTTGTTTTCAAACTTACAATACCATAAGTGTTATACAACCATAGTAGCGGGATAATATTACATTAACTTTATTTATCAAATAGACTAGTGCCTTATCTAAAGGCTATTCATCACTCCTCATCGTCATTGACTTCAAACACAAACATGCAGCATGGACCAAAATAAGCCTGCGCATGCGACTCACCTGCAATAAGGGTTAACAAACCCTGAGTACAAAAGTACTCAACAAGACTAAGCTGACATAAAAAGGGGTGAAAGACTTTAAAGATGCAGGTGTTGGGACAAGGTAAGGATGTAGCAAGATTCAAAAGTTTTTTTGCCAAAAGCTTACTATTCTTCATCCTATTTTCAAGTTTTACCCCTAAGTCCTTTTAGTTCATTAACTCAACTAAATGTACATTTCCCATATTCCATTCCTTCTCATTCCATTCTTTTCTCATATTTTAGTAATTCACCAGTCCTGCATTGCTTCTATAATAAATCGAGTCTCCATATCCGCGGAGCACCGGCAATTCAAATTGATTCAAGTTCTAGCTAGGGATTCCTTATCACACGACATATGTAGAACTTAATCTTGCATATATCAACCTCGCTACTGGATCCTCCTATACTAAGCCATCTCCACGCCACTCGAGAGCACAACACACCTCAAATCCGGCCACATTCCAGCCACAAGGGTATACGCTACTCCTACCATCTCTCCACTCCCAGTGCATGGGCATTCGTCTTAGTATCAGATTAGCCAAAGTAGGCTTACCGGAGTATGTGACCAGTATTACAAAGTGTCTCATTTAGAAGATCCATAATGAGTGGCCTTTAAGCGACATAGTCGGCAACATTACCCAACATTCAAGATAAGTCACTCGATTAGTCTCTAGTTCATTCAACCTTCTTTCTTTCTTTCTTTGGCCAGTATGCCATCTTTGATTGTATCGAAACTTTTACTTTGAAAGCCTACCATAAAGCATACTAAGCATTCTACACCTTTGTAAGAGAAATCATCTTCAAGGATGGTAAACAATTAACAAGGTAGGCAATGCATCAAGTAGGTAACATTTGAATTAATCAACTTAATGCAATAAGTAACATAGGGGATAAATTTTTCAAAGTAAACAAGGTAATGGTTTAATGCATAAACCGGGGCTTGCCTTCGTTGACGATCTCAGGTTCCAGATCAGTACCACAATTATCAAATCCCATGACAACCGGGGTTTCTTCTAGAACTTGCTCAACTAGAATCATTTCACTCTTGGATTCTACACAAAATGATAAAATATGCTTTAACATGATGATAATGTAAACATGATGCTGTCATGGTACATGAAATATAACAACACCTCGAATACTACTGTTTTTCACGGTACAGTTGCAAGCCAACAAAACCAACTTGTAATCCTACCGTCAAGAACCACACATGTAATTTGACCCAACTGATCTTGAAACCCTACTAGTCACAAAACATGACCAAAACAAGATCAAACACTAATCAAACACTTAGGGTTTGCTTTTATTTATTTTTGAATTAATTTGGAATTAAGCCCAAAAATGAACTTGTTCCAAATGACCTCAAAATTTTATGTAAGCTTCCTCATGACAAATTAGTGTACCAAAACAAATTTCATAATTTTTGGAATTATACAGTGGCCTACAAAAATCATGGAAATTGCATTTATTAATTAATGGACTGAATATTTGAACATTAATAATTTATTCAAATTTCAAGTTTCAAATTTTTGAACCATACTATGACATGTACAGAAGCTACACACAAATTTTTAGAATTTTTGGAGCTATGATTATTTTCCTATAAATTTCCAAATATTCAGCACTATTCAAAATCAGAAAATAACAAAACTCACTATTCTCTCTCTTGCTCTCACTGACTGCTGGCCCCCACCTGTCATCCCCAACCTCGGGCATTGACCGTGGCTACGACGGCGCCAACCGGCACAAACTCGCCGACGGTGAGCCCAACAGCGATGGCTAAAGCACTAACATGTTCACAAGAGCTAGGCGCATCGATTAGTGGCACTTTGGAGGTCGATTACGACATGGAACAAGGCTAACACCGGCCATGGCGGACGCGGTGGTACGGCAATGTTATGCCGACGAAACAAGGCCAGTAACGGTGAAATAGAGAGTTCAAAAAGCATTAGTGGCTCACCCTGATCATGTTGAAGCAACAAGCGAGACCGGAGAAGCTAAGGTGACGCATTTCGACGGTGACCGGGATCACGGCGGAGCGGACCTCGTCGACGACAGCGTTCCGGTGACTGCAGTGGGCAAAACAATTAGACAAGAGTGGAATAAGAACAATAGCATCGAGACAAAGCCATAAAGTCAACAATCAAGGGCAACGGCTCATCGGATGAGGCTGGCCACGGTGAATCAAAGTTTCCGTTGAGGTCGCCGGCCGCGAGGAAGATGAACGTGGACAGCGAGCTCTCAGCGAAATCAAGCGACAGCAACAACTCGGTTGAATGCGCAAGGAGCGAGCGGAACTAGAACATGGCTTTTCCTGGGCTATCTTGCGTTGAGGAGGCGAGGGAAGCTCGCTGGAGTCGAGATGGCGGTGTCGGGAAAATAGAGGGGAGGAAGAAAAGTGAACGGCGTCGTCTGGGTCTTATAGCTCGGCCAGGTGCGCGCAGACTCGACACGTAGTGTGCTCTCTGTGCCAGCGTGAAGCCAAGGGCGGTCACTAGCGCACCTGAAAGGCCGGAGAAAGGACACCGGCAGTGAGGCGGTGGCGTCCTGCGGTTATCCTGATTTTTGAGGTATTTACAGATTTGCCACTATGTCTATTTTTCAAATTACTCACAAATTTTCTAAAGAAGTTGAAAATCTCCAAAAATGAAAGTTGCTCAACTTTTCAAACTCTACAACTTTGCTTCAAGGAAAATTTTCAAATTCTACCTCTATTTTGAAATTTGAATTTGGGGTACATTTGAGCATTTGAATCATTTCAAAATTACTCCAAATTTTATATGTAAACTTGAAAAACTTTGAATACCAAAGTTGATCCTTATAAAATAATCTTCAACTTTGCTTTTTGCCTCAACCCCAAATTCCACATGGATTTTGAATTAGTCAAAAGGGGCAAAAAGGACTTTTGTGATTTGAATTTGAATTCAAATTTGATTTGTTTTCCTTTTACTTTAACTTTGATTTTTGACCAGTAACATGGCCCATTAGGGTTATTTGAGTCAAATGACACATAACCTCACATGATCACATGAAATTTGACCCTTGTGGTCATGATCTTTATTTAGGGTTTTGAATCACATCACATAAAATAACAACATTATGAAATATAGCTTATTTAGTGAATGCTTTCAAAATTTTCTACTTTATGAATGCTTTGCAATGCATATGATGACATGGCAAGTTTTAGTGTTAGGTCAAAACACCAGAGGTGTTACAACCCGCTTCTCCAACCGGAAGTACAACGAACCTCTGCTTACAGCTCTTTCTCTGACCGGTGCGGTCAGAGTTGACTGGGAACAACCGAACGGGGACACCCGCTCGGTAAGGACCCAAGAATCAGGCGGAGCAAATAAGGCAAGGAGCTCAAGTCAACCACAATATCAAGGATCGTACCCTGCACGTCTGCAGGACAGTACTGTTAGGCCATTTTAGAAGGGTGCTTTGTAGCCTTCCAGACATGTCAGAACACGAACAGTGTTGTGGGCGCCGACATTTGTCCTATAGTATAGTAGGCGCTGACATTTTCCATACTAGAAGAACATGATGGAGCCTACCACATGCATCTGGGCATCAATAGTATTGTGGGTGCAGACAAACTGTCTCATACCCGATAGCGTGGGCAACAAAGACTAAGTAGCACACACGCTCTCTTTCTCTCACACACTCTCTCTCACTTGTAAGGTCATGCCCTTCACCTATAAAAGGAGATGCACTCTCTCCTAAAAATGACGATTGATGAACGACTCATTCTGACTCTCTTTCTGCTAGCTTTAGGCTTTCTGAGCACTAGAACAGCTTCACTGCTCTAGAACACTAAAGCTATACAGAGCGTGCGTTATAATACTTAGCGCACGTAGGAGCTCTCGTCACTCTTTGCCCTTCAGTCTAGAGTCCAGTCGGACCTCTAACATCCCCATCTTATTCCCACTCATTTGTAACCCCACAACAAACTTCGATCACCTGGGCTCAGGAATAAAGTCACCGACCGACTTAAATTGGACATAGGGCACATTGCCTGAACCAGTATAAACTCTGTGTCAGTGAGTGCTAGGCCACATCCACTCATAATGTATGACAAAACTATAAATATTTATGTGTTGGTCACTTTTTGCACCGATAGTTGGTGCCATCCATGGGGAGGACGTCGTATGTTCACGCTTTTGGTCATCGGATGGCCCACCTTTCTGCTATCTTTGTCATGATGGGCTCGAGCGATATGATTCGCTTTGGCTCGCTGGAGTTTTCCACGCTCCCACTAATTGGGATGTGGGTTCCTCCCGTCTTTGAGCCATCCTAGACCTTCCTCTTCAAAAGCATGGACTTCATCGCCGACCAGCTCAGCATGCTTTGCCTCCGCGAGGAGGCACTTGTTCCGATGCCTATTGGGGGAGGAGCGCCCTCCGTCAGCTCTAGGACACCCGGCGACCTCAATGACAAGACGCCTACGCTTCGCTCTGAGCCCACGCTGGGCCCAAACCCCACTGTGAGTAATGTACATATTATTCTTTACTTGCTATTTGATATCTTCCGCTGACTCCCTAGACGGACCCTATTGTCCCCACCACAACCACCATGCGACCGGTTCCCCTATGGCCTCCCATCCCCAGCAGACGCATACACATGGGGGCTCCAAAGAATGCTGACACCGCCCCCTCACATCTGAATTCATGGGGATGGTGGGCTACGCTCCCGCCTCTTTCCATGACCTCATGGATGACGAGGTTGAAAGCGACGGCTCTAGCATCGGTGACATCACGACATCTAGTCACCCTCTATCCTAGGAGTGCACTATGGCAGACGCTTTGGGACAGCCGTCGGTGCTAGCAGAGTCCCTATAGACTCACACCATCCGGACCCTCGTGTGGAGGCCCTCACGCATATGTAGGAGCACGACGAGGAGTTACGACAAAGGCGGCAGAGCCAACCGCCACCTGCACTGGTGCGCTCAATGTAGCATGCTGCACCACGCATGTGCAACCCGGCGAGTGGCGCCTAGGGTCATGCCCTTTAGGTCCAGCGCAACATCATGGATGGGGGGAACGATCCCCCATAGTTCGCTTAGGCTGGCCAGAACATCGCTGTTGCGGCAATGCTTCTACACTGCCTTCACGAGCCTATCGACCCCTAGGAATAGGCAGTCCACTGGAACCTCCGGGCGCTGGTGGAAACCACCACCGTTCAGTAGGTGGAGAGCTCCGCATCATGACACTGACTCACGGCCTCTCTCCCCACCGGGGGGATGGGGCTACACCAGTCGAATCGCTCTATCTGCTCACCACTATAGTCGTCAGGCGTGGAATAAGAGGCAGCAGCTACACCACAGCCTAACCCAGTGCTCTCTCCACACCGACCACCTATGCGCGAACGGCTCAGGCCGAATCGAGACACTCGCCACGTCATCAACAATCGACGTTAAGCCCGATGTGATGATGATGTCTATCAAGAGGTGGTGAGAGCAGGCAGCACGGGCCCTGGCTGAACCATCGAGGGGAGCGATGAAACGCACCCCAGGCATGGACGCCGACCGAACAACCAGAGTCCCAGCCCGGATGGCCTGAGACCACAGGCTATCGACGAAATATGGTTGGCAGTCTACCTAGGGGTATGCCCAAGGTAGTAGATTGTTGGTAGACAGATGCGCAAGCCACAAACAAGACGGTGACGCAAGACAGACATGAGGTTTTATCCAGGTTCGGCCACCAAGAAGGCGTAATACCTACGTCCTGTGTCTGATTATATTGCTGTATGTCAATGAGAGATGTTTTTTAGAGGGGTCCCTTGCCTGCCTTATATAGTCCGGGGGGTAGGGTTATAGATCTGGAAACTAATCTTAACCAGTTATAATTGCCATAGGTGGCCGGACAAGGATTCCTATTCTAACCAACTAGGATCTTGCTTGATCTCCAAATCTGCCTTGACTCCTTACGCGGGACTCTGAACAAGTTGGCCGGGCCGCGTGTCATCTTTTAGTGGACCGGACCCCCTGATCCGGGCTGGCCCAAGCCTAGCCGTAAGGGTATAGGGGTTAATACCCCCACAGCTAGTCCCCGAGCACCATGTATTATGCTGTGACATGCCATTGGATCTCCTTCGACTAATGCGATCCGTCTTCATGTCATCTTCAACTGATTGAAACATTGACCAATCAAATGCAGCAGCATTCTGATCAGAACTGAGAGCAGTAGACCATGGTTATAGCCAAAGATTTCGGTTGTCCAAAGAATGCATGGAACTCTTAAAGAAAAAAGAAACAGATTTCTTTCCTTATCAAGTGTGCCCACTTGTATTTCTAATAAGATATGTAAATGACCCTTGGACAGTAGTAATCCTGGCAATCAGTCAAAGTGTTGGGGTCGATAAAATAAACACATTCACCGCAAGGTAAAGTGTGCCCACTTAGTCCCCGAGCCTGGTAGTAGGTGACGTAGGCATGTGGTGCCAGGGTCTAAAAAGAATTTCCACTGAAGTTAAGAATCCAGTCGTCGTACAATCAATACGAGATGCACCGGTAGGTGCATCGTACTAATGTAGTCCCCGAGCTTGCTAGAAGGAGAAGTATAAGCCTTGTAGCAAGGTCCAACTAAATGCCTCTCGACTGTATGTGAGTACATGTCACATGTAGCCGAGGAGAGCAGTCACCGAGCATTCTTCGGAACAGTCCCCGAGCATGGTAGTGGTCGGAGCAGTCCCCGAGCACGGTAGTGGTCGAAGCAATCCCCGAGCACGCTAGTGGTCGGAGCAGTCCCTGAGCATGGTTGTGGTCTGGGCAGTCCCTGAGTACGGTAGTGGTCTGGGCAGTCCCCGAGCACAACAGTGGTCTAGACCATCCCTGAGCATGAGACATGCAGCAAAGAAACGAATGCCGCTTGTACTATTATTTGGTGTATTTTTTTATCTTCTTACTCTGTCTAGTCCAATCTAACACATCTAGTAAAAAAAGTAGATGGGTATAGCACGTCATACTACCCTCTTGTCCTTTCAAGCAAACAGTCGCTTGGCACCTGTAAGGAGGTGCGTCAGCGTGGGCCCTCTCGCACTAGCAACGAAAAGGCGCATACACTGATAACGAAAGGGTGCATATATTGGCATATATCTCGAGGTTGTGAAAACAACCATCTATGGCGCGTGCGCACATCTCCCAAGAATCTTGGGCAAACGAAATGGTAGAACTCTTGGTTATTTATAATATAGAACTGGTAAGTTACTTTTTACCGATCCCCATTACCATTCGCCGCCGCAGCCTTCTTCTTCCTCTTGCCAACCCTAATACCTCCAAAATCATCACCAATCACCCCTCCACTGTATCCACCTCCATCAGCAAGGGCAGATTCATGGCGAAGAGTGATGCCCAGAAGAAAGCTGGAGTCATGGCGAAGGAGTGGTGGAAGTCAAGAAGCAATGAGTAGACCATCGAAGACCTCGTCATCATGGGAGTACTCCACAACAAGGCACTCGTAGGATGGCACATGCCGGAAGGAGAAGGGTACCCCGATCCATAACTAGGTGAGATTATGGTTTTTGAAGATTTCTTCAAGCGGGGTTTTGGAGTTCTAGTGCACCCTTTCCTTTAGGGGCTCTGTTTGTATTACGAGATTGGGATTTGCAATCTGAATCCCAACTCAATTCTTCTTGTCTCCACCTTCATTCATCTTTGCAAAGCATATGGTGGCTTCCAGCCCCATTTCAACTTCTTTTGCCATCTTTTCTGTCTAAGGAAGAAAGGAAGCGGTGGCTCGAAGATAGCCAGAGGTGTGTACCTCAATCTACGTGATGGGATGAAGGCCCAGTACTTGCATTGCCCTTGGAACACATTGCTGGATGACTGGTACAAGAAGTGGTTCTACATCCATGAAGAGCCAAACACGATCACACTGTGCGATGTGGGATTCATTCTGGAGAAGAAGAACAGCTGGTCAAAAAAGCCTGAGCACCTAGAACAGATCCAAGAACTACTTGGGATGATCCCATGGAGGAAACTGGATGGTCTGAGCGTGGGAGGAAACTAGACGGTCCGAGCTTGGTCAGAAACTTCATCAACTGAAGGATCTAGCCCTGCTAGAGGAGGGTACATCCTAGCTATGAGTACCAGGGTAGCACAGATCCAACAAGGACTAGGCAAGAGGCGCTTGACAAGGTCGAAGTCAAAGCCAGAATTAGAGAGCTATTTAACTTAGCTGATCCAAACTATGTCCGATTGAGCGACATCAAGCATGCTTTCAAGCTCGCCCGACCTCCCCCAAAGGTAAATCATTCTGTCTTGTACCCATAGTTTTATGTTGTAACAGAAACTTACTGTGTTATCTCCTTTATGTTTCCTAGATTAATGGTAGAGATAGAGCAACAGTGTTCGCGTCTCCACCCCCTGGTGTAGATTGGCCGCAAGTTTCCGACCCAACCTCCTAGACCAGCGCTAGGATCGAAGATGTCGACTGGGCCGTGCTTAGAGTTGGGGAGGAGGTAGTGGCCAGAGCTGCTGGCAAGCGGCCGGTGGCCAACAAGCGTCGTCAGGCGATCTTCACATTGTCAGATGATGAAACAGAGGATGTAGACATCTTTTGACTCATCCCTTGAAAGAGGAGGAGGCAACTAGAGCTGATGGATCAAGGTGGCTCCTCCATGCCAGTGGGACCCGCATCGCCGACCACTGAAGTGCAGAGGACAAGCGGCAAAGGGGTCGAGCATCAAGCCCCAGCGCCGGTGCTGGTCGTAGAGGGAAACCAGGTGGCACCCACAGAGCACGTGGAGCAAGCACGACCAAAGAGATGCGCCTTCACCACATCATTCCATGCTTCCAAGCTGTAAGTATTTGTAACCTTGATGTAAGCTTACAATTTAAATTGAATAATGTCATCTTCTGAACTTATCTTGGATATATTAGGTTAGCGTCCACCGAAAATCTCGACCAACTAGCCGTGTGCGGCATGGCTCCACTAGCAATGTCAGAGAAAACTACCCAGCAGCTGGCTATGGAGGAACCTATAGCAGAAAGTCCGCTAGAGCCTCAACAGATGAGCGGCCAAACAATAGTCCCCGAGCAGGTGGTCAAGGGGAGAGCCAAGCCAAGTACAGGTGCTCTGAGCACTAACCCTGCTGAGGAGGACACGTCAGCGCCAAGGGTAACAGACCAAATTGAGGAGCAGCAGCCAGAGGTGGCACAGAGCACGTTTGCTAATGCTATGGCCCATGGGAAGGCCATAGTGATCACAGAGGCTGCAAACTCTGGACCAGCACCACTACCTGAACAAGAGGCCGAAGAGGACAAAGTAGAGGAGGTCCTGGGCCATCCCTAGGACAAACGACAACATGTATATGTGTCGCACTGGTGGAATGACCAATGGGTTGTTCATGAAGAAATCCTAGAGGTCGAAGAGACCATGAAAGTTGAACGAGTGGCAAAATGTCTAGTGACGGAAGTCCAGGTATGTTTTGCATGACCACTTGATCCTACTATCCAGTCAAACTATCTGACTTAGCTTTTGTACATGCAGGACTTAATGAAGACCACAAGGTATCGAAAGAAGTGCTTCGACCAGATTGAGGGGATCACAGCAAGTAATAAAGAACTGACGGCCAAGGTGGAACGCTTGCACCACCAACTTGAAACCGCCAACCAGGAGAGGGCAGAGCAAGAGGCACAGAACTAGAACCTGGTCGTCTAGCTCAGTAACAAAGAGCAGGAAAAAACAAGTAAGTTGTCACTTTATCATAACAAGTGCATGACACGTGTTGTTGCATTGTTGGTAGTAACAGCTGTAGTGTAGGCTTAGAAGCCGAAGTAGTCTGTCTCCAAGAGGAGAATAGCCATGTGGCCATAGAGTGTGGTCGCCTGATGGAGGACAACAAGAAACTAGCACACGACCAGTCGCAACTCCGGGATAGCACAACCAAGATGAAGGAGGAACTGAAAAGTAAGTGTTCTAGACCACCTTGCTCACTCTGTTGCCCACCTTATCTTGTTGTGGCATGACATTTTAATGTCTTGTGCGGTTTGTAGTTTTAAAAGTTAATGCCAAGAAGCATCCGAAAACCGTGATGAAAGATCGTGATAGCTAGAAGGCTTGTTGCCTAGAGATCACCGAAGATTGGGACACATGGAAGAACCGGTGCCAAGAAGTGGCAACTAGCATTTTGCCCGTCCTCAACCTTATCGACCCAGCGCTTATAGAGGAAGTGCCAAGGACGTTGTAGCTTGGACTGGTCAAGAGATGCCGAAAGGCATGGGGATGGTTCCAAGAGTTTGTGAAGGAGGCAGGTGAGTACACAGGCGCACATGTGCTAAGCATGGTGCATGCCCACTACCCCCTGATCGATCTCAAGCACCTAGAGGCTGGGTACCTGAAGGAGGTAGATCCAGATAAGGCTAAGGAGCTTCGGATGACCTAGCTGGACATGTCTTCAAAGATAATTGGTGACATTAACCTGTGTGGAGGTGGGACAGCACCTGTATAGGGTACGCCATCAACAAGTCAGCTGGAAACGCCATTAGTTGTGAGCCAACCAGCGAAGCCTATGGTCTCGACCAGCCAGGCATCGGCAGGGCCATCCTCTTCAGCTCGACCAGTACAAGAGTCCCCGAGACTCGAGCAGGATGTCGGAAGCAGTGAGTAGTAGGCACCGCGTGCCCCGACCAACCAATAGGATAGGCTAGAGCTATAGAAGAAGGATGTGGTTGTGTTATTGTAAACTTGTACCTCTTCAGGCAAGCTTGTAATAACGTAACTGTATATCATTATAAGTTTGTTTGTTTTGTATAAAACATATTTAAGCTTGAAACTTGTGTTGGTGTAACTAAGTGAGAACATGTTAGTGTTCTGTTTAGTTGTACCAGTTTACTCAACATGTCATCTTGAAAAGTTTGTACGGCCCTGATTTGCCATGTGGTCGGAGTGTGAGGTGCGTGACCTATGCACACGTAGACGTGGACAAGTCAAACCAGGGGGGACCTGCCGATCACCCGTAGCGTAGAGAGTGGATCCCATGCACGTGTTGGGAGGAACCAGAGACATGGCCTGCTCCAAAAACCTAGGAAGGAATGGTGGTCGGCTTTGACTGGCTAAGTTAGAATAACCGTAAAATTTGAAGTGACACATCAGAGTGGTCGGGGGAATCATAATAGCTTTATTGAATTAAATCGATTGTACAAGAGGAGTACATATCTCAGTAGTTAAGCATAGAAATGCCTAAGCTTGTCGATGTGCCATGAATTGGGTACGTTCGTACCATCCAGGTGAGCTAACCTGTAAGACGTTGGTCGTATGACTTCCTTGATCATGAAGGGCCCTTCCCATGGAGTTGCGAGTTTATGGACACTAGCCTGATTTGTCTTCCACTTTAGGACCAGGTCCCCAACCATGAAGAACCGCTCTTTAACGTTCTTGTTGTAGTACCTGTGCAAAACAGCAAGGTATTTGGCTGTACGTACACAAGAATCGAGCCGCTTCTTTTCTGCACTATTCACTTCTAGCTCTCGCACCTCATTGACCTTGCCTTCGTCGAAATTCTCAACCCGTGCTGATCTGAAAGCTATATCTACTAGGAGGACTGGCTTAGCGCCGTAAACCATAAAGTAAGGTGAGACACCGGTGTTATGACTGGGCTGAGTTTTGAGGCCCCAGACCACGGCTGGTAACTCTTTGAGCCATCTTCCGGGAGCTTTGTCATTTTCTCTATACATCCTCTTCTTCAATGCATCCAAAATCATACCGTTTGCCCGCTTGACCTATCCATTAGCTCTAGGGTGTGCCACCGAGACGTATTTTACTACTATGCTCCTTTCATCGCAGAAGTCCCAAAAAGCATTCCCGGTGAACTGAGTACCCAGATCAGTGATGATGCTGTTGGGTATGCCAAAGTGGTGGATGACCTGGTCGAGGAATGTGACAGCCTTTTTTGAGGATGCCTATACCAGAGGCATGTACTCTATCCACTTAGAAAATTTGTCGATCAGCACAAAGACACACGTAAATTTCCTAGGAGCCGGTTTGAAGGGCCTGATCATATCCAGTCCCTAGCATGCGAAGGGCCAAGAGGCTAGTATTGTTTGGATCTCATGTGCTAGTATGTGGATTCTCTTGGCGAAGAACTGACAACCCTCACAGTGGTAGACTAGCTTTTCTGCATCGGCTACAGCTGATGGCCAATAGAACCCTACTCGAAAAGCCTTACCGACCAGCGTTCTTGAGGCCGCGTGGTTGCCGCAGGAGCCAGAGTGGATTTGGTCCAGGAGATGTTTGCCATCCTCCTGGGTTATACACTTCATCAAGATTTCCTCCTTTGCGTTCTTGCGCCATAACTTGCCATCGACAAGTAGATACTGCTTACTGCGACGCATTAGGTGCTCGTTTTCTATCCGATCAGTGTAACCGCTACCATCTGTCAGGTACTTGATGAAATGTACTCTCTAGTTGGGCTCATGAGTGGTCGGAGGTGGCTCGGTGGTGCTCGACACCAAAACCGTAGCCACCAATTACTTGTCTAGAGGCTTGTCAACCATGGGATCTTCCTCTTCGATGGAAGGCGTGAGCAGGTCTTGGATGAATACGCCATGTGTGACTTTGGCTTGGGATGATCCTAACTTTAACAGCGCATCTGCTGCTTGATTTTTGTCCTAGACCACATGTGTGTACTCGATGCCATAAAACCTACCTTCTAGCTTTCTGATCGATTTGCAGTATGCACCCATCTTTTCACTGGTCGTGTCCCAGTCCTTATTGAGTTGGTTGATGACCAGAGACGAGTCTCCGTAGACATAGAGATGTTTAACACCGAGCTTGACCGCAATGCACAAACTATGTAGGCATGCTTCATACTCGGTGGCATTATTATATGCTAGGAAATAAATCCTGAGGACGTACCGGAGCTGCTCCTTGGATGGTGACACAAAAAGGACTCCTGCTCCTGCGCCATCGATGTTGAGAGAGTCGTCGAAGTACATCTTCCAATACTCATCGGGCCCCTGAGAGGCAGGCGTGCTTAAGTCTGTCCACTCGACGATGAAATCGACGAGTGCCTAAGACTTGATTGTAGTACGGCTTGCGAATTCCAAGGAGAAGGGGCATAGCTCCATTGCCCATTTGATGATGCGCCCATTCGTATCCTTGTTGCTAATGATGTCTCGCAGAGGGTACTCAGTCATGACCACCACACGATATCCGTCAAAGTAATGTTTCAACTTTCGGGATGTTATTAGTATGGCGTAGATCAATTTCTAAATCAGTGGGTACCTGGTCTTGGATTCATTGAGTACCTCACTGATGAAATAGATTGGTCGCTGTACCTTGTAGATGTGGCTGGGCTCATCGTGCTCGACCACCATGGCAGTGGAGACCACTCGATTAGTCGCCGCAATGTAAAGCAGGAGTGTTTCATCTTCTCTAGGAGCAGTGAGGACCGGAGGTGACATAAGGTATGTTTTCAGCTGTGTGAAGGCAGCGTCTACTTCCTCCGACCACTCAAACTTCTCGGATGCTTTGAGCAGTTTAAAGAACAGTAATCCCTTTTCGCCTAATCTTGATATGAAACGGCTGAGAGCGGCCATGCATCTAGTAAGCTTTTGAACATCCTTCACCTTTTTGGGTGGCTTCATGTCCAAGACAACTTTGACTTTCTCTGGGTTAGGGCATATGCCATTGTGACTGACAATGTTGCAAAGTAGTATGCTAGAAGGAACACCAAAGATGCACTTCTTTAGGTTTAATTTCCATTGGAATGTGTTAAGGGCTGCAAAGGTGCGTTCCAGGTTGTCAACAAGGGTATGTGCTTCCTTGGTTTTGACAACTACAACATCAACATAAGCCTCGATGAGGTCGTCTTTTATCTCGTCTTTGAGGTAGGCCTGTATAGCACGTTGGTAGGTAGCCCTAGTGTTCTTGAGCTCGAACAACATGGTCGTGTAGCAGTAGGCGCCGAAAGGCGTGATAAAAGATGTCTTGATCTGGTTGTCCTTTTTGAGAGTGATCTGGTGATAACTAGAGTAGCAATCGAGAAAGGAAAGCAGCTCGCAATCGGTGATTGAATCTACGACCTCGTCTATGTGAGGTAAGCCGAAGGGGTCCTTAGGGCAGTGTTTGTTGAGATCAGTGTAATCAACGCACATTCTCCATTCATTATTCTTTTTGCATACAAGAACTAGGTTAGCTAACCACTCCGGATGATACACTTCTTTGATAAATCCGGCTGCCAAAAGCTGTGTAACTTCTACCCTAATCGCCTCCTTTTTGTCGTGAGCGAACCATCATAGCTTCTGCTTGATAGGTTTGGCCTTGCCGTTGACATACAAGGAGTGCTCGATCAAGTTCCGAGGTACACTAGGCATGTCAGCAGGTTTCCATGCAAACACATCCACGTTGCTCCTCAAGAACGTGACGAGCACGTCTTCCTATTTAGGATCTAGGTTGGCCCCGATAAGGGCTGTTTTGCTGGGATCACCGTCGACCAGCTGGATCACCTTGTGCTCCTTAGACTTGATGTTCTTGTGTGGAGCCTCGAGCTCTAGGATCTCCAGGTGGTCGCTCGAGGTCTTCTTGGCATTAAGCATGGTCTCGGCCATGCGAATAGAGAGGTCATGAGCCTATGCTATTTTAAAGCTGTCATCTTCGTAGGTATAAGCTGCATATATATTACCCCTGAGGGTTAGAACTCCTTTCTCGGTAGGCATCTTGAGCACCAGATACCTGTAATGAGGTATGGCCATGAACTTGGTGAGCGATGGTCGACCAAGGATAGCATGGTAGGTGCCATCGAAGTCAGTGACCACGAAGTTAACGTAGTCAGTGCGGAAGTGGTCTGGGGTCTCAAACTGCATAGGTAGTGTGATCTGCCCGAGAGGTGTAGAGCTCTGTCCGGGGAGAACACCCCAGAACTGTGCCTCGTATGGCTTGAGATCCGCCTGGGTTATCTTCAGGGCCAGCAGACTGTTCTTGAACAATATATTGATGGAGCTGCCGACGTCAATCAGCACTCTGTCGAATTGAACTTTGTTGATACAAGGATCAAGGACTAGGGGAAAACATCCTGGTTTAGGTATTGCGGCCCATTGGTCTTTTCTGCTGAAGGAGATCTCATGGTGAGACCAAGGAGGGAGCCATGGATCGGCGATGAGGTTGTTGGTGTTGGCCACGTTTAAGCAAGCGCGGGTGAGTAGCTTGCGCTCTCATTTGGTCTCGATGGACACTTTGCCTCCAATGATGGTGTGCACGCAATCGGTTGGCTTAACATACTTGTGACGGGGATCTACGTTTTCATCATCGTTATCCTCGTTACACTGTTCCCCTATGTCGTTAGGCTTGTCGGATGTATCCAGAGCCTGTTGACGTGTGTAGATAGACTTGAGAACGTGGCAATTCTCCATGGTGTGGTTTGACTTAGGATGGAGCTGGTAGGGCCCTTTCAATGCTTTGGCATAGTCTTCTTTGTAGTTACGACGTCCGCCACCTTTCTTAATGGTGTTGACCTCGTCGTCGTCTTCCCAAGCACGTTTGCCCCTATAATCGTCATAGCGGTTACGCCGCTGATTACGTTAGTCACGGTGATCACGAGAGTTGTTGCGCTGGTTGCGGCAGTCAAAATTGTCGTTCTGACCACGGTTGTCGTGGTAGTCGTCGCGGTGTGGGGGGTGGTCGGAGCGTGGAACCCTTGCTGCTTCTTTGATAATTATCTTTTTAGCGTCGTTGGTGTCCACATATTTCTTAGCAGTGGCCAGGAGCGATGTAACTGATTTAGGTCTCTTGCAGAGGAGCTTATCCCTTAGGGCATCGTGGAAGCATAGGCCAGTGATGAAAGCCTCGATTGCCTCATTGTCGGAGATTGATGGGACCTTGATGCGCATCTCTAAGAAATGCCGGACATACTCTCGTAGTGGCTCATCCTTCTGATCTCGGATCCACTGCAGATCATATTTGTTGCCGGGTTGCTCGCAAGTAGCAATGAAGTTGTTGATGAAGGCTTGCTTGAGCTCTTGCCAGGAATCAAAGTAGTTCGCCAGCAAGCTGACCAGCCATTGGTGACCTGCATGGCCAACAGCGACTGGGAAGTAGTTAGACATAACGTGCTCGTCAACCATGGCTGATCTGCACGCAGTTTCATAGAGCATGACCCATAATTCAGGGTTCTCCTTGCCATCATACTTCTAAAGTTTTTCAAGCTTGAAGTTCTTGGGCCATATGACTTGGCAAAGGTGCGGAGTAAACTGCTTCAAACCCAGTGGGCCGTGGGTAGTATCATATTCCATACGGTGATAGCTTTCATGGGATACATGATCGTTGGCTCTCTAGTTATGCGATCGCGTAGATCACGTCCTTTGAGGTAATGGCAGAGATCATTATTACCATCATGGCGATCTCGGTTGCCATCTAGATTAGCCTTGTGACCGTGGTTATCGCGGCGATTATCGCGGTTGTCTTGGCGGTTGTCATCCCGAACGTCGCGGCGGTAGTCCTCTCGACGGCGGTTGTCATCCCGACCACCATCATGGCCACTGTTTCTGCCTTGACAATTGTCTGATGGGTCGTTGTTGCGTGAGCCACATTGGTTGGGTGGCTGTGAGCGACTTGAGTACTGGCGGCTATGGCTTGACTCGACTGAGACGGATGGAGCCCAGGCTTGATTTACAATCTCTGCGGTCTGGGCCATAGCAGCCATCAGATAAGCTTGTATATCATCGTGAACTGCCTAGGTTTCCGAGGTATTGGGTAGCCATTGCATTGTCGCCATAGCAATGGCTACATTGGTGCTTGGAGACCTAAAGACCTATTTGTCCCCCACCCTGTCGAAGGCATTGTTGAGGTCGTGTGGCTGGACCCTTATGCGTCATGCCTCCTCTTCTGCTTTGGCTTTGATTTGTCGGCAATTAAACCAGTCAATATTACGTGCTTCGCGTGCAATCCTTTCTTGTTCTATTTCACCGACTACTGGTGGTTCGTCATTACTGACAACATTGATCAAATCCCCTTGCCTTGGTGGGAAAGACAGGAATTGCGGGAACCCCGGGGCGTGGTCTAGGATATCCAGATCGTATTCGACGCCTTCATCATCATGATGCTGGAGCTCGATGTGGACAGAGGCATTAGATGCGATGCTAGACGAGGAGCTAGAGTCACCCTCTTGGACTGTGTGGATGGATCCTTCTTGATAATCCTCAATCCGGATCATGTTGACGAAGTTGCGTGGCTTTGGCCGAGGTCGATGTATAAAACATAGATCCAAGTGGCGTTGTATATTATACGCGTAGTTGGAGGCAGCATTTCGTAGGCCGTAGGGCTAGGCCTGGTAGTTCTCTATCGAGGCTTCATACTCGAAGAGTCAGAGACCCATCGCAGAGGCTGGTCGACGACGAGTGGAGCGCCCTTCAGGAGTAGATATGACCACAAGATCTATACCAAGTCGTGCAAGATGACTGGCCTGAGCTGGTCAGGTAGATCTGTTGTGGGGAGCGGTTACCTGCTCATTAGGTTGACTTTGAATTGAACTTACCAGAGCTAGGGTTTCAGCAAGTTTGGTGCCGACCCGATCGATGGAGTTGAGCAGGTCGGTGTTGTCGATCTGCTTCCCTTTGTAGTGGGGAAGCAGACGACGGGTTGTCGGTGTGGCTGAAGATGATGCGATCATGGTTGGAGCCAGATGTACCATGGTCGGAGCCAGATCCACCGTGGTCAGAGCCATATCCACCGTGGTCAGAGCCGTAGCCGATGCAGGTGAAGCAGCGGTCGACGCAGATTAAATCCACGCCTCCTCCATGGTCATGGCGATGAAGTCATTGGAGCCAGTGGTCCAGGTGATCTGGCCGACGATGAACATGAGGCCATTCGGTGTAGACACGGAGCCAGAGATGATGACCATCTTATTTGCTTGGAGAGCAGTATGCACACCCCCTACCTGACGCACCACTATCGATGAAATATGGTCGATAGTCTACCTAGGGGTATGCCCAAGGTAGTAGATTGTCATCAGACAGATGCGCAAGCCATAAACAAGACGGTGATGCAAGATAGACACGAGGTTTTATCTAGGTTCGGCCGCCAAGAAGGCGTAATACCTACGTCCTACGTTTGATTGTATTGTTGTATGTCAATGAGAGATGTTTTTTAGAGGGGTCCCATGCCTGCCTTATATAGTTCGGGGGGCAGGGTTACAGATCTGGAAACTAATCCTAGCTAGTTACAATTGCCATAGGTGGCCGGACAAGGATTCCTATTCTAACCGACCAGGATCTTGCTTGATCTCCAAACCTGCCTTAACTCCTTGCGCGGGACTCCAAACAAGTTGGCCAAGCCACGCGTCGTCTTCTAGTGGTCCGGACCCCCTGATCCGGGCCGGCCCAAGCCTAGCCATAAGGGTATAGGGGTTAATACCCCCACACGGGCCTTTGGACGTCGCATCCAGAGAGTGTCATTCCCATAGTGCTTTTTACCGCCTACCAACATCGCCAAATACACCTGGGAAACAAAATCCCGGTATATGGCTCAAAGACCATTTCATCATTCAATAACTCCCCATCTGCGTGGGGGAACATGTTCGAGCATGGCTTGAATTCCTCCTACCTGACAGCATCCACGACTGGGTGGATCTTAAGATAATCTTCATAAGGAATTTCCAGGGGATGTATGTCTGCCCTGAGAATTCCTGGGACCTCAAGTGCTGCCAGCAGGAGCCCAATGAGTCCTTGTAGGATTACATTCGTTGGTTCTCGAAATGATGCAACTCCCTTTCTGATATCGTTGACGTGAACATTATCAGCGTGTTCCTCTCTAGGACAACCTTATGAGTCCCTAATCCACAAGCTCGACTGTCTAAAGCCCCGTACCACCCGCAACCTGCTCGATGTCACCATGAACCATGCCTCCAGCAAGGAGGCAGTCAGAGCGATCATTAGTGAAGGTCGGGACAAGGGCAAGGCCAAGCGTGAGGACCAAGACGAGGGCCCCTCCACACAAAGGGGCAAAAAGAACAAGAAGGATCAACACCGACCGGCCAAGTCCGCTTTAGTCACCGTGGCCGATCATGTGGGCAAGCAGCCCTAGCAGGGCTAGCCCGACCACTTCAACAAGCTCATGGAGGGTCCATGCACCAACCACGCCTACCCCATTAAGCACCTCTACAAGGACTATGAACTCCTCAAGCGCTTTCTGCGACAGCTCGGCAGGCCAAAAGAGGGAAAGGGTAAGGAGGCAGTGGCCAAGAAAGGAGGCATGGTGGACAAGGATGGGGATGGCTTTCTTGATCCTAAGGAATGCCTCATGATCTTTGGGGGATCTGATGCCATCCACTCCAAATGCCAACACAAAGTGCGCTACAGAGAGGCATGCATTGCCGAAATGGTCGTCCCCTCCATCCTTAGCTGGTTAGAATCTCTGATCACTTTTGATCAGAGGGACCATCCTTCCCATGTCGCCAGATTGGGTCGCTACTCACTCATCGTTGACCCCATTATCTGCAAGAAGCGCCTCACTAAGGTGCTGATGGACAGAGGCAGCGACCTCAATATCCTCTACGTCGACACCCTCGATGCCATGCGCATCCCCTAGTTGGAGCTCCGCCCAGTGAGCTCTCCCTTCCACAGCGTGATACCAAGAATGCAGGCATACCCGCTCAGGCAGATCAACCTATCCATCATGTTTGGCGACCGGGCCAACTTCCGCTCGAAGGTCCTTACCTTCGAGGTGGTGGACTTCTTGGGGTCCTACCATGCCATCTTGGGGCAAACATGCTATGCCAAGTTCATGGCGATCCCCAACTACACCTACCTAAAGTTGAAGATGCCAGGACCGAACGGTGTCATCACTGTGGGTAGCACCTTTTCGCATGCCTACACATGTGACCACGAGCATTACGAGCTTGCCACTGCCGTCATCAACTCAGCCGAGCTCCCTTGGCTCAGAGAATTGTCGACCTCAGTAGCCCCGGACTGCAAAAAGCCAACCTCCTCGACTGTCTTCCACCCACTCGAGGAAACTAAGGCGGTGGGGATCGACTCCACCGACCCAACCAAGATGGTGCGGATCAGGACCCAGCTCCTAGCCAAATAGGAATGTGAGCTTGCTGACTTTCTATGCGCCAATCATGATCTCTTCAACCTTCTGACATGCTAGGCATACCACGGGAGGTCACCAAGCATGCATTATGCCTCATCCCAGGCTCAAAGCCCACGAAGCAACGCATGTGTCAGTTTGATGACGAGAGGCACAGGGCCATATGTGAGGAGGTCGCCAAACTCCTAGCAGCTGGATTCATCAAGGAGGTATACTACTCTGACTAGCTTGCCAATCCTGTTCTTGTTAAAAAGGAGACCGGGAAATGGAGAATGTGCGTTGATTATATTGGCCTCAATAAGGCGTGCCTAAAGGACCATTTTCCTTTGTTGCGCATAGATCAGATAGTCGACTCCACCTTAGGATGTGAATTCCTCTCCTTTCTGGATGCCTACTCAGGCTATCACCAGATCATGATGAAAGAGTCCAACCAGCTCGCAACCTCATTCATCATCCCGTATGGTTTGTACCGTTATGTAACCATGCCTTTCGGTCTGAAGAATGCTGGTGCCACCTATCAACGGTGCATGTAGCATTGCTTCGCTAATCAAATCGACCCACTCGACCAGCTTGACCAAGTCGAGCAACCAAAACCAACAATCGCCGTCTATGTTGATGATATAGTGGTCAAAATAGCTCAAGCTTGCGACCTAATTGCGAACTTAGCCACAACGTTCACGAACCTCCTAAGGTTCAACATCAAATTGAATCCTAAAAAATGAGTTTTTGGGGTTCCGAAGGGGAAGTTGCTTGGATACATCATGTCCAAACGTGGTATCAAGGCCAACCCCAAAAAAATCACGGCCATCTCCAACATGGGCCCTATACACAACATCAAGGACATACAAAGGCTCACCGGCTATTTGGCCGCCCTAAGCCAGTTCATCTCCCGGCTAGGTGAGCAGGAGATGCCTCTCTATAAGCTTCTCAAAAAGAAAGATGCATTCGTCTGGACTAAGGAAGCATAGTAGGCTTTGGAGAGCCTTAAAGCATCACTAACATCGGCTCCAATTCTTGTCGCTCCCAAACAGGGAGAACCCCTCCTCCTCTATGTCACAGCAAGCAACCACATGGTGAGTGCCACCCTGGTTGTTGAAAGGGAGGAGCTAGGGCACCACCTTAAGGTCCAATGACCCATATACTTCATTGGTGAGGTACTCACCAATGCCAAGGTTCGATACCCCCAGGTGCAAAAACTTCTATACACCGTGTTGATGGCGACCCAGAAGCTCTTACACTACTTCACCGAGCATGAAGTCATAGTTGTCACTTCATTCCCACTAGGAGACATCGTCCTCAACCATGATGCCATGGGGTGGATCTCCAAGTGAGCGCTCGAACTAATGGGCCATGACATCAGGTATATCCCCTGCACCGCTTATTAAGTCTCAAGCTCTCACGGACTTTGTTGCCAAATGGATGGAGGTCCAGCTCCTGACCCTAGACGTCACCCACGAGTACTAGATGATGTACTTTGATGGGTCGATAATGGCACCTAGCTCGGGGGCTGGAGTGGTTCTGATTCCCCAGATGGGAGCTGGCTCCGCTACATGATCCGCCTCCATTTTTTTGCCACAAACAACACCACAGAATACGAGGCCCTCATCAATGAACTACGCATCGCCATCGAGCTCGGCTCTACATGGTTGTACGTCAGTGGTGACTCAGAGTTGGTCATCGACCAAGTCATGAAGAAGTCCTCTTGCAAAAGCCCCCTCATGGCAGCATACTGCCAGGAGGTGTGCATGCTCGAGGAAAAATTCTAGGGGATCGAACTACATTATGTCCCCCGAAAGGACAACGATGCCGTCGATTTTCTCGCCGCAAAATTAGCTGCTAGGCGGATTCCATCTCCAGATGGGGTCTTCATCAATGACCTTCATGAGCCATCCACCTGCATCCTATAAGGTCCAATGCAGACACACCGCGATGCCAACCTGGCGCTCGAGGGCTCTGACCTCGGTGCCTCTATGATGACATCACCCACCGCCATCATTGTGGTAGCACTCGATCAAGCCAACTACTGAGCACCGCTACTCGCCTAACTCCTCGAGGAGATTCTCCCACCTGAAAGGACTAAAGCGCGATGGATCGCTCGATGCGCCAAGACGTTCGTCACATTCGGTAATGAACTTTACAAGCGAAGTCCATCAAGAATACTCATGAAGTGAATCCCTACCGACCAAGGGAAACAACTCCTCCTCGAGGTCCATGCCAAAATCTATGGACATCACACGGCCCCGAGGTCACTTGTTAGAAAAGCCTTTTGGCAAGGTTTTTACTAGCTCACTGCGCTGCGAGAGGCAGAGGAGGTTGTTCATAGGTATGAAGGATGTCAGTTCTACGCTCAGCAAACTCATTTGCCAGCACAGGAGCTTCAAACCATCCCCATCACCTGGCCGTTCATGGTCTAGGGCCTTGACATGGTAGGACCCCTCAAAAAGGGCCTAGGCGACTTCACTCACCTACTCGTAGCAGTGGACAAATTCACCAAGTGGATAGTGGTGAGGCCCATCACCAACATTCATTTAGAAGAGGCAGTCAAGTTCTTCGTTAACATCATCTACCATTTTGGTATTCCTAACTGCATCATCATTGTCCATGGAACTAACTTCATCAGGAAGAAGTTCCTAGACTTCTATGATGGATACAATATCAGGATCGACTGGGCCTCGGTTGGACGTCCATGTACCAATGGTCAGGTCGAGCGGGCCAATGGCATGGTCCTCCAAGGACTCAAGCCACACATCTTCGACTAACTCAATAAGTACATTGGGAGATAGGTTGTAGAGGTCCTAGTGATCCTTTGGAGCCTAAGAATGATCCTGAACCGATCCACATGGTTCACACCCTTCTTCCTAGCCTACGAAGCTAAAGTAGTGTTGCCCTCCGACCTCGATCATGGTGCCCCAAGAGTGAAGGCCTTCGACCGAGACCAAGCCACAAAGGCTCAGTAGGACGCGGTCGACATGCTCGAGGAGGCTCATGAGACGACCGTCATCCGCTCCTCTTGCTACCAACAAACTCTCCGTAGGTGCCAGGAAAGAAGAATTAAAGGGAGGATCATCGAGGTCGGAGACCTCGTACTTCAAAGAACCCAATCAACCAAGGAGAAACATAAACTCTCTCCACCATAGGAAGGACCCTATATGGTGACCAAGGTGATCTGATCGGGTGCCTACCGACTGAAGGACGACAACGGTAACGTTCTCACCAATACTTGGAACATCGAACAGTTACATTGTTTCTTCCCCTAAAAATTCGGTCTTACCGCTTTCTTTCATTCAACCTTTGCTCCTACAAGCACCTCGGCCCGAACACTCTTGGCCTGGGTCGCTCGAGGGCTCCACGAGGTTGCGATACCACCTCTCTTTTGTACTATCATATAGTAAATACTTTTTACCCGAACGAAAGGGTAGTTCGTTCCTTTAATTACCCTATGTAACTTTGCCTTAAACTCCAGACCGATCACACCCCACCACAACCTACGGTTACAAGCAGCTAAGCCTCGTGGGCCACGTTCGGGTTCTTAAGGTTGCAGCCTATGGGTCAAACGAGCATGTGCGAAAAAGAAAGGATAAAAAACAGAGCTATGCTAGTGTAACACCCAAATAATTCAACTACAAATTTGCAATTAATTTTGAGTATTTATTTAATTTTCTATGTATTTTAACCTAGGCTAACTAATAAATTTTGGTTAAATAAAATTAACTATAAGGTTTAGAAACATGTTTGTTGCATTCATGCCAAAGCATATTGTTTTTGGTTGAATTTAGGGCTAGATTGTTTGAAGTTGAATCCAAATTCCATTTGAATTTGGCTTGGATTTGAAAACTATAATTGGAAAACAATTTGATTTTGAAAAACCTTCTTTTCTTCATTTTTAGCCTAGCCCAAGGAATCGGCCTGGCCCAGCCCTTCACTTCCTTCCCTTCCCGGCTTCGGCCTGCTCGGTGGCCTAGCGCGCGGCTCCCTCCCTTCCTCTTTCCTCCCACAAGCGTCCCATTCCATGCTGGCATGCGCTGCGCCTTTCCCTCGCACCGCTCGGGCGCCTGCTGCTCACCCACGCGGCCCAACTCGGCGCCTCGGCCTGCTTTGGCATACCCCGTGTGCCCACACCCACACGCGCTCCCTTCTCCCTCACTGCATCACTGGCCCCACCCGTCAGCCGGCCACGTCCCCTTTCCTTTCTTCTCTTCGTGCTCCTTTCCTTCCTTTGCCCCGGCGATGGAGCAAGCCATGCACGGCAAGCCACCGGTCCACCGTGCCCACATGGAAGGCTTACGAAATTGCCGCGCCCAGCTCCCCTTCCATCTACCACACTCTGTCTGGCCTATAAGGCACTAAGCCAACCCTCTCCTTCTCCCCTTTCCTCTGCTCGCGCTCACACCCTCACCGCCACCAGCAATCCACCACTCTCGTGCCTCAATCCTCGACGCTAACGACTCCCGAAGCTCCACCGTCTTTCCCTACGACCGTAGGTGGCTTCAATTCATCGTTTTGGTCAACCATTGCTTGGATTTCCCATAACCCACACCATTGTTTCTCTCTCCAGCCGCTGCCATCGACGCCCCACCCCTTTGGAACCTTCCCAGATGCCGCAACCTTCGTTGATCGCTCATGGTTAACTCCTCGTTCTTCCTATGCCCTCCATTCATCAATTTGCGCACTAGAACGCCATACCAATGAACTCCAGACACCGCTGGCCATGGTGCCGCCATGGGACATTGCTCCGGCGTGTTCCCTGCCCTCGGTTTTCACCCTAGCGAGTTCATGAGCGCTTGTAGATCATTTGCGTGTACTTGGTTTTGATTGCGATGGCTGGAATCACCGTACCAGCGTTTACCGCCGTGTACACCTCGCCATCGGCCATGGTGGGCTCACCTACGGTACTATGCGGCTGGTGGAGATTCTCCCGTGCATCCAGCGTCGTCAAATTCGTCTAGACGACCAAGATCTAAACGTACTGGTTCGGTACATAATTGGTCCACCATGGACCCACGAACTCGGTCCACCACGCCACGTCAGTGCGCGCCCACGCCACGTGGTGCACCACGCCAATTAGAGTCCGCCATGTGGTAGCCCAGTCAGCAGCCACAGTCAGCCCTTGGTCAAGCCACGCCCATTTTTGTAGTTGGCCCTTGGGTTTTCAAGTAATTAACCCGCAGTCCAATCGAAGTTCAAAATCATTTCTATTCAGTCCTGTTTTCTTCAATTTTAGCCCCTGTAGTTTTGAGTATTAGTACCCATAGTCCAGTTAGCATTTAAAACTCAGAATTAATTAGTTTAAATTCAAATTTGAGTTCATTTAATTATTGAAATGACATCAAACTTGTTTAGGTCATAACTTTACCATTTTAACTCCAATTTGACCCGTTCAAATTGTGTTAGGATAGTATTTACGTTTTCTACATGTTTATATTACTGATAGGCATGTTTTCAATATTTAAAATTTATGGGTAGATTTAATCTATTATTTAACTAAAGGAAAACTTGTTTAAATCTTAACTTATTCATTTTAACTCTAAAATAGTCTATTCAAGTTGCGTTGGATTCATAACAACGTGACCAACGCGTTAGTATCAATATTTTCTATGTCAAAATCTCTAGAATTTCATGGTTTAAATCCCAACTTGAATAATAATTATGTCACTAGATTTATAAATAAAATGTAATAAATTCCAGTTTGATTTTTAAACCAAATATAAGTTTGACTTAACTCAACTTAAGTATTTTCTCTGAAATATCATATACATGCTTTTATATAATCAAAATAAATAAAGCTTATGGTTTTCTGTTTTATAAATAAAATCTTCTGGTAGATGTATCTTTTCAACCGTAGCTTCGATTAGCGTGCTTCCCGTGTCTGTGTGTTCGTAGCAATACGTAGATTTGTTTCAAATCCTTTTTCCACTAGTTGGTGTATTGTTCTAATATGACTTTGTATGTATGTTATGAATGTCTGTTTGGATGCTTGTGTGGTGCTCTATGGGCAAGTCCAGTCAGTGAGCTATACGTGGTGAGTCTAGAAGCAGTTCTTGGAAGATTGGACCAGAAGAAGATCTAATCTAAGTTTAAGGCAAGTATAGCATGGGACCATCCTTGTTACCTATTCACCTTTAATCACTTAATTCATATTGCATATGTATACCTTGTTGCCAATAAGGATATCCTAGATATTTGATATCTTGTACCTTGACACCTTTGGGTTATTGCATTGGGTAGTTTTGCTAGTGCACAACCAAAACCATGATCCTGTAACATGACTAATGGTATATGCAATAAACATTAAAACATGACTTTTTAGCAACATGGAAACAGGGGGCTAAAGTGTTTAGCTACTTTCTAAATGCTCTAGATTCCTCTCCGTAAGGACTTATCTGTAAGTGATCATCCGGGACTTATAGTACAACTATAAGGGTTATATGGCTCTGGCTTTAGCTTAGTATAAGGACCTTTTCTAGCTTGTTAGTGGTTACCTTTATGGTGTAAGAGGGGCTCCGATAGGTATGATCTTGGCCTGCCAAGAGGGTGCACTTTATTAGTCACTCCTTGGAGGGGGGTTTATGCTTATTGATGGGGAAACCTTAGTGGCCCTAACTTGTTAGACGAACCTTTGAAAGGCTTCATAGTGAACCCTATCGACCTTCGTTGGTAGTGGGTCAAGAGGCTGATCACCTCGGGTGAAAGGGTAAATCACGACTCACAGTGAAAGTGTACAACCTCTGCAGAGTGTAAAACTGATATATCAGCCATACTCATAGACACGAGCGGCCTTGGAACCCTTATGGAATAGAGATGATCACTAATGGTTAACTATTTATGCTATTCATTATTCATGTTTACCTGATCATGTGTTTATGGGCTTATGATAAATTCGTTGCTACTCAATTGCTTAAAAAGATGACCTATTAAAGGCTAATCGTAGTAAACCAGTGTCAACCTTTTGAGCCTCATGAACCCCATGTTATATTGCTAAGTATGATATGTACTTATGCTTGCTTTACTTTTCTATACTTTGGATAAAAATCCCAGATGGGTACCAGATTGCTAGTCTAGAGGAGTTAGGCTTGTGGTCAACTAGTCAGTCGTCCCTGTGGATTTGGAGTCTTCGCTAGAAGATCGGAGTCGTCTTTCCACTGTCTATACTCTGAGGTTATATTCCTTATACTAATACATTATGTAATATGCATTGTCTTTTGATATTACCCTTATTTATGGCTATATGTGAGATTTGACTTCATGGGCTCACATAGAGTGTGTATTTGGTTTTGTCTTTAAAACCGGGTGCTACAGGGTAAAATAAAGAATGGATGGGACAAGATTCCCCTTATGAAGTGATTCCATCACAAAACGAAATTAAAGTATTCATGAATACAAACAATTATTCACACAGGGACTCCCCCATGAACTTATCCTTTACATTTGCTGACTGTTTCTGCCCTAAATTCTATTATGGCTGCCCGATAGCATCGGCTGATGGCGCGACCAATGAAGATAAGGGTCGCTCACTCTCCGACGGGGTGACATTCGGTTCGGTCAAAGGCGGGATGACGCTCACTTCTAAACCGACCTCCACTCCATCCATAGGCTGACGTCTTCTTGATGCATGCCTTCAGCCACGCTCGCATGGCGAGCCTCCATCACCCACTGTGCGGAGACTTGCTTGGCCACCATCTATGCGTGTGGCACCAAGCTCTCCCTGAGCGCATGGATGGCATCCGCGCTCCAGCCATTGGCATACCCTCTATAGATGGTGGCAAAGTCCAGGTCCGGGTGGTGCGTCACCACTGAGGTCAGCACCCCCAACATCCTGTAGAACATTCCATCGAAGATGAGCACCCAAAAATCATTTGGGACCTCCGCCAGCTAGATGGCGGGTGTGCTGGTGCTCGGCGTAGACCCAAACACCTCAGAGACGACCACCTAGGTGATGTTGTGAATCTGGTCGAGCTCTCCCTCGAGAGCATGTCGCTCTTTGAGGGACTTGGCTAGCACCTCCATGCTCCGACCGATCACCACCTTGGCTGTCTCTAGCTCCCGCTCCAGAGAACCAAGTTTTTCACCCAGTTCTGGAAAAGGATGACAAGCTCAGAAGTAAAGGAAAGGAAAAACCAAGGCATCAACCATAGGTAGTATAGGTACATATCGAGGCAGGTGTTCTCGAGGATGGAGAGTCTTCCTCTTACCAGGTCACCTTCTCGAGCAACCGAGCATTCGACTCCTCCGTCCCAAGCACCCACCTTTGGAGAGCGAGCACTTCTTGACCAGCCTCCGATCGGGCCTTCCGCTCTGACTCTAGAGCCTCCAAGGACTTCTAGAGCGCCACCTCGGTCTTCGTCAAATGGACCTTCATCGCGTTGAGTCCTTACTCGGCAGCGGTCGCCCAGTCCGCCACTAGCAGTTCTGCCACCCACGCTCCCATTGCCTCAGCCGCTCAGTCTTGGGACTCACGGCGGGTGGACTCCAGCTGGTGCTGAAGCTCATCGACCCACCGTGACATCACGGTTTCCCATCCCATCAGACCATGCTCCTCCCGGAGGAAACAAGACTTGTGGATCAATGTTGCCTCCAACTCCTATAAAGCGAGAAGCATGCATGTTGAAACAAGCAATGGAAGACCAAGGAGTCAAGGACAAACACTAAAAAGCAGAAAGCTTACCTTGGCGATGCACAATAGGTCGATTGAGACTGCCTAGTGGACAAGCTCTACCCTCTCTAAGGACTCCTTGAGCATCGCCTTGGTTTAGGCGAGATCAGACTCCATCGACAGTCCTCTCACCTCTAGGAAGTGCCAAAGCGCCACCTCCTCCCTGTCACATAAGATGAACCAAGCCTTCCTCGGGTTGCTAGGTCCAGGCCACACAAGCTCATGGGTCACCCCCAACCCGCTGGAAGATCCAGCTGCCGCAACATCGTGGGACAACTGGACCATCGCTAGCTCCTACGACACTAGGATGGCGGTGGCTCCACCCTAGCACCTACCTCGCTGAAGTAGGGGATCTCCACTATGTCAACTCCGTGGCCCACTGGTTGATGTTCTACCTCCGGCCTAGCGGCGACACCTCCCGACACCTCTAGCTCCGACCAAGAGGGTGAGCCGTGCGACCCTCCACTAGGCGAGGCAAGGAGCCCAGTCTCCCTCCTCTCTTCCACCACAGTAGGTGTAGGAGGGATCACAAGGGTCACCTCTGACATAGCCTCCGCCGTTGCTACGGGGATCACCGCCATCACTGCCGCTGCCACTGCCACTGTGCTCGCGATCGGCCAGGATGGCACAACACCTAGAAGAGAAGGTCGCACTACCACCGGCCTGCTTTCCCCATTGCTCATCGCAACTCGCTGTAGGCTAGGTCTCCACTCCAACATGGGAGGCAGGGCGATGCTCAATCCCATCAATCCCTGGCCGTTGTCAAAAAAGTACAGGCCAGTCACGTTAAAAAAACTCAACTGTGAGATCAAAAGAAACATAGGTACATACCTAGACAAAAGGGGCAGGGTCCTGAAGCCCTGACCCACTGGCAACAAGCTCGCTAGATGAGGACCGCTCATGGGTCATGACCTGTGCCCCCTCACATTGACTGAGGGAGGAGCTGACCCGGCCGATTCCCGATTGGCCCATGAGTCACCACGATCGTCAGCTCATGGCACACTCGCTGAGGTGACTGATAGGGCATCTCCCCATTGTGGGTCACACTCATGCATTGACCCCGAAGATGCAGGGGTGTGAGCATGCTCCTCTAACCAGCCGGCGTGCCCCACCACGCTCAAAGCAGCGAGGGGCGAAGCCAATGATGCCTCTGAAGGGCATGGTAATCACGCCAGCTTCACCTCTTGCTCAATAGCGACGTCCAAGCTCGTGGTGCACTTCCTTGATGCGGGAATGTTGTCATGCCTCTCCGCATCCTGCCCACTGCTGGCAGACATGGCCATAGGCGCACGACGCTCCACCGAGGTTACAACAATGCCCTGGTCTCCATCGTCCTTGGAGGTGCTCGCGTCACCACCCATCTCTATGGGCTCCTCCAACTCGAGCTCCGCCTCCACGTTGCTCTGGTTTTTGCCGGCCCACACCCGTCGGGCAATCTCCTTCTCCTTCTCATGCCTCCTCTAAGCCTTCTTAGCTCTCTTCTTCTTCTTCGCGTCTGCCGCCTCCTTTAGGGCAGCTTGCTGAGCAGTGCCCTCTGCCCCTTGGACGATGTGGCTGAGATTTGTAACCAATGAGTCCCTATGAAACGGACGACTCAAAGTCAAAATATAGGAGAGCAAAAGGGTAAAAGACATGGAATAAGGAGAGGGGAGCATACCATGGTGGACAACTTCATGGAGTGGAGGGGTTTGGGCTTTCCTTCGAGGGACTCTTAGGCCCTTAGTTGTAGCACCTGGTCGAGCCGACTCTAGACCTCGTCCTTCGCCAACTCCTCCGGTGATGCGCAGTCAGGATCTGTTGGGCCCAAGTAGATCCACATCGGCTACCTCCTCTTTGTCATTGGGGCAACCTAACGGCGAAAGAAGGTGTGGAACACCCACAGCCTATCGAGGCTATGCTACACCAGCTTCTGGAGCTTCGCCTCGATGACCTCTAGCTTGTTTTGTCGACTAGAGGGCCCCAATGACTAGCTCTCCCACCTCTCCGGCCTCCTTCTGGTGAATGGCGGGAACGGCACCTCCACTGGGTTCCTGATATAGAACCACTCCCCATGCCACCCTGATTGGAGTCACAGGGGGAGTATACAGGGTAGGAGCCCGGTAGCCTCGGCTTCTTCTACAACATGAAGCCCCCCAACTAGCATGGTCCTAGGTGGCTTCCCCTCTGACATGGCTCACTCGATGAAGATCTGCCAAAAGAAGTCCACATGCGGCTTCATCCTGAGGAAGGCCTTATAGACGGTCACTAAACCGGCAACGTGCAGCACCCTAGTCGGATTGAGGTGCTGCAACTCTAGGCCTCACTCATTGAGGAGCCCACGCAAGAACCAGTGCACGGGATATCCTAACCCATGCTCATGGAAGGCGAGGAAGGAGACAACCTCCTTGGCCTAAGGTCATGGAATAGCCTCCCCTAGCACAAGAGCCCTCTAGTGCGCCACCTCTTTTAGCGAAAGCAGCCCCTTCTCGGCGAAGGTGGCCAGCACCATCTCATCTATGTTGGATGGCCTCTAGTTCAACATTGCGCTCTGGATTCATGAACGGATCTATGAGTTCTCCTCTCCCTCGCTTTACCCTCTTTCTCCTAGGAACCACCGTGGTGCATGAACGGGCTTGGCGAAAAGGAAGAAGGAGGAGAGGCAGCAATTGGAGAATAGGTGAAGGAATCAGACAAAACCCCTCTCCCTTCCCCTATTTAAGGAGGAGACGTAGCAGTTGGAGAAAGGCAAAGGATTAAGGCAAAAAACCCTCTCCCTTCTCGTATTTAATATGGATAGGCATACAGTGGGATGTGTCCTAACTGATGGGACGTGCCCTGCCCAATAAAACTATGCCTGGTTAGATGGGACGTGGCCTAGGCATGGCCCACCACTACTGCATGTCGGGTGCAGGAAACAAGGAGCAACCGCATGCAAACAGCCCTCCACCTTCCTAGGCAGGGCTTGGAAGGGCCCAACAACAAGATCTCCATCGAGGAGAGACCGATGGGCTTCTTGAGTCGATCGGATGGCCAAGGCGACTACCGAGAGATAGGTAAGGAGTAGTAGGACGCCCCATGCGGGCCATGCCATCTCCGTCACGAACGACGGACCTAGGATCCCATTCGAACATATCCGATAAGAGCTCCTCAAACCCATCACTTGAGTCATCAAGGGAACTTTACCAAACCATCTTACTTTATTTTTTTGATGCATGATCATTCATTCATCCTTCATCATACATGCATTCACACATTCATCCATGCAATCATACATGCATTCACACAATCATCCATGCAATCATTCATTCATCCCATACATCCAAAGCATTGCATATGCAATTGATGCATCACAATGCTTCATGTTGCATCATGAAGCGGTAGTCGTCTCATTCGACATGAGCAACGACCGACCGGGGTTCAAAGGCTAGCCCACGAAGGGCTCGAGGCTGCCTTGCATCAAACAGAGCTAGGGAGAAAATATAGATGAGCCCTAGTGGCCCTTGCCTGATCTACTCAGAAGCAGACAGGGTCATCTCGCCCTTCTTGTTCGATCCTAACCTCGAGTTGTGCCCACAGAATCCACATCGAGGGGAGGCCAGCGGGCCACCTGAGTCAGTCTTTGGAATGATCCGAGCATCTATTGGGAGGTGGGTTAAGGAGTAGTGGAATGCCACATTATTGCTATGCTGACCCTATTATGAATGAAAGACCCGGATTACCCTCGAACGTGCCTGTTAGTGAGCTCACCGAGCGCGCCACTCGAGCCATCAAGGCAAGTGATGTTAGCTCAGCCCCTCCAGTTGCGGAAACCACGAACGGGGTAACGCACAGAACTACACCAACCCCTACCGAACCCAATAGGGCTCAGGGGCTCAGGTCGCCCGACGCCAACTCGGGAAAATAACCGACCGTGCAAGTTGTAGGTGGGACAAACATGGGCAAACACCCTGAACGGTAGAAACATAGGAGTTTGTGGCCCTAGAAAAGAGTACCAAGATATTTAGCCTCCAACCGACTCACGAGTCAGGCACAAGCTTGGGGGCTACACCCACCAGGTGCGCTCACGCGGACCCACTGGCAAGTAGAAAAATCCCCCACATGATTCTACCTGAATCGCCGAGGGCTCGGGGGCTACACCAACCGGGTGCGCTCACGCGCACCCGCTGACAAAATGAAAAATCCTCTAGACGATTCTACCTAAATCACCTGGGGGCTCCTGTCGAGTTCATAAACTCGAGGTCCTTAATGGGCCTGCTTCCCAATAAAAGCTCGGCCCAGCAGACGACATTACGAACGACGCGCAACTCCTGGGCCGACCCAAATGCCTAACGATAGGCCAAAAGAGTGATCCAGTCTTCGACCGGAAGGCCTGGCCAAGAATGGGACGGCGCTCGCTTTCGACTCTGACTCGCTTCTCCAACTGGAAGGCTTGGCCAAGGAGGGGACAATGCTCGCTTTTGATTCTGACCTGCTTCTCTGACCAGAAGGCCATGGCCAAGGAGGGGACGATGCTCGCTTCCGACTTTGACCCACTTCTCCGACTGGAAGGCCTAGCCAAGGAGGGTATGACTCTTGCTTCTGACTTCGACCTGCTTCTTTGACCGAAAGCACAACAAACCTCTGCTTATAGCTCTTTCTCCAACCGGCATGGTCGGAGCTAACTAGGAACAGCCAAATGGGGATGCCTGCTCGGTAAGGACCCAAGAATCAAATGGAGTAGATAAGACAATGCGCTCAAGTCAACCGCAATATCAAGGACTGTACCTTGCACACTTGTAGGACAGTATTGTCAGGCCATGTCAAAAGGGTGCTTTGTAGCCGTCTAGACATGTCAGAACACGAATAGTGTTGTGGGCGCCGACATTTGTCCTACAATATGGTAGGCACCGACATTTGCCATAGCAGAAGAACACGATGGAGCCTACCACATGTATCTAGGCATCAACAGTATTGTGGGTGCCGAAAACCATCTCGTACCCGACAGCGTGGGCAACAAAGACTAGGTAGCACATACGCTCTCTTTCTCTCACACTCTCTCTCTCACTTGTAAGGTCATCCCCTTCACCTATAAAAGGTGATGCACTCTCTCCTAAAAAGGACGATCGACGAACGACTCATTCTAACTCTCTCTTTGCTAGCTTTAGGCATTCTGAGCACTAGAATAGCTTCACTGCTCTAGAACTCTAAAGCTACACATAGCATATGTTCCAATACTTAGCGTAGGTAGGAGCTCCCGTCACTCTTGGCCCTTTAGTCCAAAGTCCAACTAGACCTCTAACACCCCCATCTTATTCCCACTCGTTTGTAACCCCATAGCAAACTTCGAGCACCTAGTCTCAGGAATAAAGTCACTGACTGACTCAAACTAGACGTAGGGCACGTTGTTGGAACCAGTATAAACCCTATGTCATTGAGTGCTAGGGCACATCTGATCACAACGTAGGACAAAACTATAAATATTTACGTGTTGGTCACTTTCACACCGACAGTCTGCCTACGCGGTGGCAAATTTATAGAAGCGCCAGATGGACTCCTAATGAAGATGAAGTCATTGGAGCAGCTGCATATAAGTATTGATGGCCTGAATGACGAGTCCAAGCTGTAATTTATGAAGGATCTTGGGAACCTGAGCAAAGCCATGTGTTGCATGGTCCACGCACCGTCCCTCTTCCTCGGTCTCTGGGCTGTGGTGGGGAAGCTTCATCATCGTGTCCCTCTTCCTCGGTCTCTGGGCTGCGGTGGGGCTACGGCTGGTGTGACTATGTATGAGACATATGTTAGAGTACTGTGACTATGTGAAGGATTGGAGACCTATGACTATGTGAATAATAAGACCTCTAACATGTTAACGGTATTCTATAAAATAGGATAGGAGTACCTCATGTTTCTAACGCACTACGCGCACCTCTCATTGACACCCAGTTAGAGCCTAAGCTCTGGTTCTCTAACTTCATGAAACATTAGGTTAGCTAGCTAAAAACCTCATGGTTTGGGGTCGGTCAACTAAGCTCTAGTGACCACTAAAGATATCCGATGGATGATTAGGGTGAGATGGTCAAAGGCATCTAAGCTCCAGTGACCATTAGAGGGCGCCCAAGGGGTCTAGCAAGATAGGGCCCGCGCCGTCGGGGTCGGGCAAGATAGAGCCCGCACCCTCGGGGTCGGGCGAGACCTTAAATATGTCTTGGACCATCTAGGCGAATTGACGTTTATGGTTGTTAACTTCCTTCCTCTGGGTATCTCCAATATCGATACCCGACAGTAGCCCCCGAGCATGCTGAGTAGTAGATTACTCTTTTGGAGGCTTTTTTCAGGCGGGAGGACTCTAAGGGCCTCGGTCTCCCTTTGTAGCCCATGGGGTGTCTTGATAGGGTTGTGATTCCCTTCTGTCGGTGATCAGACTTCTTAGGAACATGTAGCTACGGGGTTCGGGGGGCCAGAAAAGATTTCTCTTGATTTCGATCCCTCCCTAGGACCCGATCGATCCGCCATCGTCATGCGACCGCGTATTTAGTCTCCTTATGAGTCCAACTTCCCTCGAGCCCCTGTGTGTAGTAGGGGTCTGGTCAAGGGGCCAGCTCGTCTTGTGATCGTCCTTCCTCAAGCGTTTTTTTGATAAAATGGAGGGGCTAAGCCATGCCATGTTTTCCTCGATGGACGAATCATGGTGCTTGGTAAGCTATTAACGGGCTAGTCTGAGTAGGGCCCTAGGTTCCTATTCGCGGGGGTCCAGCATGGGTCAGCTGGTGATCGACTCTAGATTCTTGGCGGCCAATCCATATAGTTCTTGGGTCTGTTCGACCGGTCCCAAGGGCTCGCTGCCTTTCTTTGAGGAAAACCATGGATTGTGAACCGACCAAGACTCGAACTTGGGCCAGGATGCCTATGGTGCTCATGTGCCTAGGTACTAGCCGCTAGCGGGCCCATCCCTTTCCACCCCTCACTCTAAAGGTGCCTTAGAGTAGTTGTGAACCCGTCGGTGGGCCAACCTTCAAACTTCTGTGCCTAAATGGGTCATGTGAGCATTTTTAGCTCCGTATCTCTCCTTACCTGTGGTGGTTCTCGGCCCATCAAATGGGGTGAACCATCATCCGATGTGTCCTTTGATGGAGTGGCTAGGGCTTTATGCCCGATTACTAAGAAGGTTGAGCTAGAGGATATCGAGGAGATAGTGCCCCCTAGTGAAGGAACTATCTATCAAGATCGAGGATGAGGTCATGCCCCCAAGGGGTTAGTTAGTTAGATAGGCCAGGCAGCAAACTTGTAATAAGTGGACAAGTTCTTAGTTCTTTTATGTTATAAAAAAGGTTACTGCATTCCGACCCTTTTTCGTGGTTAAGGCTACAAAGCTTAAGGCACGGGCAAAAGAACCCTAATCACGCTACTGAGCAAGAATGCCGTAGCCGCTGGGCGTAGGTTCCTTGTAGTCCGACCAACTTACTCAGTGTTTGTTTCCCCAGCTCTCACTTTTAGATCATAACGTGAGAAGGGGTCGGGCACAGCGATTGTTTCTGAATAGGTATGCTCTTATCAGCCCCCGAGTGAGGCCCAGCCCCATGCCGTTGCTAGGGTCGAGTGTCACTAAGGATCGAGGACGAGATAGCGAAAAAGAAAGCATTTTTATATTTCAGAAACATCATTCTTAGTTTTCATGGGTATATGCATATGCTAAGGGTAAAAACAGTGTAGTTGCTCGATGTTGCATGTGTTGACAAAGACCTTGCCTTCGATGGTCTTGAGTTTGTAGGTGCCGGGTCAGAGCACCTCTGCGACGATGTATGGTCCCTTCCACAGCGGAGAGAGCTTGTGACAGTTTTTGTTGCTCTAGACGAGGCAAAGTACCAAGTCCCCAATGTTGAAGGCTCGACGCTACACCTGATGGTTGAGGTACCAGCGCAACGTCTGCTATTACTTAGCCGAGTGGAGGAGGGCAACATCGTGCGCCTAGTTGAACTAATCCATGGCATCCTCGATGGGCGCCTCAGCTCCCTACTCGTTGTACGCCTTGACCCTCAGTGCTCTATAGTCAAGGTCGGTCGGGAGGATAGCCTCAAAACCATAGACCATGAAGAGGGGTGTGTAGCTAGTGGCCCGGTTGGTGGTCGTCCTCAGGCTCTAGAGCACCGCTTCATGAGGGCATAGTCTTTGTATAGGTGCTTGATGGGGAAGGCATGGTTCGGGCACGACCCTTCGAGCAGCTTCTTGAAGTGGTCTGGGGTATCCTCGGTGGGCTTCTGACTCCCCTTCGATCGGCAGCAGCCATGAGCGAGCAATCGCGCTGTAGCTTTTTCTTCATCTTGTTGGGGCAGTTGGAGGTGCCTTCATCGGCGTCCTCGTCCCACTTCGCCTTGCCCTTAGGACGGTCGAAAATTGCCTCGATTGCCTTCTCGCTCGAGGCATGGCTAGTAGCGATGTCGAGGAGCTCCTTGGTGATTCGTGGACCCTTGCATCCCAGCTTGTGAACCAGGGGCTTGTAGATGGTCTCAGACAGGAAGGCTCCTATAACGTCGGTGTTAGCAACATCAGGCAGCTCGTTATACTGCCAGGAGAAGCACCAGATGTACTCACAAAGAGTTTCCTCAGACTTCTGTCAGCAGTTTTTGAGATCCCACGGGTTCCTAAGACACATGTAGGTGTCCTGGAAGTTTTCTACGAAAATCTCCTTTAGGTCCGCCCAACTTTGAATCCTATTGGGCGGAAGGTGCTCCAACCATGTTCGTGCCAAAATAGCCAGAAACAATGAGAGGTTGTGGATAATGAAACTGTTACTATCTGCTCCACCGGCCTGGCAAGCAAGCTGGTAATCCTCGAGCCACAGTCTAAGGTTTGTTTTCTTAGAGTATTTCGGCATGTTGGTCAGTGGTTAGTACCATGATGGAAAGGCAACGTTGAGGATGTGTCAGCCAAAGGCCTAAGGTCCCAGCAGGTCAAGGCTTGGGCTTCGATCATCGCCGCTATCGTAGCGTCCGTCGTGATGTGGGTGGTAGCCGTGGTTGGCTTCCTCTCTCTCATCGCTTCATCCACGCCTACGGGCATCTAGGGTGTTACGTGCATCATGGTGGAGGCCAAGACACTCATGCACCGAGACCGCAGTGCCTGATGGATAGGCATGTCCCTGACATGTCATCCCGAGGTCATGCACTAACTGCTATCGATCTCAAGAAGCCGAGACAATGAGCGCTCTGCCTGGTGCACCGCCACAAGCTCGAGCAGCATGTGGATCTCGCGATGGGCCCGACAATCCTCAAGTGTTGCGGGCTCCAAGAGCCCTTGGAGCAAGGCCGCCACGACAACAATGTTCTAACTTGCCCAAACGAAGTGTGGGGGGGCTCCATCGTCTTCAATGATCCTCCAGTTCATGTCGCGAGCCATGGCGCGTGCACGCCCATCGTCTCCACAATGCTTGAGCTCTGTGCGCTCCTGCTCGAGTTGGAGTTGTGCATCCTCGAGCTCCTGGTGCTGCGCCCTTAGCTGTTCCACCTACATGCGAGGAAGGGCCCATGCATCTTCCTCGACCTCGTTGTTGAGGTCATTTGGTGGGGTAGCCCCTCCCTCATGAATGTTTTTGATGTGTCCCTCTGGGGTACTTGCCATAAAACATTCTTGCGAGGGGTGATGGCTCCCCCTGCTAGAGTCAGTCAGAAAACAACATTGAATCTCCTGCGAGAAGATCATGGAAAGATTCCACGATGTAATCAGTCATCCCCACAAATTCGTCGTTTGTAGGGGATGGGTGCATGTGCTACGCCACAAGGTGGCCAATGGTCCCCGCAACATTGTGCAGACCAAACAAAAACGTTGCCAAGACGTCCCGGGTGAGGTGTTTCGAGGAGAGCGGTACCCATTCAGCGAGTTGCATCATGGCGTTGGCGAAGGAGAAAGCAAGGCAGCGAAGCTCCTCTTAGGATGATCAGAGTCCTAGGAAGGCGTCGAGTTGGCGAGCTAGCCATGTGCTCATGCCCCTGATGAGACATCCTGCTTCCTCTTTTATTGGTGAAGAAGAAGACGTAGATTACAAAGAAAGAAAGATAGAGAAAGTGAGAGAAAAGAAAAAAAATGAAAGAGAAGAAGGCGTCTAGAGTTGTGGTGTCCTTCATCTACTTTTATGTGGGTCCCGCCGGCCTAGGCGAATTATGTCCAGACACGCAGTGTTCCGGCCTCGAAAGGCAGAGGTTGACTGCGAGGTCCACCAGCGAAAGCTAGGGCCGGGGACTCGTTAACATCTCTTCCTCTGAACAGTAGGTCCGGCCCATCACTGGGCCAGCATGGCCCACACAGTAGGCAATTGTTGAGTAGCTCCTCCTTAGCCATTAGGGCGGACCCCACTGTGCCACGGCGCAGGGCATAGGATGAGCGGCTGCGGCGTGGAGGAGCAGCTGTTGTCGCTGTCGCAGGTCCTGGCGCCTGCCACGGCATGCACAACGTGGCCTCGTCCACCATTGGGTTAGCCGCTGTGACCTTGATAGAAGAGGGTGAGCCCTGGCACATGGGTGGAAAGTCAAAGGCTGCATCCATGGGCCGCTCGACACGCGTCTCGTGCGTGGCACGAACCGCGCTGCCAGCTCCACAGCAGGGTATGGCGCCGTGCATTGACACGACAAGGCAGGTGAATGCCCTAATGCAGACAGACTGCCTCGATTCCTGAGCCCTGAAACCCAGTCCGGAGCCCCTTCCGAGACGCGGCTTGTCCTCCCAAGCGAACCGAGTCGTCCGCACGAATTCTTTACTATTTGGCCCTTTTTTTTGAAAGTTTCTCTCAAATAGACCCCTGGCAGAAAGAATTCCAGAAATGGACCCTAGGTTTGGCGCCAGAGAGACTGGCGCCGAGCTTGGCACCACGGTCACTGGCGTCGAGGTCCTGGGCATGGGGAAATGGCCTACCAGGGGCTCGGCGCCAGAGTGACTGGCGCCGAGCTCAGCGCCGTAGATCTTAGCGCCAAGCTCGGCGCCAGTTACTCTAGCGTTGAGCCCCCTAAATATCTACCGGCCAGTCCTTCTTCCCCATCTGACCATCTCGCCCTAGCCGCCCCTGCCCACACCGTCGCTGCTCCACCGCCGTGCCAGCGCCCATGCCCACCCGCGCCCGTGCCCGCCCGCGCCACGCCGCGCCGTGCCTGCCCGCAGCCTCGCCTGCCCGTGATGCGCCTGCCCTCCCGCCCGCGCCGCTACTGCTCCACCTGCCCGCACCGCTGCTGCTCCGGTGGCTAAGCCCACACCACACCGCCACCTCCGCTCCCTCACCCTAGCCCGCACCGCGCCACCATGCCCTCGCGCTGTTGCCCGTTGGTTGGCTGCAGCGCCGAGCCACCACACCCTCCACTGCCGTCCTCGCCTTTGTCTCCACCGGCGGCCTCGGCCTCGCCCTGCCTTGCCCCCTCCACCGCCGGCCTCACCCCGCCTTGCCGACGTCCACCACCACCCTCGCCTCACCCCGCCTCCCACGCCCATCGAGCTGGTCTCGCCGCATGGAGCGCCGGGCACCCCGCGACCGCCGCGCGCCACCTCTGTCATTGGCCGTGCCACCGTAGGCCTGGATATTTGCCTTGACCTACGCCCATCGTCCATCGACCCGGAAAGGTAAAAATATGAATATGCAATGTACCTATTTAGTTGGTGTTTGTTATTTACTAGTTATACTGTGATGACTTAGTTGATTTAGTGAGATATATATGTAGATAGATAGAAACAAAGATACATTAGTAAATATATATAGTTAGATAGCTACTTAGATATGTAGTTATATTTGTAGTTAACTACATATGATCTTGCTATTTAGTGAGTACACTATAAATATATACGTAGTTATTATCATGATTACTTAGTTTGTAGTTAGAAAGTACTTGTTAGGTACTATCTATCGTCTAATTTGGACTAAAGGACATGTGTTTCATTACGTTTTTGAAATAGATGGACAACCTAGTGACCATATATCATGGAGGCACGGTTGAAAGTGATCGTTATGGATATGTTGAGTTTCTTGACATGCAAAGTGTGCCTGTGCTATTCAATGATAGGCCTTCATTTAGTGATATGGTTACAAGGGCTCGGGAGGAGCTGCATTGCTTTGGAGATGATGATATTGCAGTTGATGGTGTACTGCACCTAGGTTGTCCTCCGAACATCTTTAGGCGAATGATCTCAATTGGTTGTGTGGATCAGTGGGACAACTATGTGAGATCGACTATGAGGAGCTAGCTGCAATGTTTGGACGTGGTTGTTCATCGGGTGTTAGTTGATCCAATTCCTCATGGGTTTACCCCAGCAATGGATCATCTGGCACACATCGACCCTCCCATTCCAGAACCTTACCTGCATGTGTAGATTGTGCCTATGGTTCCTGATGCTCAATCTACCCCCAATGCATTATTTGGAGATGGTTGTTATACTCATGTTTTCATGGCAGATCCTCCTTATGAGATCCCTTTGACACAGAATCATCCGAGTAAGTGTCTTAACCATATGGTTTTTGGGAGCTTATCCCATTCCTTACATGTATTTCTTTCATTCTTTCCTCATTTCTGTAATGACGTTGCAGGAGACATTCCTGAGAATATGGATGTGCCCCATGTTGCTGCGCAAGTGCACTTTTCAGATGGATTTCATGGCTCCAATAATGTTGAAATTATGAACGATTCAGAGCCATATGAGATGGCTAGGGCTCTTGATTCTGATGATGATCGTCCTGTTGGAGAGCTGATGGAGAGTGATGTTGAGATGATGAGGCGTATCTTTCCCAACTGCCGTGATCTTAGAGTTTATGAGTTTAGTGATCTTGCTCATTCTGATCTAGCGTTTGTAGAAGGACATGATGATGAGCTCCTAGAAGCTCCTGAGGCCGGTCCTAACATGGTAATTGAGGAGGGTAGGGTGTTCAATGACCTCCCTGCTTTGAAGAGGTGGTTGCAGGCTTTTGCAGTGATATGAAAGAGGCCTTACAGGGTATTGCATTTATATGTGGAGCACCATTACATAGTTGTGTGTGACAAGGAACGCTGCCCATGGAGGGTTTATGCAAGGAAGCAACAGGTGACCGGAAAATGGAAGATCACAAAAGTTGTTGGGCCACACAATTGTGCTGACCATGAGCTGACACAGAGGCATCAGCAGTTGACATCTACCCTCATTACCAAGCAGTTGATGAGAATTTTGTAGGGAGAACCCAACATGAAGGTGAGAACAATTATCAGGACGATTGAGGCGTTGTATGGAGGATATGTGATAACTTATGGTAAAGCATGGAAGGCTAAGCAGCGAGCATGGAAGATGATATATGGGGACTGGGAGGATGGGTATGAGCAGCTGCCAGTTCTTTTCAATGCAATCAAAGCAGTAAATCCAGGCATGCATTATGAGTACATCCCAAAACCTAATGCATGGAAGGATGGGAGGCAGATATTTTTCTATGCCTTCTGGTGCTTTCCTTAGTGTGTCGAGGCCTTTAGGCACTATCGTCTCGTCTTCTCCATTGAAGGTACATTCTTGATTGGCAAATACTAGGGCACACTTCTTATAGCCATATCCTATGACGCGAACAACAAGTTGGTTCCTTTGGCATTTGCTTTGGTTGAGAAGGAGAACAATGACAGTTGGGGATGGTTCTTGAGGCTAGTCTGGATACACGTGGTTGGCCCTGGCAGGGAGGTTGGCGTCATATCTGATAGGCATCAGGGCATACTTAATGCCATGTGAGAGCAGTTAGAGGGGTATGCACCTTTGCACCATCGTTGGTGTACTCGACACCTTGCCGAGAATCTACTACAGAAGGACGGTGTCAAGAAAAACTTTGATCTGTTCTAGGAGGCTACTCGATAGCTTGAGGACAAGTACTTTAGGGAAAAGTTGGAGCAGGTCAGAACCACATCAAATGCAGAAGGTAGACAATGGCTCACAGGTTTGATGAGGGATTTAGAGAAATGGACGAGAGCTCATGGCGATGGTGGCTAGAGGTATGAGTTTCAGTGCAGCAACATGGCAGAGTCATTCAATAAGTTGCTATTGGGGATACGTGGTATGCCCGTGAATGCAATTATTTAATTCACCTTCTATAAGCTTGTTGCCTGGTTCAACGATAGACATGCCCATGCATTGCAGTTGAGGAGTGATGGAGAGATATGGGCTCTGAAACCAAAGGCACACCTAGAGAAGGCAAGAGAAAGGGCTGGCACACATGAGGTTGCATGCTTTGACCACGCCACAGGGACTTATCCGGTCAAGCATAGGGGCGGTACAACGTCCGACGGTGAGGTCCGAGAGTCGAGGATACATGTGGTTGTCCTCCAAGATTTCAAGTGCACTTGTGGTAAACCAAGGCAATACCACTTTGTATGTTCACATTTGGTGGCAGCAGCTAGGCATCGCAACTATAATATCGAGAGGAGGATACCTAACGAGATCAGTGTCAACACGCTTGTGAACACATGGAGCCCTCGCTTCGTGCCTTTCCGGGACCCTAGAGAGTGGCCTCCATATGATGGGCCAAAGTACATTGCGGATCTAGCTTACCGTTGGAACAAGTGTGGATCAAGGCAGAGGACGAGGCATAGGATGGTTATGGATCAGATACCCGAAAGAACTAGGCGTGGGAGAGGAACTCCATTTGTTACTGATCCCAAGCAGTACGAGTGCGGTAAGTGCGGTAGACTTGGCTATAACTCATGAAGTTGCCATTGTCAGATTAGTGAGGTAGGACTATTGGTTTATAGTATTATTTTATATTTGTCGTATCATATATTTAATTATGCATGTCTCAATTTATGCTTGTATTTGTGTCAATTACCTATACATTTATAAGTTCATGTTTCATTGTACATTGCAATTCTAATTCATTCTCTTTTTTTGTAGGATGGAGCAATTCCACCTGCTCGACCCGACGTACGAGGAGACCCACCGAGGATGTCTTGTTGCGCTGGGGCAGGTAATAATCTATAAGTTTTATTCATACATGTGTTCGTGAAGTAACATGTGACTATGTTATATTCGATGCAGGACCTTCCGCACCTTCATTCTAGGACCCACAGTGGGTTCTTGGACATTCGGTACGACGATAGGTACACTCCTTTCCTACAAAGAGCTGGCCTAGATGTCATCTCCTTTCAGGTTCATCGTGGGTTGCCCAAGTTCAACTCAGCGGCAATAACTGCGTTGGTAGACAAGTATTAAAGTGAATCATTGCCTCCATTCATGGCCATTTGTTCATGCGATTGACTTTTTGACAAGTAATCTTGCTTGGTCTTAAATAAAGGTGGCGGTCGGAGACTCACAGCTTCCACCTACCTTTCAGGGAGATGACAGTCTCGCTTCAAGACTGTCAGAAGATGCTAGGCCTAAGGATTCATGGGAACCTAGTCACCGGGCAGTGCAGGTCAGAGGGCTGGAGAGCACGAGTGGAGGACTTCCTTGGGCGTGAGCTTGGCGAGCAAGGGGCTCGCACTTCTAGAGTTCCCATCTCATGGCTACGTACAGAGTTCGCACAGTGCCCCAAGGAGGCAGATGAGGAGACGGTTGGGTACTACTGCCAGGCATGGATCCTACACCTTTTTGCTTGCGTTCTCTTTCCCGACGCGATGGGTGACAATGCGTCCTAGATGTGGATCCACTGCCTCAGTGACTGGGACCAGGCGAGTCAGTACAGCTAGGGCTCTATAGTCTTGTGTTTTCTATACCGGCAGCTATGCGAGGGGTGTCGTCGGTCTACGGCGAACACGTCACTTGGTGGATGCGTGTACCTGTTATAGCTGTGGATGTGGGCTCGTTTTCCAGTTGGTCGTCTAGAGGTACTGGCTCATCGTGAGTGGTTCCAAGGTCAGCCTCCAAGTCGCTAGCCGACGTGGGCATACCTTTGGGACCAGGTAAGGGTTTCGCACACGAGGATAGGCCGGGCGTACATTAAGTACACGAACGAGCTAGATTCGCTGACGGTGTCTAGTGTAAGTAAATTTTATTTTCTATGCTGCTTTTAAAAGGATTAGTATACCATCTAACATCTTATTTGGACATGATGCAGGTGGAGTGGGAGCCGTATGGTGGAGAGGACGCACTTCCTTTTTAGCTGAGCAACGTATGTGGGGCCGATGACTACTTCTATAGGATGAGGTGCCCTCTAATCTGCTTCTATGCTGTCGAGTACCACCTGCCAGATAGGGTTGCATGCCAATTTGAAGTGAGACAGCTTTGGCCTATGCCTCTATTCTCGACTGGCATTGACTTACACAAGTAAGTGTTTTGATATTTCAAATGTCTCATGATGATGGTCCATTTCTTATAATATGGTGCCACGTACGTGGATTAATGTAACAATGACATACATGCAGGTTGGATCGTTAGAGGAACAAGAAGATTTTTGACTGGGAGAGGCACCACCAGTCCTACATTGAGGAATGGGAGGAGATGCACGACAACCTAGACGACAACAACGAGCCGCACACGAACCATGAGTTTAGGCGGTACCAAGCTTGGTACCAGCGTTCGACAAGGTGCAGGCTCAGGCTACAGTGGACCGAAACTGACTACGCCAACATCGAGTCCTCCGACGATGAGGACACAACGTACGACCGGTCCACTCGTGCAGGAAGGCAGGTGGAGGCAGGACCGATCTTGGACAGAGTGGTAAGCCAATCGACTTATTTTGTTACGTTTAGTTACATAACAATACATTAGGCGTTCTTGGACCGACATTAGGAGTTATCTATTGTAGTTATTGCAACCTTCGAGCCATATAACCCTTATAATAAGTTACATTCTTGTACAAAAGAAAACAAAACTAAATGATATCTGTTCAGAAGTCTTATTATTGAAAACTTTGTTGCAGGGCAATACACTGAGAAGTTCAGTTGAAGAGATCGAGCGCGTTCGGCCTAGAGTCAATGATGACTACATACTTGGCTTCCTAGATGTAAGATTAAAAATATTATTTCAAACAAATCATTAATACGTTATATTCTTTCAGTTAACATAGTTTTGTACAACAGAGGCTGTCACATCGTCTACGCCATGCGGCTAGTCGTTGTGGTTGCTGGACAAACATGACACATGACGTGTATGATCCTTCCGCAGGAAGAGGAGCCTTGGGTTCCTCTAGTCAAGCAGCTATAGGGGACGAGGAGGAGGCCGACGACGATGATGACATGGACAAGAGGCACGATGAGCTTGGGCCCTCTCAGCTCCATGACGCTCCATCAACTCATCCTACACCGCCTCTAGGCACTAGGCGACGCCGTCTGCATGACCGTTACACTCCAGGCACCAGCGCTCTGGGTCACAAGGGTAGGGGCAAGAGTAGGAGACAGTGAGGGACATGGTAGGTGTTACTATGAACTATTATGAATTTTGTATTTACTTTTCTTTAACTATTCGGGACTATATGGACATTGTGGACTATTTGGACTTTGCATGACATATTATGTTGGTTGTGATATTCGTTGTGGTTGCATTATGCTTATTGGATGATTAAATGTTTAGAATATATATTGATGTCTTTGTTTGTAACTGTGGATGCTTCTAATACAAGACCGTATCTTATGAATTTTTTGTGTGAACCTTTAATCATACTACACTTGCACAAAGGTACAAATGTAGTACACAGATTAACTATAAATTTATTACATTTATAATCTAGGAATATTTGTACATACGCTGTGTAGAAGAATCTAGGATTACCAAGCAACAGTGAATGAATCTATGCTTTTCAGACAACAAACATAGACTTTTCAGATACACGGACAGCATCGAATTATCACATCACTGATATAGACCTTTCAGATGCACAGACAACATGCAAGGAAGCACAACTAAACTCTATCTCCACCATCCATCTTATGACTGTTTGATCCAAGGGCTGAGGTGAAGAGGCACACGGATCGCTGACATGGCACATTGACAGGCCTCCATTCCTCCTCTCAACCTATAAATAACCACTCACTCCCTCTCATTCACACAAACAATAAGGAAGAAGAACACTCCTCAGTATTTGCTTTCATTGTATTACCAATGTCTAGAGGGTCATCTAGAGGGAGAGGAAAGGGGAAGAAAACTACCTGGGGGTGGGAGGGTCCTCTTGGTCCCAATTTCTTTGAGGAAGCTCTTTATGAGAGGTTCCCAGTTGAGAGCAAAAGTGATTTCACCAAAGAGGCACCACTAACAGGATACGATGAAAGGAAAGAAGAGTGGCCAAAATGCATGCATGGTGAGGACTACCTAGTGCAGATGTTCACCGAGGGAATAGATGGAGGTCGTTGTTTCTTTAAATGCCCACGAGCATGGGTAATTGCTATTACTATTTATTTCTTCAATATGTTTGTCTTGTATATCACTTACACGACATACTTTTTGTAGTCTTCCTTGGCCGAAGAAAACTGTGGGTTCAGTAGGTGGGTCGATCCTCGACCTATTTATCAGCATGCGGAGTACATCTACTACCTACAAAACCGTATCTTCGATCTAGAAAGGAAAGTTAGCAGCGGTTACAAGGACGACGAATAGGACGACAACAACAATGGTGTCGATCCACAGGAGGCACTCTACAATGATCCATATTGCACCTGCCCTAACCACAAGAAAAAGGGGTCTCCCCCATCACCCCGCCACCACCACCACCAACAACGGGAGGCTACTATAGAGAAGGTGCAACACAATTTGCTATGTGGCCACACTACTAGGATGACTTTATCTTTTTCTTGTGGAGAACCCCATGTTGAATTACCTAAGGCATGTTAGGTTTAATTACCGAAGGTATGGTTTAATTAACTAAGGCATGTTAGGTTTAGTCAAAGAAAACTATGTACCCAGGTTCGGTACATGTAGTCACATGCCATTTAATGTGTTTCATGTGTTGATTTCTATAATGTCGTATGTCGTTAACTGTTTTTTGCAGCATATGTTCAAATGGAAATACGTCTGTATCATTAAGCGGAATATTAAGACCATTGATAATGAAAACAACCACATAATGAAAAGTTTGATACTATGTCACATTACACAACATATTAATAGTACAACTAAGTGCCGACAGTAGACAAAGGGGCAAATGCACTTCCAAATTCTCAATCTGAAATGTACTGAGTGAGCAACTCATCATCCGAGTACCAGTCCTCTACTACAACCCTGTTGCTGTGGCTAGGCTCAACTGCATTGCTCTGACCTACTTGTTGCTTGTAGTAAGCGGCCTCTGCTTCATCTACGGCCGCTGCGGCCTGAGTGAAGAACGTGTCGTCATCCTCCTCTACCTGTAAGCCCGCCTCTGCTAGAGCGATGAGCTCGCTCAGTCTACCAATGTCGTCATCAGCCTCCTGTGCCTGAATGCTCGCCTTTGCTAGAGAGATGAGCTCGCTCAGTCTGCCAGTGTCATCCTCAGCCTCCTATGCCTATATGCCCGCCTCTGCTAGAGCAATGAGCTCACTCAGTCTGCCAGTGTCATTCTCATCCTCGTCTCCATCATCACACAGCACAATCGGTGATTGAACGGTGCGACCAGCTTGTGATCTATGGCCATCTAACTTCTTCTCCTCATACCTTGCACGAGCCACCTCTACAGCATGTTCCCCACTGCAACCAATCCCTTGATATATAAAATGCAATCAGTTAGCAACTCGATAATATTACATTTAAAATCAGGCAACAAAAAAAAGGTTTTCAAGCACTCACTGGCACATAATGTAGCAACATGCTCGTTCAAGACCTGCATATGTACTCTTGTCTCCTCCCTTGCATCATTCCTTGCCCTCTCCTACTCTAATGTCGTCCGCCTCTCCAATCCTCATTTGTTAAGCCCAACATCAATCGGGTTACAAATACCGCGCTGTCTAGCAAACTCACACATCTTTTCTTTGTGATGTTTAACGAATAGGTTGATGTAGTCAGGTCCATATCCCCTCTTCCGTGCAATTACTTGCCTCTTCTTCAGTTCATCCAAGAACTTAGCTTGACCATCATAACATTCCCAACTGCATTTCCTAGTGCTCTGTTCAAAACAAATATTATATCATATATGCCTTAGCAAAACAAACAAAATACGATTTCATGTTTACCAGAAAAATAACGAACCTCATCATACTCAATCATATGCCCGCAATAATGACCTATTCCAAGCTTCGACGGGACTAGGCCATAGTTGGATTTTACACCACATTCGCACATGACAGGAGGTGCTTTGTAGATTACCCGTTCTTTCTTCTTTTCCTTAACCCTCCATGATTCTTCCAACCATTGGTTCTTAGGACCATACAACCACTCCTTGAAACGACACTTTGCCATTGAATACATCTAAATAATGAGACATTAGTACATAAACACATATAGCTCAAGATTTTAACACATACACTTTGCACTTACTTTATGCTTGTTTGGACACACAAACTCCAATGTATTCTCAGGGTTTATCACAGCTCGATCTCTGTAATCGCACAGAGAAGGTTCCTCGAGTCGTCTAACTATGGCTAGGTGCTTCTCCTTAGCCGTCATTGTCGAAGGGTTAGGGGGGGTGGAACCCACCGCTTGAAGTGCTCACGTGGATGTCTCCCTCTAAACCAATCGTCAAAAAAGAGGTACCTAAGATCAAACTTGTCTGCACCATCGATCCACTGAAAGAAAAAGCACCTCTCATGGTCCTACACAACGAGATTCCAATAAAATATTAGTACCATACTTAAACAAATAAAGAAAAAGAATAGTACAAACAATTTCTTACATTAAACCGACTACATGTGTAGAAGCAACGCGCGGCTATGTCCCGATGTTTCGATTGAAAAACATAGGCCGGGAAACCACAGTCACAGTTAGGGACAAAAAGGTCAGGAGGAACGGGGGCATCTTTGCTAGACGCGTCGGGGTATAATTCTCGAGGACAACCCCATTTTTGCCAAAACTCCTCGCGAAACATTTCTTGCATCTAACAAATAGAATGTAATTTAACAAACATAAATAAAAACATCACAACAAAATATCAATGAGAACCATAACTACAATACAATCAATTTCGTTCTAAGAACCAAAAGCAGTTAACATTATACCCTAAACCTAGGGTTTCTCATTTCATCCACAACAATAAACCCATAACATAACTATATGCGGCTTGGTTTGCTAGCTTTTTCCATGCCTTAAATGAACCTACGGTTGTATAATACATATATTGAGGGATACAATAAAACCCTAAGTGATGACAATTCTTAGGTTCAAAAATCCGACTAATATGTACCGAATCGATGCGAGAAAAACAAGGAGGTGAGCGAGTATACCTTGCTCTCGAAGATCTACAGATCAAATCAAGGTTTTCAAGGTCCAATATGTCGATTCGTGAGGTAGGGTGAAGTGGCGAGAAAAAAACCTGAGGAGAAATAAGAGGAAGAACGCTCGGGGAAGAAGTGCAGGCTGGGTTAAATGCAGGTGGCTCGGTGCCATTCACTATGGCGCCGAGCCCCTGGCAGGCCATTTCTCCATGCCCAGGACCTCGGCGCCAGTGATCGTGGCGCCGAGCTCGGCGCCAGTCACTCTGGCGCCGAGCCAAGGGTCCATTTCTGGAATTCTCTCCGCCAGGGATCTATTTGAGAGAAACTTTCAAAAAAAGGGCTAAATAGTAAAAAAATTCGGGTCGTCCGCGGCCGCGGACCACGGCCGCGGCCCCCGCCGAAGCCCAGATGAAACCCGTTGTAATTACTGTCGTCACTGTCTTCATCATCACCGGCGCCGTAGAACTCGTCGTCGGAGGATGGCGGCGGCGTGTGCCAGTCCTGAAACTCCATGATCCGGATGTGTACCAGATACCTTAGCGCGGGCACTTCATCGTGGATGATCTCGTGTAGCCTGAGGAAGAGCGGAGGTCCGCCGTCGTGCTCCTCCTCTGGCTCCGGCACAGCCATGATGATCTCATTGGGGACAAGGTCGGGGTGAGCGCACCAGGACGCCATGAACAACTCCCGTTCATCGTCCGGGTCCACGAGAATCTCCACCTTCGCTCCCGCCGAACCAAGGATTTTCTACGCCACCTCCGAGGAGCGCACGTGCGACGGAATTCCTTTCATCCCGACGAGGATGCGATAACGGAAAGCGCCCATCGAGCCCATGATCAGGAGAGTCCAGCGTCGCCACCACAGCGTGAAACGGCGCGCCCGCCGGCCTCTGGTTGTCAAGGACAAGGTGGAGGTCTTCCTAGCGACTGAACCGTACCAGGAAGTCATCTGGCCTGGTTCGCCGGACAGACACGCCCTCCTCCGTGATGCCATAGTGCTCGTGGAGGTAGTGAAGCATAGCGGCCAGGGTCACTGCCGGCTTGGTGCCGAGGACCAGAGCCACCAAAGCGAGCGACAGCGCATCCTCTGCCGCCTGTAGGGCCGGAGTGCGCGGTACCACGACTAGCGGCAGCAGAGGCGTCTTGGCCCTCGTCCTAGGCGACGCCGACGGCTCCTCCACCCGCCGGACTAGCAAACGGGGGAAGCCTCTTTGACGGTCCGGCGTGTGGGAGCATCCTGCCTCCCCCGAAGCGCCCACAGCGGCCCCAAGACCCAAGCTGAGGCCCGCCCTGGTGCCGGTGCTCGCCTCGGGCTGACCATCGCCAAGATCGCATTGCATATCATAATAGGGACGTCGATGGATCGCGGAGTCATTGGAAGTTGCTGGAGAAATGATGCTTTTGGAGATCGAGTCGCCATGATGAAAAGCTAACTTCTGATTATATTTTTACCTAGACAAGCCCTGGTGCATAACTCCTATTTTGCTGCACTTTAAATTATATTTGTGCATTAAGTATTAAGGAGTTGAATGAAACCCAATTGCACACACACACACACATATATATATATATATCCTATGAGTCTTACTAGTATGACAGGATCGTGTAGATTGCTATGTTACAAGACCCCGGTAGAAGTTGAGTGATTACCTATCACTCGCGAGAGATAAAAATATATATTACTGTATTATTATCACTTGGAAAATATAAATGGTGGAAATAAAAAATGGTGACCGGACAGGGATATGGTTTGGGTATTGGTGGGTGTAAGGGGTTGTGTCGCCATGGACACAGGGCATAGCTTGGTTACACTGTTTGTCCCTGTCTGTGTCAGTTAAGGACCGGTCGTTGCATAAGACGCTAAGCAAGTCATAGACTTATTATCCCGATCACATACTTCGGTATGGGCGCTTGAAAGACTTGTTGCTCTCTTGTCGTGGATCTGGCTCTTTTTGAACCGACTGTCAGGGTGTTTTTTGGGTTAGGAGGTCCTTGCACCGCACAGAGTCCGGGACTCAGAGGTGGGGGCTTGGAGTCCCAGTTTTGACGGGGACCTAGACACCCAGGATAGGAGGGTGATGAGTTAGTCTTGCTTGTGCCTTGGGTATAAGCGGGGCATGTGTTTTCAGGATACCCAGCTGGGGGCATTGATTCGTGAATCGTGGGGCGATCCGGTACGACTTGTCTAAACTCTAGCACCGTAGAAAGAACTGAAAGATAAAAGCTGAAAAAAGGAAATCTGATTGTTTACCTCCTGCTTGAAAGTAGCACATGTGTTTACATAGAATGGTTAGTTGATGAACTAATGCACTGCTAATAAAAATCAAATATAAGGACATACTTTTAGTAATGCTTCCTGCAGATGCAATAAGCCCACAAGCCAGATAGTCTTGCATATCCTTGAAGTCTTTTCTTTCCTCCTTTTGGGTAAGTCTTGCTGAGTACAATTGAGTACTCAGGGTTTTATTTCTCCCTGTTGTAGGTGGATTCCTCCTGGTGGGCTCAGAGAGGATTTTCTTTATGCTGCAATCATAGTTTTTATTTATAACTCTCACCAAATATTTTTATAAATAGAAGTTTTTATAATCGGTTGTCATAGTTCATTTATTAATATTTCATCATGCTATGAATAGATATTTATTTTCGCTATTCTGATCATATGTTTATATTTCGTTGTTTAATTAAATTGTTCATAAACTCTGATAAGATGATTACATTCCGCTGTTATACAATAACTATTATACTCTGATATTGTATTAAAAGTGATATAAGAAATGGTTAAGAATGATGTAAGCTTTATTCTCTCATTTGTGATCCTGATGAAAAAATATGGATTTTCGGATTTTCCCCTGACGTGTGCCCGACGGAACCGAGTAATTTAGTGTTCTCTTTTGTGTGCTTAGTGTCGAATGGAAGATAAGCACTCCTGGGAGGACATTAGATTAGACGGTTCTGCCATAGTAATGAGGCCAGTGACTCCCTTCCATGTCGTGCAGCCGATGTCTCCCTTCCGCATAGTGCAACCGCCACTATCGGGGCGCCTCCTCCAAGTGTCGTCGGGCCACTACCTCTGGTGAACTTCAAACGTCAACGAACCTCCATTCTCCAAAGCAGCAAGGAGATGTTGCGATGTGCTGAAAATACATGTTGCAAGCATATGTTTTAATTGTTTCAGAGGTATGTTATAAGTGCTTCATACGGATATTGTAAAAGTAGATCGAGATGTTGCACATATTGCATATGTTGCAAGTGTTTCTAATGAATGATGCAAGTGTATTTTTCAAATATTTCAGTTGTTTTAGAAGTATGGCCCCGTTCGGCTTATCCCATATTTGGCTTATTCGGCTTGTTTTTTCAGCCTGAACAATGTTTTTCTCTCACAACAATTCAGCCAGAACGATGTTTTTCAGCCAATTTCAGTCAAGTTTCAGACCAGCGAATGGGGCCTATGTTGCACGTGTTTTATCTCGGTGTTGTATATGTTTCATGCATATGTTGTAAATGTTTTATCCGGATGTTGTATATGTTTTCACACATGTAGCAAGTGTTTTTATCTGGTTGTTACATTTGTCCTGCAGTGGCTACACATATGTTTTCCTGGTGTTTCAAACATATATTGCAAGTGTTTTAACTGTTTCATTCGTATGTTGCAAATGTTTTATTTAGATGTAGCAAAAATAGATCTGATATTGTACATGTTACAGTGAGACCTATCTACAACAGTCACCTACTGTAGCTGTTAGGTCCGTCCACAAGCGCGTGGTTGTGGATGTGGAGAGGGCACCACGGTGGGATCGCAGGACACGGAGCGACATGGTACACGAAACGCGTGCGGGCCAAGGCGCGGGATATGAAGCGACGCAGGCCCCACCTGAAGCAGGCACAGCAGGCCTCGCCCTCGCTCGTAATCACAACTTCACCGGGGGAAGGAGATTAATCATAACTCCTGCCGGCAAGGCGGCAAGCGGCTGCCTACGCAGGGTCTGTCCTCTCAAACTCTCAACTCTCAAGCGGCGCAGGACGGTTTTTGCTGAAGTCTGAGGGAAACTGTTTTATTCGGATTGCTTATGCACTGGCAGTTCGCATGCTGCGCGGCCTATATGTATGCTCGATGAATTCCCTTGGAACAAGCAGTTATTTTGTCAACGATCGATCATGTTCTTGGTTGCCCTCTGTGTTTCAGCTTCCGACCGAAAATCCGAAATGCTCAGATTGAACCGACCTCTGCTTTGTCATCACAAGTCCCTAGGCCTCCTGGTGTCCTGCTTCAGCTTCACTGTGGTCGTGTGATGTGATCCCCGTACACAAGCCGTCGCTGGAAGAAAACGAAATTAAAGACTCACATTTGATTGCCCACTCCAACCCTTTCTCATCAAAGCAGCTCTGCTAACAACTGAATTCCTGCTTAATTACCAACAAGTATTGGGTGTCTACTTTCTGTCTGACACTGACTGCCCAGTGCCCACTAGTTGTTCTGCCATTTCCTTCGATCTTTCACTCATCGGCATATGCAGGAAAATATGTTTGCACTGTCGTTATAAAAGCACTATTCTGAAGGACGGACGGACCAGTGGACCACTTTAGCAACAGTTTGATTGCTGCGGATGAACGTGACAAACAATGATGCAATTAGCCACAGATATTTCCCCGCCGCCTCAAACACGAACCGCCGATATTTCGCGTGCCCCCGCCCTAGAGACTACGCGAAAATCATACGACAACCTTTGTTCTTGTTCCTGAGGTGTTCGTTTCAACAGCTAAGTGCCCCCCAAATCATCTCTGCGATGGGGACTCGTAGCGCGGGGCGTGGTGCTTGCCGCGACGTGGAGGCTAAGCCGATGGAGTCGTCTTCCCCTCGCCGCCGCGTCAGCGACTCCAGGTGGAAAACCAGTTGAATTATTGCCAAACATGGCAGGCATGCAGTAGAACTAACAGAACGATGAAGAAAAACACAAACATCAGGCAGGCTGGCAGGGTAGTAAGCAGGTAAACTCCCTCTCATGTCTCATCATATATATATACAACCACCCTGTTCGCTGGTTGGTTTTAGCCAGTTCAAACCCGTCAGCCAACAGTGTTTTTCTCTCATAATAAATCAACATCAACCAGTCCAAACCAGCCCAAAAACCAACCAGCGAACAGACCGAATACCAAGAACAAGACACGATACAAAACAGAGCATGCTATGCAACCACCACCACCAACCACTCGTGGCGATGCTGCCTGCCATCACCCTCATCATCACCCTACCGTCGTCTACTAAGCTCTGATCCCATGTCTGCACGCAGGCGCAGAGCACGGGCAGGCTCACAGGCACCACGACTCAACCACGCTCGCTACGCCTAGGTATCTACAACTGCGGCCGAGACCCGCGACGGATGCTTGGACACATACAGTACAGAGGGTGCCAGCGAGGCACTAGTTACTCCCCGACGGGGACCGGGACCGGGATGGCGCTCCCGGCGCGGCGGAGCAGCGAGAGAGAGCGCGGGGCTCGCCACGCCACCCCGCCGCTGGCAGCGGGCCTGGTCTCCAGCAGGCGCAGCTTCAGGAGGCGCTCCCTGGCCTCGTCCTCCTTCTTGATCCGCCGCACCTGGCTGTGCATCATCAGCGCCTCCTGCTTCTCCACCTGCTCCTTGTTGACGCCCGCTCCTCTTCCGGCAGCACCTTGCTCTTTCTCCTCCATCGGAACAAACGCCGATCTTGCCATCAGCTCGGTCACACGGTAGCTACGAATGGCCCCGACGACTCTTGGTGGTGACTCGGTGTCTCGGCTGTCGGTATATATATATATATATAGCGCTGGAGAGGAGAGGGAGCAGAGGGGCTGCGAGGCTTGGGTTTGGCTTCTCGATTTTTTGGCACGAAAGCGATGGATGGGCGCGGGGAGGATGAGGAACGAGGAAACGTGGGGTGGCTTCCCAGCAGTCGTCCGAAACAGAGTTGCGAAAGGAACGCCACGCCGAACCGTCTCCAGGCCTTTCAAGGCACGAATTAATTGTGCTACACTAGATTTTTCTCCTCCTCTTTTCTTTCTTTCTTTTTTTTCCAACAAAGTTCCTTCCATAGTCCCATGGGCCATGGCTGCTCTACTCGGTCGCCTCCATTGATTTTTGATTGACGCGTCATAAGCACGGAAATCTGCTTCATTTTTTTTTCTCTCCTGGCCTTTCAAGGCACGAATGAATTGTGCTACACTAGATTTTCCCCCTCGTCTTTTGTTTTCTTTTTCCAACAAAGTTCCTTCCATAGTCCCATGGCTGCTCTACTCCGTCGCCTCTTTGATTTTTTTTATTTATTGACGCGTCATAAGCTCTGAAATCTGCTTCAGCAGCAGCAGTAGTAGTAAATGCAATTTTGTAAAAAGAAGAAGAAGTTGAAATCCAGCAAAGTTAGTGGAGGTTTGCCTTATGACTATCCACGACGAGGTGGATGGAGGTGGTGAACAAGTAGCGACAGGATAAGGCTCGGCTCCGATGCGTTTGGCCATTTCCCTGTCAAACACAACACAAGGTTGCAGCTGCACCTAATTTCCGCATCTCAGGCGGTGTTTAGTTCGCGAAATTGGAGAATTTAGCTACTGTAGTACTTTCGTTTTTATTTGGCAATTAGTGTTCAATCATGGACTAATTAGGCTCAAAACATTCGACTCGCGATTTTCAATCAAACTGTGCAATTAGTTTTTTTTCATCTACATTTAATGTTCTATGCACGTATTAGCACTTTTGGGAAAACTTTTTGAGAACCTAAATACAGCCTCAATCGAGAGCTGCCAGCGCGTGCCGTCTGAAACAAACCATAGCACATGTAATGTAACCGATCGACGAGAGTAGGAGTAGTAGGCAACAACCTGAACTGAACCGACGACGCCTCCCTTCTTTCCCCAACCAAATCTCCTCCAGACTCTGACCGAAACGGACCGGCACCGGGAAAGGCTTCAGAGTTCACATGACTGATGCCCTGCACTTTCATGTGTGTGTGCCTGTGAGTGTAGAGCGCGTGGCGTGATCCAGAAGCAGTCCAGCTAGCCAGTGTTGTGGACGCAAATGCTTCACCGCGTTTTCCTGTCGCCGTTAGCTGACGACGGTACATCCGGGTACGGTGGGCGCCAAACGGTTGAGCTAGCAGCTACCAATCTCCCATCTACGTTTCGTATTTCACCATCACCATGGATCATCTGACGTTTCTCTTTATTTACTCCAAGAGATTTGCGTATCCAGATGGTTATGGTTCGGTTTCAACGTCCATCCAGATGTGGTTAGGATAAAATACGACTGCTCTGCTCCGCGCCATCTTTAATTTGACTTGCTTGCCCCTGATGTTGGCGTCCGCTGTGACTTGTTCCTGCGGTAACGTTTCCGTGCGAGGTCGGCATCCAACCATAGTAACGTTTTTGCACCGTCGCAGTAAGGCCTTGTTTAGATTGAGGTTAGAAATCAGTATTTGGCAGTATTTGATAATTATTGTCCAATCATGGTCTAACTAGGCTCAAAAGATTCGTCTCGTAATTTACAATCAAACTGTGTAATTAGTTGTTTTTTTATCTACATTTAATACTCCATGCATATGTTCAAAGATTTGATGTGATGGAAAGAGAGTGAAAAAACTTACAATCTAAATCAGGCCTAAATAAATCTGACCTTCATCTTGTTCTATCCTCATGTGTGGAAGGTCCCTGCGTTGCGTGAACGTCTTCGGCACAAGTCAGGTTGGAGCCCCCCAGGCCAGTGCACTGCTGCTGTACAAAGAACAGTACGTATGTGTTTGGTGCAAGGAAAGGAAAAAAAAAAGTAAAAGAAATCCAAAGTTCCAAAGTCAAAAAGAAAATTTTGTTTGGATATACATCAGGATAAGGCCGCTCGACGGTTCCGTCTCGCCGTTGCAAGTTGGGGGCTGCATTAACGCTGGCAACGGACGGATTTATCAACTCAGAAATCAACCAGCATAGAGACTCATTATCTATTATGCGTGCTAATGACGTACTGATGCGGCAGGCAACCACTCTCACTCTACTTTTAATTTGCACAGTACCACGCTCTTTTCAGAAGGTATAGCTTTGTCAATTGCAGCAGCGTCTCTCGTACTCCTCCTTTTTGTGTTGACTTGGCGCTCTTTCAGGGTCTCATGTTCACAAGGACGAAATGCCCGCCCAAAGTGACGGGCTTCTTCCATCGCTTCTTCCGCATGACTAGATAGCGCTACTCGGTTTCCGTACTAAATCCGACCGGTAAGGCGGTAACTCCCTTTCAAACAGAAATTACACTTGCTTTAGCAGTTTTCTGCATATGGACCGGGGATCCCTATGCACCGTATAAACTTAACACAGACTGAAATATGGGAGAAAGAACTGAGAAAAGATTAACA